>NC_091138.1:12898910-13242016 GCF_041381155.1 Argopecten irradians | reverse complement strand
AAACTACCATCCAAATGGTATCGAGGATTTACCCAATACTACTAAACTACCATCCCAATTGTATCGAGGATTTACCCAATACTACTAAACTACCATCCCAATTGTATCGAGGATTTACCCAATACTACTAAACTACCATCCCAATTGTATCGAGGATTTATATTATATATATTATATTTTATATTTCAACTACAAAAATGTTTTAGATAATAGTGTTTTATGAATTTGGAAGCCATTGAGTACACAAACAAAACATACGTTATTATTCAGTGTTAGCGATACAAATTTACATTTCATCAAACTGTTTCTCATACGAAATATTTGATGAGAAGTACAAGTATGTCGTAATCAATAAACATGAATATTACATTTAACAATAATACATAAGACAATATTTATTGTCGATCCATTGAACTTCGTGCTTTGTTTGCATGCATTTGGTCTTTCAAGTATTTTCCTCTCTTCAAAGAGAATACTTTAGTCGTAATTTCTTGGGCTATAATATAAAACAAATATTGACCCCGTACCGTGATGCGCGTACTTGATACCCTATTAACATTTATACTCCGTATTGATTTTCTGGTTTAAAATTATGATCAATAAATTATTGTCTTCAATAGAGTTCCAATAGATGTCAATATGAAGTTCGACATAGCCGTCCCTGGTGGACAATAGGCTTCATCATTAATCTTACAACTGCTCGCAATGAATATCATATGGATTCTTTACAGCTCCAGAACTATCGTCTAACGTTCTATCGGTTTGGTTTTATACATTTGATGTACAAACTCTTATAGTGCAATGTTTGTTGACTTGGTTATTGGGTTACTATAGAAATAGGTTGCTGATATATCTATGTGATTAGTCCAATATTCAAAATTCGCTGATTTTCAGACGTATTAGCGCGTGGAATGTTGCACTAGGAATTGCACTATCTTACGGAGCCTCCTGACTGACATGACAATTATATTTCGATAAATCGATTTGATATTTAGAAAAAATGAAATAACATTTTGTTATAACGAAATAACATTTCGTTAAAATGAACAAATTATTTCGATAAATGATGAAATAACATTTTTTAAAACGAAATATCATTTCGATAAAACGAAATATGATTTAGATAAATGACCAAATAACATTTCGTTAAAACAAAATGACATTTCAATAAAACGAAATACATACTGCAACAACTTCGTACGGTTTCTGTAAAACATGCAACTTTATGAATATCAGCCAATGTTATATTTATTTTATCTAATTTATTTTCTGTATACAATAGAAATAAAACTGTTTATGGTTTGTCTACTTCAAAAGAGACAAAAGCACGATATAATGTTAATGGCATGTCCATTTAGACGTCATAACCCTAATCATTCTGTGTGTTTGAGCATGGCGACTTTCATGAATACAGGCCTACGGCTCCTTAAATCCTCTTGGTATCATTTGAACATTTGGGTTTTTGTAAAATGATTCATTAAAATGGTAATGTGGTAATCTCAAATAATATTTCGGTGAAGCGAAAAATTATTTAAATAATAAAAAAATAATTATTTCGTTAAAATGATTTGATTATTTCGATAAAAAAAAATATGTTTCGATGAAACGAAATAAAATAAGTGTGTGGCATATCAGTCAGAGGGCTCACTGATACGACTATATCACTCTGTGAAGAACAATTATAGCTTATTCTAGTTTAATAGAAATATCTCATATCCAAACATCCAAAACGTCTGAACTAATCCTACAGATAACAAGATAGGTTAGAAATAAAAATAGATCCATGTGTTATATAGAGCGTGTATCAAACATTAGGTACCATACCCACAACCCCAACCCTAAAATACGCATGCCTTGTTAATTGAAAATTTGTTGTGAACATATCATATATGCCAATGCTATTATCATATGCCTGTTGTATTTTCACGTGTCATAAAGTCAGTTTATAGATTTTCTATCACAACTCGCCGTGTTGTTCCACTTAAAGGCCAGTGTACAAACGTGCTTGGTGACTTTCCGGTCTTTTGATTGGTCGATATTTTAAATTTTGATCTGACTTTTTTATCAGCGTCACGTCACAAATTGATAACGTCATCAATTATCGAATGACATAATGATATACTTCGACAGCTGCCTAAAGTACAAAGTGCCACATCATCGAGATCATTTACACATTTTCATCCGTAGCATAACATATCGTTACAAAATCTATTTGTGTTATGATTGGTCGATTCCGTGTTAACAGTAATTCAACGCGTAAGAAACTCTCTTATTTTTATTGTAAAACGTAAAAACTTGCAATTACTCAGTGACAATTAATTACTCTGAATTAAAATTCGATAATGGAACCTACTAAAGTTTACAGAGAGTCCAATTATAGTATTATTATCATAATATTACGACGTACATTGCGAAAATGATTTCTTGAGGATCCATTTAAAAACAAATGTGAAACAATAAGAAACGTCAGTTGTGACATATTTGATTGCACACAATATAAATAGCATTGCGTCAACTCGCACCATATCCCGTCAGTGTGAATATAATATTTGTTAAAATATTGTATCGATTCGTTTAGTTCAAGCAGCGACGCTTTTCGCAAATAGTGGTAGAGCATTCGGCTAGTGTTCGGAGGTCCCGGGTTTGAATCCCGGTCTGGCTGCTACATTTTCTTTTTCTCCTGTTACAATAAGGCAACCGTTGCAATACAAACATGAAACGTTTATACACGGTTTGTATCTTACAATACAAAGTTTACTTGGTGTTCAACACAGAAAGCCGATATGACTTGCCATAGCCTTGTCATCTAATATTTTAAAATACTAACAATATAATCACTTTATATTCGTTCATATCGGACCCTTTTGACCTCAAGGTGACCGTTTTCGAAACCCAAAAATCAAATATCAACATATAAAGTTTCTGAATACACATTCGTCACATCTGATACATAAATCATCTTATTTGAGAAAGGTAGTTTGTTAATTACAGATAATTCATTAAAATACTACTACTGAATATGATCAATAAATATATACAGTATCATATAGTCTCTCATAAAGCGTACATTTTACTGATATTATTTGGGATATATCGACTAATAAGGTTGAAACATAATGGTGAACAACTAATAGGTGGTTAAAATAAAACTATTGTTCTACACAGTTAAACTGGTATTGAAGTGGATTTAATACTCTAGTGCTCTGTGATAGGATGCCAATTGTAAAGAGTCGGTATTATGATTCTGCTATGAACAACTCACATACACATTTCATGGTGTTTTGTTATTGATTGTGTGCCAATGATTCTGGTTACTATGATGCTTGCTTTGTTAGGGACACTCTAACCATGAACATCAACAATGTAAACATCTACCTGGATTACGGAAAGACTAAAATGTGTACAACTATAAATACTATAAACGTATTAATTTTAGCACAGTCAATGTTCAGCGCAAATGCGATGAAAATAATACCTGTAAAAATGATTTATTAGCGCACGTTTAACTTTTACAGACTGAATATGGCAATGCATTCTTATCAACAAAGTTTATAATCTAGTAACATATCTTAAGTATGGAGATATTTTAGAAGTTTTAGAAGAACTAAACTATGCAAATGATATTATAAAAGTTCTTTTTTAATATTTCAAAATGATGAATATAAAATCTTATTTACTAAGCAGTCCGTCTAAATAGCACTCGTCAAAATCATGACTTAATTGTTTACAAAAAATAAGGATAATAGCAATGAATATCCAACAGCAATTTTCATAAAGAAGTAACTTGGCAAAACTTTCAGAAATCCCAAAGTTCTCCACCAGCTAAACAAAAATATATCATGATACATAAACCTTTTCTCAGCCAATGACAAAAATTTATACGAAGTGGTCCGAAGTCAAACTGTTTTTCCATATGATTTATCAACAGTTTCAAATAATTATTCAACTTCAGATATAATTTATGATAAAACTTGAAATATACTTTGTTTAATTATTTTTTAAATAAGGAAGCAATCATAAGGATAATTAATCAAGCATTTTGCGGCACATTTAAAACTTAATTACAAAATAGACATTTTCTTTCAAAATAGAAACATATGTCCTCTTTATACATTGCACCTTGTCTAAACCAGATTTCACCGGGACCAGAATATTTGGCTGGATAGCCAGGTTTCCGGATATTACTAGTTTTGATCATTTTAAAAGATTACGCAAGGATTACAAAGGATTACACAAAACATACAATTACGCCGTGGTCCGGATAAAAGTGCGGATATAAAGTAATTAAAAATGTATTAATGCGCTTATTTAAAGCCACACTGTACGTATCTATCAACAAAAAATGAAGGTAAATTCGACTCCGATATTGTTAGTATTTGTAGATGTAGTTGAAATTAAGATATATTATAGAATATTTATAATGGTTTTTTTTAATAACTTTGGTACAACAGTTGTTGAAAGTCGATACATGTAAACATGCCTTCATTTTAAACTGGTCGTCATAGAAGTTACGATTATTGCAGAACGGCAGTCGGAAAGTTCATGACCCGTTTTCGGAAGAGTTCGGAGAGACGTTACGTAGTTACGGTAGTCACATGGCGTTCTCGGCAACGACGTTACAATGTCGGCTAACTTCGGCTTGTTTGACTAAGTGGGAACCACCTAGCGATATTTAATATATATTTGATTTAAAAAAAATTATTCCGAATCATAATCATCATCTTGACTTCGATTTAGTCCTATCATTGCATGATTTACAACAATATTTTTCCCCGACATTCTTCTAATTCATGAAAAAAATAAGAAAGATACGGATATCAAATATCGTATGCAAGTACTGTGACATTGAAAGGAGATCATATTCTAGATCGAAAACTAAGCGGCCGTTGCTGACATTTCCGATGATATATCAGAAGAAAGAGTCATGCGTTTTGTAACGTACAAGGACGAATGTTATGCACGACCATCCTATAGTTATGTAAATAGATGTCATACTGATTAGTTACTTGTATTGGATTGACAATATAATAATAATTCCCTTTTACATCTCTTATCTTTTTTTTTTTTTTTTTTTTTTTTGTTGTTGTTTTGACTGATTTATTAGAGGTCAAATACCTGTTAGGAGTACAGATTTTTAGCCGTACCAGGGCAAATACATAAATATGAAAAAATTTACTTATTTATCTGACAAATAAATCGCAAAAAACGGATAAAGACCAAATCATATATATGCTGAACTATTATTATTTGTAATTCTTCCAATTATTAAATCAAATATTTCCGGATCGTTTTACAAGATGTTAGCTCTCGATTCAGAAGCAGTACAAATGGATACTTTGTGCTGCTTATATATATAATAGAATGGTAGCCGACCGAATAAAAATGAAAACCGTCTATATAGCCAAATGGTGTCATGTTGTAAGAAATTTGATCCTTTCAGTCAACGGTCTATAAACATGCCTGGCCGAGATAGGTTTACAGTGCCAAAAGTTCTCTTTAGCTCATATTCTTTGTCTATAAACATAGCTGGCCGAGATAGGTTTACAGTGCCAAAAGTTCTCTTTAGCTCATATTCTTTGAAACAAATACAAAATGATAGACTTCAATTGAAGGGAGTTGTTGCACTTTACTTTTTGATATCTTTGGTCAAGATATGTTCGATTTTTTAGTATATGTGTCTTTATCTGAGGACGTTAAATCTAACAAACGACATTAGCATCAGCAAGAAATTATTTAAAGGGACAATTCACTCAGGCTAATTCTTTTACATAACCAAGAAGCAAAATATGGCATAAATGTATTGTTCTATATTCCTTATAAAACATATAACATAAAATATTGAAAAAATTCCACGTCATTGTTAAGTATTTTGATTGATACCGATGTAATAACAAATCATACCCGAGTCAAAGTCACGCACGTTAAACAAATGAACTACATAACCACTGAGGAGATGATAAAATGAGTTTATAGGCAAGACAATTCACCTAATAAGGTAAACACACTACAGTCAGAACGATATGAGCAGTTCTAGACAAAAGTTGCATTACTCTACGAGGAATGGGCAGGGTTCGGCAAGATGTTCAACCACAATGTGTAATGGCGAGCAGCGAGCGAGTTTGAATGTGTCACATGTATTTCACCGCCATGGGCTTTTCTGGCATATCACAGTAAAACCGACTAATCTGATTTCAATTAGAACTATTTTTTTCGATATATGTACAAATTTTAATGTTCTCTTAGACTGAACTGTCCCTTTAAAACGAACCTACCTAACATAACAATATTTTGGAAAACACGTGATCGTATTTGATAAAATGCCAATATTGAATTAAAAAAAAAAACCGTACTCAACTTTTAATTATTTCTTTTTGACATCTTGCACTCTTTTTATAACGCACTTAGGTTTTCGCTCTATGCATCGTAACAAATAACAGTGACGTTCAAGCCTTAATGAATTATTAGAGTAAATGGGATGAATCTACCGCAGCAATCGATCATATTTCATATGGATATTGGCGTTAAAATGGCATAGGGAAAATGGCATAAGCTAGATATTATTAGGCTTCAGAAATATGACATCCATTTCGGGTACATCTAGGTTTAAATTTACTAAAAAGCAATCAAGTCGCCGGTATGTTTTACATCTGCCTTCATTCAGCATTAGTGGTAGACGTTTACGGAGCGCTAATCAATTACTTGATTAAATATACCCAACTAGCCGTGGAAAAAATACTGAAACTTTATATTTCGCCAACTCAATCGATATTATTCCAAGTCACGATGGAAACTGTCACGTCAAAGTAGGTAGTGGTACTAATTAAACAATGAGGGTTCGTGATGTTGCTTAGCATTGCTTTCCTTTGATAAACTCTAGCGACTAAATGACTAATGCCAATGTGAAATGATTCTCTAATCATCAGAAATTATACCTTTATGATTTTGCTTTTGTTTATACATGTATAGTAATGCATACCATGCATGCCATACTCGTGTGTCTTTTCTTTTTGTGGTTTAGAGCTTTGATATAATATCGTGGGTGGAAATATTTGCGGTTAGGCGATGGAGGAATAAAGACAATGACATACAAAACAAATCGTTGTTTTTGTATACTGTGGTTTCAGAGCAACGAATGTTTCTATACAACGGACATGTTATACAGTATACTACTATCGGTGCTATGCCTGCACTTTTGTATGATTAAAAAATAAAATCTTTAGAAAGGAAATTAGGATTTTAAAAACATATATGTAAAACAACCATATAATCATAAGACTAAACTGTATAACGTTCTTCTGTTGTCGTGAGTAAATGATTTTTCAGAAGGGAGACGATACTGAATGACATAGAAAAACATAAAGCATATAAAAAACTAGACTCCACATTTATTCATATTAATAGTTATACAAAAGTGTTGTCAGCAATACGGTTTGTATCATATATACCATCATCAGAGTTGAAACCATTTTAGACGATTTTTAAATAAAAGTAATTATACAATGTAATCATAAATAAGCATATAAGTAAGTTCAATCCCTTGTCAATGTTATTTTTCATGAAAAGTGAATAAATGATACTGTAAAAAAGTTTTGAAATTGATAAGGAATCGACCATTAAAACAAAAACCGTCTTAGAACATGTAACATTTAAAAAAGACCATCTGAAAACAGTCATACTTTGGTGAAAATAACCGTTCTTACCTTCTGCAGTGGACGTTTCCAAGCATACAATCAGCGACGTTATCCAGAACAAATAATTTGGAGAAAAAGCCATGTTGGACGCTGTCCAGGAAGGCTTTTTTTTCGAACTCCGCGCACTAGTTGCCGGGTTTTCTTATACTGGAATTTAGTTTGAAAATTGCAAGATCACATGATCAGAGTCACTCTAATCACCGAGTGCTGTTGGTTGGTGCGCAGATCCTTCTAACCGGGGGATCGATGACGCGCTAGCTACCTGGTAAGCTGGCTGGTGACACTTCACCGAGACGTTAGTATATTGAATACGAGTTATATATTTGCTAACACGATCATCGTAGGTGTATAGATACCCCGCTCTACACAGCAGTGCCAGACGTGGAGAGAAATTTAATTAGTTGGTATAAGGTTGTCACCATTTCAGTGAATTATTCATATAAGGCAATCGATTTGACAATATTCACCCGTATTATTCGATGATGCGTTTCATGTCAATGAATATTTCACAGAATAGGTCTGAAGTCGCTCAAGCAACACTCTTTCAGTTCCGGTTGATAAAATACGAGGAAAAAATCAATTGTTAAAACTATATACGCAGGTACATCGTCAACAGTAGCATGAACACATTAGCATTCAAACTACCTCTCTGGGTAATCAATTTATGAATAATGCTAATAAAACATAGAAAGGGTCGAATATCGCGCTGAATACCACTAATCTATAAATTTGTTTGAATATAATAAACTCACTTTGTATTGCTATCGTTCTACGTAATCAACCAGGTCATTTGGCGATACCATGTCCTGGCCATTTTGAAAACCCAATAATAACCGTTGTTTCAAAAATGTTGACTTTTATTCAGAAGGACAATACATTTAAAAACCTTTTCATGGTTATTTGGTTTATCATTTTTGTTTCACAGCATAGGCTAAGGTTAATTTAAAGCGGTCCTTGAATATGTTTGTTTTGAAAGACTGTGTCGTGTTCGTGTTTGATATCCTTGCCAGAGTGGAAACTCTTGTCCATCTACAGTGCTTTATAACCAAAAAACAACGAACAGTATACCCAATACGACAATATGGAGAGCAATCGTCTCACTATTTGTATGTATTGGATGGAAAATAGATGAAATAGCTTAAGTAACATGAGCGGAGGATGAAGGATCTTGAAGACACACGAACAATATTTAAAGACATTGGATATTACGTGGGGTAGCTTATTACAGTACTTAATGCGTCTAACATTCCCTCAAACGCGTTTTAGATTCGTTTGCGTTTCTTTCGTTTAGTTTCGTTTGCGTTTTGTTTCGTCGAGCGTTTTTCGTTTGCGTTTCGCGTTTTCGTTCGTTTGCGTTTCGATTCGATTTCGTTTGCGTTCGTTTGCGTTTTGATTCGTTTTGGCTTTCGTTCGTTTGCGTTGCGTGCGTTTGCGTTCCAATTCGTTTACCGGATGTTATTCATTGATATTTGATTAGGAATGGTTGACTGCGCATGTGTTGGCTAAACTAAAAGTGGAGTCAAACGACGGTGTAGGCCGATAAATTTACGTGTTCTGGACAATGTAGTAAACATACACAAATAAATTTAAAAAAAAATCCTTTTGTATCTAGACATTAATTACATTTGATACGTGTAACCTACACACATTGTTTGATAGTAATGATCATTTGTATACCTTTCTGCAAGGTCTTATATAGTACTAGCTATACACGTGTATGTGCTACAGGGGGACAGGTACAATATACACTTGTAACACCCGCGGGGCTCGATAAAGTGGACTGAAGGATTACAGACAGGTGTGAACTCACGCCACAGGACGCCGTACTGCTGGTCATAATATATATATAACTCACTGGTGCATACATCATCACTGTTAGCATTGGATCACATTATTTTCTAGTGGTACACACTATTCTAATAATTAAATAACACAATTAATAATATCTCAACCATACAACGAATACTTTTTTTTACATATTTTATGTGAAATTAAGAACGTACCGAAGTCAATAGATATCAAATCATAATTGACTTATATATATATACATATACAACACGAACTGACAGTTGATACATGTACATTCAACTGTATCTCTGTATTTACACGTATTGGCCATTGATATGATTGATCATGTATTTTATTGGTATGTTGATGTAACAAAACACACGAGGAATAAAACACCATAGAGCTGGTTTTCTGTAATGACTAGAATAACACAAAATTGTTGTTTTTGTGGTAAGCTTTGGTACATGTACATACACATCGTAGCCTAAATAAACATGTGAGGGGCCGTGCGCGTCTGAGGCTACGTATCAGTGAGCCATTGTTCATGGGTGACTGCACTTGACCAGGTGTGATACAAGTTGACACAAAATCAAAATATGCCGCTGTCAAATAACAAATGGTATAAATGAAAGCAGGTAAATCGAGAGGGGAGTGGGGATGGAGAGGGGTAGAGTGTTGTACATGTGTTGTCCGTGAATTATAAAGCAAATTTATATAAGACCTCCAAATGGGTCGGGTAAATGCTACAGGTGAGTGTTCACATTGATATCTATATAACGGCTGGTACGGGGACCTCCTCTGGAGTCATATATATATACATGTAAAATATAACTACCTAACCGCTAGACCTAGGGTTTATACTTGCAGTAATCAAACGTACATGTTCACAATACTTACACTAAAATAAGAAGTTCTTCTTAAGTGTTTTCTTTTCTGAAACTGATAATTTCTATAAAACAGTACTAGTATGTGTGACAAATTCAGAGCAGACTTATAAATACTAGCATTGATTGAAGACTATTTATACACATGCATGTTTTATAATTATTTTTAAAATCTCGCTTTATAAGTTAAAAAAATGTATTAATGCTTGGATATATATACGTAATCACATACTTATTGGTAATATATTTATAACAATTGCATATTTTCTAAGACAAGATATATTTTTCATAATGATAAATCGTACTAAATCAAAATTGCGAACGTAAAATAGACATCGCTTTCAGAATCCGGATCACTAAGCTACCGAAGTCCCGATCGACATTTATGATTGCATTCTGGTCTTCCGGTCACGCTTTCACTTCGTTTACGTTTTTCGTTTTTCGTTTGCGTTTTTCGTTTTGCGTTTAGCGCTTGACGAAACGCGTTTTTCGTTTTACGCTATTCGTTTTTCGTTTGCGTTTTTCGTTTTTCGTTTGCGTTTTCGTTCGTTTTCGTTTAACATTTCGTTTGCGTTTTGCGTTTCGCGTTCGTTTCGAGGGAATGTTAGACGCATTAGGCCTAAGTACTGTACACATGAACGATACATATGGGTAAAGATGGGCAAGAAAAAGAAATGGATGGTTACAGGTGGAAATATATCCAATAGCCTGTTACCATTTGGACGTTAAATGAAACAGCCTTTGACAGACAGACACCACAATCTTCCAAAACAGACAAACAAGCGCTTTATATTCATAGGAGATAGTTCTTAGATAACCTAAGCTAGTAATAGAAAGTGAAGTAAATGTAATCTATTTCACTAAAGAGTATGAACTAAGGCATGGTTTACAATGGAGAGCGGGTTATATTTCACGCATTCTATGAAGATATTGATAAAAAGAATAAATCTTTAAAACATATAACCTTAACTTGATATATACGCTGATAAGTTATATGTTATTTACCCAAAGGAAACTTTTATATCAAGTAAAAAAAAGTCTAGATCCGAAATTAATTCAATGAAGAACTAAATATTTAGATTTGTACGGAGACTGTGAAGAAAATTACAAACTAGATGCGTGTGGTCGAGGTGGAAGCGTCTTCGACCGCCTAATTAGTCACTTATATCCAGGTAAAACGAAGAAAATGGCTTGATTATAATTCGTGCACCGCCTTCAAATAAGTATCGAAGCCAATAAAAAAGCGCGTGCTATTATTGGTGGTGATTCTTTTTGAATATAGAATATTATCACAGTAATATTACATCAAATAAGTAGTTTGTGTTGAACTAGTGTCAAACAAACTTTTGTACCTGACAGACTGACCATTATGTTTCTAGGTTACCAAACATCATGTTACTCACAAAATCAGCATCTTTATAGCAAGAAAATACATCACTATATCGTATTTATAAAGACGTGTTTACACTCTTATTTTCGTGGAAAGAACCAGAGTCTACAATTTGTTTTTAGTTAATAGGGTTGGGTAGCAAAATTATCAAATGCATAGCAACTATGAAACAGCAGTTTCTTGATATTGACAATAGGTTTACTTGGTGTTGCACACAAGTAATTTATCGAAAAATTTAAAGCTTTAGTCGATATCACCATCCTACATAACAACGACCTTAATCTCTCTTTGTCAACATGATTAGATTACGGCTCATGATAAATCATGAAATAATTACCTTAATCCATATTACACGTATAGACTATTATACAGTTAATGTACAAGTGGTAGAACTTTCTCTACAGTGTGATGGGAATTGATCACTATTAGTAGAATTGAAACCTGGTTTAAAGTTTCTTTCTAATATTTCTAAAATCAACATGTTCGTAGTTGGCCGACAAACATTGGTTCTAATAATGTATACAAATATTTTTTTAATCCATGGTTCTACAGCCCCGACGAAAACAATGGATGTTTTATTCAAATGTTCTGTAAGTGAAATAAATAAATGTAGATCACAATCGATTTTGACACTGGTACAATAGTTACTGTATATACATAATATATAAAAACTAATTGGTGCGTCCGTACTGGTAAACATGTTCGATGTAGTTGGTTTGGTAATCTTATACGAAATAACTAATCACATCAATTTTAACTATCGTTTTAGTGTAAAGAATTATATGAGCAGATATTTGATCTTCCAGCAATTACAATAGCGGGTGTTAATAGTGAAATCATCTAGTAGGAGAGGTTTCCATAGGTACACCGGCAATTATTTTCCCGAAAATTTCACCCGGAAAGAGTTCGGCCTGAAATTCACCTGGAAATGATTTGATATTGATACTGATATTTCACCTGAAAAAAAATCTTCATGGAAAAAGAATTAAGAATCAATTTTTTCATTGCTTTTGATTAAGTATTAGTTTTTTGTTTGTTTGTTTGATAAATTTTCAATTGGTCATCGGACAAATAATTCTAATATTTTCTTTTTAGCATATTTACTCAAAATAAAAATATCACATTTTTAATTGTACAGTTTGTGTTAGAAAATCGATTTTTATATAAAAAAAAAAAAAAAAAAAAAAGGCGGCAAAAACGAACAGATACGTGACTCTAATGTTCCAGCATGTTAAAGTTTAAGAATACAGCCCAAACATTTGTGATATTAGTATGTGACTTGTGCTCACTATGACGTCACCTACAAGGGAGCTATCTCTGTAATATGCAAAGATGGAATACTCATTAGTGACTATCCATTCGTAGTAGTCAGTTATCAGCGTGATATCAAATAAACACACTTATTCCATCGTAGGGCGCTAGGTGTTTGTTGACTATTGATATAAATCACTAGCCTCTAATTACAGTAAGTGATGGCCTAACCGTGTAACCATTATAGTACAAATCCGACTATAGATTTACCGTTTGAGTGACTGTGTATCTGGGCTAGATCAGTGTTTCCTGTTACAATCCTAGTATACAGTACTTAACTACCATACCAACGTATTATTGGCAGATTCCGTCACCGAATCTCCTTTGTTTTATGCAAGGGAATACCAGTTTTCAGTCGCTAATAACAATCATTTTTGGAGAGAAGCATGTCATGACATGTCTGAGTATTGGAATCCGAGACAATACATATCCGCATGTCATCCCATTTTCCAATATTCCGTACTTAACAGTATTTCACTATCTCATTTGGCATACATTCTCTGTTATTATTTTTGTCAAATATGGTTAATAATTCAAAACATTCAAAATTTCAGATCTATTGTAGCGAGTTGTTTCTTTTTTATTTCCTTCTTTCATGTTACCTTACAAATATCAAACAATGCAGTTGATGACGTTATTGATACGGAGAAATGTCAATGATACCAAGCATTGAGACGGTATCCAAATGCTTTAATAAAGCCATCTAGAAAAGCCATCCATCAAAGAAAAGAATGAAGGTTGATTGAGTCTAGTGTTCAAAGCTGATAAATCAGATTGAAAATTAAAAATTCAAATTGTTGACGGAGGAATTCTCCAGGGAGATAATGGCTGTCGACCTGTTTTATGATATATTCTGTTACATTTGATATATACTACAAAAGAAGCAGTAAGATCAATACAATTTTGATTCTTGATGCATTTCATACTCTATTCGTTACTGTAGAAAGAACAAATCTATCATGACAATATCGTGGTTATGAATAGTTTAGCACAGTATTAGACATCTCCCATTTTGCCCGACACGGAGTACGGGCACCGACACCGACTTCCGAAATTTTGGGGCCGTCTCGAAATTTAAAATATGCAAAATTGTAATAACATGAAACGTTATAAATATATTCATTACCCAACTTCTGGTCATTTGATTGGCTCCGCTTAAAATCAGGGGACGCAATCAAATTTCATGTCTTCAAAACATACTTCAGGTATAATTCGTTACATTTGTTTATATATTTCAAGAACGTAGATAATATCAGAAACTTAGATATAATATTAAATCTAAGTCTCTGATAATATATACAAAATATGTATGTTCTTGATATTTTGTAATAAATTAATTTTTCTATATAACTTTAATTGTGTGATTACTTTCAATTTGTTAATTGTGTTCATTGTTTAAGTTAGTTTATTATACATGTATGATACGATGTTTATTAGTCCTCTGCTATAGCACTGTCCTGTCTCTATGCACGTGAAGGCTGACCTACCTGTGTCATGCTAGACCGATATCGTATAGTTTTTCATTTGATACACAGGCTTTTGACTTGATATGCTGACGACCCAAGTCTGCATGTGTACCCAGTATATACGTATTATGTTGAGATATTCGTATACAAAAAATGTATATCTAAGTGACAGTGTATGGCCGGTAATCATTTCTGATATATCTTATTTGTTTAAAAACAATATGATATAAATATATTAAATATTTTTTCCAAAGGTGAAATTGATCAGTGGCGTAGGAAGATGGAACGTAATAGGGGGCAAAGGTCCTCAAGATTTTTGACATTCTTGATCATAATTATATACTTAATACATTATCTAAGGACTTACACGGAATTCAAAGAAATAATTGAACACATAACACGTGCTTCGCAGAGTAAATACAAAGAAAATGTGACCATGTGACCACATTTCATTTAGACGATTGAACGAGTTACGCAATGCATTATGGATAAGTAGATAGTGACATAATTTTTGGTTCATTTTCGTATAATTCAATTTCATATGTTACCATCATTTCTTTGATTAGGTCGTGGAGGTTATTTTTCTATCGACCGAATTGGCCAAACTGAATTATTGGATAAGATATCAATGCGCCACAACTCGATATTTTTTTATTGTAAAAGTAAGTAAAATCTCGGAAATCTATGCCTACTTAGTACCTGATTGAGATATCTGAATTATATTATAATGATTTACTTAATTTTATATATGTTCGGATAAACATGGAATGAACATGAAAAAGTTAGGTGAGTTTAATTTGTTTATTTTTTTTACTTCTTTATTTTTATTTTTATTTTTTATTTTTTTTTGAGGCAACCCCTGAATTTCGGAAGTTCATTTCGGTGTCGGTGTCCGTACTCCGTGTCGGGCAAAATGGGAGATGTCTATTGACATCATCCAATAAACAGTGGTATCAACATTATGGGTCGTCTTTGCTGAGACGTTATTTTTGTCCTGTGAATAATTTTTCTCGTTATAAATTTTGGAAAAAAATGTTCATACCAAAGTTGAAAATGGAATGAAAATAATAAAATGATATATGCTTGATTATGGGCTATTGTGAATCAATGATAGGTATATAACCCAGATTGTGATTTTACATATCACGATGAACATATTTCGTATCAACTCTAAGAAAAAAACACTTCGTACATAAGTTTATTTTACATTACATTTTATCATGTCAGCAGGCCAACAAATCAATATCTATGAATATATTTAAATGCTCAGACATTGTGAACTTATCTATCCAGTTCATTAGTCCAGCGAGACACCATTAATCTGTCTTAATACATTTGAATAAGAATGGCGTTTCTTCCATACTTGACAAGATTATCCCTCGGTGGCTGGGGAAAAGATAACCATTTCTTTTACCAGGGTAGGGAAAATGACTCACGCGAGCTAGACAATGACGAGAAGATATTAAGGCCACCAATGCTCAACATGCCTCGGGTTGACCGGCCAAAATCTGTCACTCGGGTTGAGATATCCCTGTCCACTTGACAGACCCATGTAAGATTTCTCCAACAGCCGCGAATCGGTGTTTATTGTTAGTTAAAATGTGAATTTAGAACAAAGTGAACCCCTTTTAAAGGTAATTAACATTTCCTGGAAAACGATAACTGAGACGTTTTGATGGAACATATTCAAACAACAAATTAAACAAGAGAAATGAGAAACAGCTTATTCAACGAAGGTTCAGAAACACCCTCGCCAATTACAGAAAGAGAACACTTTCTAGAACTATCGAACTTTGTCCTTGATTTGCAGATAATCTTCGAAGATATGTTGCGCACTTAACCTATATATCAGTGAGCTTCCTCCATTTACTTTTTATTTCACATATGAATGTTCAATTTTCCTTTTCTTATTTTCATTCTTTCATTTTCAAGGATTATTACACACGCTTGACAGTTATGTGGGGATAGTCTTCATTAACGAAACATATACCATACAGCCGTTCATTTTCACGTCAGTAACATTATCGTAGGCGAAAATCATCAGATATATATTTATATTATTTACGAAACAAGAATTGCGAAACACCAAAATTACCAAATAGATAATTAAAACATCAAATGCATCATGTCGCCGCTAAAGGAATGTTTTAGTTGTGCATTCCTAAACACCATTGAGTTGTTTAACGAGACATTCATTTGGACATAGAAATTTCGATATGGTAAAAATAAAATGACCACAGAAAGTTCACAACATCAACAAAAGCGGAAAAGAAATATAAAATTGCGCTTCATAAAATTTGCCATTGTTCAGTTGGCATTTATATTTGCCATGAATGCCAACTGAAATGTTCAATGCTTAAATGACCTAACATATTCCGTCACGACAAGCGAAATATCTAATCATGCTTCTAAATTATTAATTTTGGTCTAACAATAAGATTTTGTCCTTTTTGTTGCCACAGTATGGTTTAAACAATATTTTATTCAATTCAATAACAATACAGTACAATATACATGTCATAAATCGTTGGATACAGAAACAAATACAATGTGTACCTATACTAATCCGTCTCCATATATAAACTTATAAGCAATAGGACAGTACTGATTTCAGAGTTTTCAGTGCTATTTATACAGTGATTTGGTAGGGAAGGGTGCAGGGATTGAGTAGAGAGAAAAGGGTGTTTATTTTTCAACCATACAAAACCAGAGATTTGTTGATAAATCGGCCATAGTTTGATCATCAGTAAAACTAACACGGGTCATGAGTATATACCCAATATACGAAAAAGATCAGATTGATTTTAAGATGGACAGTAGAGTAGTCCTGATAGATACATATGTATTTATATCTACTTGAAACGGTTTGAGCGACTGATAAAGTTTTGAACCGTATCAAAAATATTCACAGTGTACTGGTCGGGCATATTAGGGTTACCATAGAGTAAAGTGTTAATATCATAGTCATGGGGTAGGTTTCTGAAACATACCATTCTTGTTTGTTGGTAATTTAGACAATGCAGAAGGAAATGTTCAGAAGTTTCGTCAGATTGGTTACAAGAGCAGCGAGGACTAACTACAAGATTACGATGATATAGACGAGAGTTTATAGAACTGCAATGCATTCTAAGACGGGAGTGGTGAATCTGGCCGTGCCTTGTTTAACAATAATAATAGTTGAGAGGGACAGCTAGGATATCAGAATTAAGGAAATTTTTGAGACAGGTAATAGATGGATTAAATTTTATAATGACCTTAAGCAAGTTCCATAGGTCCACAGAAGCAGGTAGAAAGGAGTCTTTGTAAAGGTTAGTGCGGCATGGAGGTTGATAGAAAGAATGTTGTGTTGTATGAGTGAATATTACGATGACGAGCTGGGAGCATGCTAGTTAGGTAAGGGGGGCACTGACCATGAACAATCTGATGGAATTTAATGATTTTGTGTTTTCACCTTCTATTCATAAGTGTATCTAATCCAGATTCTGTGTAAAGACGATCATGACTAGTGAGTTTGGTGGCATCCTAGCTGCTTCAAGTTGAGTGTTTCTATAAGATTACTTTTCCTAATGTTATGTTATCACAGACAATATATCAATATTCTAGCAATGGTCTAATGAAAGAACAGTATAAAGTTTGAAGAGATTTTCTATCAATGCTGAATTTGAGGTTTCGGAGTAAATTTAGTTTTTAGATTTTTTTACTAATAATATGTTGTAGATGGTCAGACCAAGTTCCGTTAGCTGAAAGGGTAATGCCAAGATGTTTGTGACAAGTGACTTCTGTTAGTGTGATATTATTCATAAATAGGGAGGGGTGATTCCGTTTGTTAATTTTTTTGCTTACGGTCATTGTTACAGTTTTAGAAGGATTAAATTTACAAGCCATTTATTAGACCAATCCTCATTTTTTTCTAAGGTTATTATTTAGTAGATTTGCACTCAGATCTGGGGATTCCACTATAACAGACAATGATGTATCGTCCGCAAATAGTTTGATGGAACAGCTGATACTACTTACAATATCGTTAATAAAAATTAGGAATAGCAATGGGCCCTTGAGGAACACCCGCTGTAATACAAGCTAACTGAGATTGTTTGCCATTAATTACTACACATTGACAACGATTAAGCAGATGATTAGAGAATCAAGAGAAAATTTCCTAAGATACCGATAGATTTTAATTTGGATAGGAGACCTCGATGCCATACCCGGTCAAACGCTTTGCTAATGTCACAGAAAACTAATCTTACTTCGCTACCCTTATCAAGATTGGAAAAAAAAATCATGAGAAATGGATAAAGGTTGATTGATAGTGGAATCACCTGATCTGAAGCCAGATTGATTGGGAGTTAGTAGAGATTTATCAACAAGAAAATTGTAGACGTATTTATATACACACTGTTCCATTAACTTGCCTTAAATGGACAATAGTGATATTGGACGGTAGTCTTTAATAATAGATGGTGTTACATTTGCCTTTTCCGGGAAGATGGGAAAATAGAAGTGTTAAGAGAAAGATTGAATAGATGTTGTAATGGATAACTAAGGATACCGGCCGCTTCCTTGATAAGACGAGGTCTTATCATGTCAGGACCAGCTGCTTTTTTTGGAATTAAGAGATTGTATCGCATCGAGAACGTCTTGTCGAGATATGAAAATGTTTGAAAGTTTGTGAGGAGATTCGGGAAGCTCGTGTGGATGAATATTAGTATCCTTAATAGTAGATTGAGAGGACAAGAATGTATTAAAAGCTTCAGCTTTATCGAGATCATTGTCCAAAATCTTATTATCGACAGCGATAGGAGGGATTGAACATTTCTTGGAAGAGTTTGACATCAGACCAATGACGATTTTCCACCTTTCTCTAGCATTAGAATTAGTATTATCGTTTAACCTAAAATAACTACATTTCGATTTTCGAATGGCAGTAACACACATATTTCTTAAATTTAAACTTCTAAACTTGGCCCAGTCGCCTGCATTTCCGGATTGTTTTCTTATATTGTTAGTTAGCCATGCAGGAGAATTGTTTCTAACGGTGATGGTTTTAAAAGGTATACATTTTTTGGCTGTACTGAGAATAATTTCTGTTAGTTGTTCTGTACTTTTGTCTATATCGTTATCATCTAAAATAGTGTCCCAGTTGACTGCAATAAGTCTGTTTCTATAGTCATCGTAATTACCGTGATTATAGAGCTAAATGTTACGTTTGAAGCATCTTTGGGAAGGTTTAGATATATTTATACTACCATAAATGGGACAATGATATCTTAAAGTTTGATCAAGAAAGCTCTCACCGACATGACAGATGTTAATTAATAACGGATCACTAGTGCAAACTATATCAAGGAGAGAGGAAGAAGTTTCAGTAAAAAAGGAAGTATCGGATATAAACTTTGTGAGGTTGTAAATAGTTAACATGTTTTTAAGATGTAATGAGTAATTATTATTGACCAAGAGTTTGGCGTTAAAGTCGCCGGTAATTATTATATAAGATATTCCATTGTTGAAAGCGAGTTCGATGGAGTGTGCAATAAGGTCCCAGCCAGAGACTGGTGTGTTAGGAGGTCTGTATATAAGATAGATTTTCCAGATATATTTAGTTGTAGCCAAACGCACTCGACTAAAGGTAATTCGAGGTCAGATCTACGTTTACATTATAAGTTATTACTAACATATACAGACACTCCTCCTTCTTGCCTATCTGGTCTACAGTAGCGAAAAGGGGGAGAAAAACCAGGAAAATCAACATCAGTAGTATCATCAGGACTAAGCCATGTCTTCCATCAGATTGTCAGTATATATTATTGGTGGACCTATTACTTGGAAAGTTACTTTTTCCAACAGCGTCCATACCTTCTCTATCTACACTTCACTTACATTTGCACTTGGTCGAATAGTATCTGATAAGATTTATTTTTCAAATCATAGTACCACCGATTTCTGCATGTTACTGCCAGAGGGCTATTGCAATACTCAAACCATTGCTTGATCATGCTTATACATTATTAACCTTGGTCTAGTAATGCTGTTCTGTATTATGGTGTTAAACTATTGACTGATCCATGTAGTAATCGACAGGATAATGGATTGAAACAATCAAAATGCAAATTATCATGGAAGATCAATGCCCCAACAATGCATATAGTTTGTAACTTCATTAACTATATGACGTATTTTAAAAATACTCTTACCTGTTTGTTTCTAATGTCCATGACCTTTCTACCAAAATTAGTAGGACGTAAACTATTATCCGATTGAAATTATCTATATCTCAACTCATGGTATAGCACTGCAGGATATCACAGGCAGGTATCTTAATCTGAGTGCATTAAATGTAGGAATTAAAATATACTGTGTAGAAATATCCCTGGAAGTTAAAGTTCCCTCATGTTTTTGTTATATTTTTATTGTAAAAATACCATATTTTGCCTAATGATAGAGTCTATATTCTAATGGCGATATCATTTGATAAAAATATAATAAATAATCAGGTTCGTTCCGAGGATGGAGAAATTCCCATCAGTTTGAGAGAGATTCCGAACTTCTGTACGTCTGATGGGAGATTTTATACTTGTTGAATACGTCACTCTTTTGTGTTTTTGCGTGCAAGTTGTGGTTAAAGTCGTTGTTCTGTTAAAGTAATATTTCTTAATTTGAAAAATGAACATAACTTATTAGTATGAACATTGTTAAACATCGAATGAATCAGTGCAATTTTCCCTCAGATTTACCTGGTGACCTTCCAAGGACGTACATACACATAGGCTATTTTTAGACAATCACATGTACAAATAATATTTTCGCAATTTTTTTAATTTTCACTTCTGTCGAAACAGCAAAGATTAGAACAAAACTCAGTGAAGATAAATTCATAAGGAATATTAATGTTTAGTTTGCAGAACGTTTATTTTTATGGAACTTTAATGGACAAGAGCAATGCCAACATAATCACGATTGCATACATTATTATCTAATATACACTCAGTATAAAAAAACACACCACAACGGTAGCAGTAGATAATTCCTACAATCGTTTAATATGATTGTAAATGCTTTATATTATTAGTTATATCAGCAAATCAACAATCTAATATCAAGTAAAATTGATCCATATATTTTGTAATCTGTACTACATACAAATCTGTCTCAAAAACAGTGTAATAGGAAAATAATATTTCAGAGCAGGTAAAATTAACATATGAGTACTCAGTTAGTACATAGAAATACTGATGTCTATTGTCTATTGATTGCATTCTATCTTCATTGTGCGTTTTTTGTGTCTGTGCAGGTCATTTATTTTTACTGTGTGCTTTGCCTCTATACGTTATTTTGTCCTATACTTTATTTTGTCTGTGTGCTTTGTCTCTTTATGTTATTTTGTCTTATACCTTTTTTGTCAGAGTTCCTCATTAATATTTCCTGTAAAGGTTGTTCAGTACACATTTTTCCGGAAACGCTGTTTTGTTGGAATTCCGTATTTGAACATTAGCGTTATATGTCCCTGCGGGAAGGTATTGATTGTGACATCATACATTTATGAACATCACGTAATATTTTTCTGATATAACGTCGTTGGTTTTCGTCACGTAAAATGGCGTCACAATCGATATCTAACGGAAAGAGCAGAATACATAAATCACCTGTGATTTATATATATATGACTTTTTGTTATTTTGAGTCTATTTTTTTGAGCTATGGTTTTGTTAAATATTCAATAAAAAGTCTATATAATAAAGATTCGAGTAGATAAAATAGCGCTGTGGATCTAATATGTACCTGTACATGTTACACACATGGAATATATTTTGTTAAGGTATTAAGTAAGAATTGTTGATATCAGATATTCATAAGTATAAATTACTTTATAACGTATAAGTGTCCAAACAAAGGTACATGCATTATGTTCATTATCTACTGTGTGATTTGTGTTATATATCGTTTATGAACACAATTATTATTATTATTTTTTGTCTTTTTTTATTTAGGGGAAGCAATAAAGAAAGAAATAAAAGCTAAAAAAATATTAGAATCTACCCAAAATATGTCAGAACTGTAATTGGGAACCTTTCTTGGAAAACACTAGTGATGTAATACTGGAGGTATAAAAGGTTACGATAAACGCCTTTGGATGAAAAGTTGCATATATCCTACAAAGTATCTAAAAGTATCAAGGAGAAACTACCGTCTCTGCATTAATCATTTAATGATTCCAACACTGGCCCATATTATATAGGTAATGTTGATATCGATCAACTTACGTTTAATTTATTCAATACCTTTCACAATTTATTTTGCAACTCCGAGTATATAGATGAACAAACACTTGTTCGCTTATAAAACTGCTTGCCTTGGTGACGAGATCGATAGCTGTGACGTATACGTGATAAGTTTTTGTAGACATCAAACAACGATTTATTCGAGGACAATTTGAAATAAAGGGAAGTAATCGATAATCAGGAAATTTGACTATCGACTACTCGGATGAAGCGTTTTTAAGAGTTCTGAATCGAAAGGATATAAAAAATCTTTACAACCTATGGTAAAATAACATTCTAAAATTCGCAATGATTATTCACGAATTCGTTTCTTTCATCAACATATCTATAACGGGGTTTCGTTATGCATTCTCTTGAAAAAGTCTCCTATGTCAATATTTATTTAGTATACAAATTTGCAGCATCAATAATCTAACAAAAAAGTATTGAGTATGTCAACCCATTCACGTAATGACTAATTAGCGTGATTGCAGTTGTACCAAAGTCTGAAAGCATATATTAACAAAACAAATCTATAAAATAACACTGCATGTACAACATTATTTTTCCGTATCCGAAAACAATGACATAGTGTCGACAGACTATCTAATGTTGTTTTGTGGTTTTGATTTAGCTTAATGAGACACTTTTTTATGTGAAAGAGATTAATATTTCTTCGACAAATGTATAAGGACTCGCCCATGGTGTTTTGCCATGATTTTACAAAAATATAGCTTTGTTATCAATTGCAGTAGGGACCATAAAAATGTTTTCCCTTTTTCATTATATACTTTATAGTATTCATCTATTGTCACAGGATAAGAAAAGATTTTTTCTCGTCTCGTTTCCTTTTAACTGATCTGGAGTGGGACATTTTTTTTCTCGGTTTCTCGTATTATCGGATTACATGACAAATAGATCGATATGGGTAAAGATTACACGTCCGTATATTTTCAAAGTCGTCTTAAACATATTCTCTAGGAAATATAACGTGTCAGGTTTGAATATTTATCATAAATTGTTGAAAACTAAAATAATTTGTATAATGAATAACAAAGTGTTTATGAATGAGAAACTCTAAGAGAAACATTGCTACTATCTTAAATGTTTACATTATTTTAAGTAACTACTTTTTATAGTAGTAATTGACCAAACAAGCGACCACCTTAAAAGTAAAAAATAAGTAAAGTATAGAAAACATTATTTGATTTTGTACCAGCGCATATTTTTATCTAATATTGTTATGATACAAATACTAACTTCCATGAATTACCTATATACATGTGAGGATGATCAAAATAAAAATATGTGTACTCGTTCCAACGAAAAGAATCCCTTTAAAATCATCAAGATATTTATTTTTTACATTGCAACGAAAGGTGTTTGTTGTCTATTTATTTGTTTGTTTAAATTTTAGTAGTTTTGTGTGCATGTGATCAATACAATTACCATAATAATGTGTACTCATTTCGATGATTCTAATTAACTTTCCTAGGCTGTCAGGACATAGATTTAACACTGATAGTAGGTTATTGATTTACTGGGCATAACCTCATCGGGTCGATAATTACATGCGTGGGGAATATCTTGTTAAGGTAGGTCCATACTTTTGAAAATCGCGCCAATTCATTTGACACTATACCGGAAGTTGCGGAGGTTGTTTTGAATTCCAGAATGGTTTCCGATACGCCACGACATCACACTTGGATATTTTTCCATAAGGGAAAATTGTTTACATATAATATTGAATGTTTAAAATCATTAAATAAATCAAATAAAAGCAGTGAAGTGAAAATTATATGCTATCTCTGAGGTTTTTGCGGTCCCTGTCGTAAATGGGAATGGATTTTTAAACACCGGAAGTGCCGTTCGTCGCTATAAATCATAAGACGGGACCCGGCCGGACCGAAATTCCGGAATTCTAAAAAAATCGCATACGGATTTCCTTTAAACACCCAATTTGGAGAAAATCATAAAAAACAAACAGACATAAACCAGATATAATATCACAAAAACGTATGAACTGATGTGGAATGGTTTTTTTGCGGCATGATTTTCAAAAAATAGTCAAATATAACCCATCTCACTTACTTTAACCGTCACCGCCATGTTCTTTTTTCTCTCGGGACGCTTCTCGACTTTACATATCGTGACTACATTATGCAAATTATGTAATGTTGTGCTAATGGGTAAACTCGAGAAGCGTTCCGAAGAACAAATGAACATGGCTGTGACGGTTAAAGTAAGTGAGCTACATGATGTTTAAATGGAGTTTCTACAAAGTACGGGTCATGACACCTCCAAAGGAGATTGTGGATGAACACAGTTATGGGTACTGTTTACCACCACAAGCGTAGATTTTGTGATTTTGGCTTGGTTTTTGAGGTGCCCATTAGAGCCGAGACGACATTTAGACCGGACAGGGAAATGTCTACCTGGCATATTTTTCATAAATTTCCCGATTCATCAAGCCATAACTTCGTCAATACTTGGCCAATTTTGTTCATCAAGCACTCAATGGAAAGATAAATTATTTCTCTTTCAGGTAAGATATCAGTCAATGTTGTATATTTACCATTTATTAAAATAATCACGGTTTAAAAAAATAGGTCCGTTTTTCTCTACTGCCGAGTTCATACCCTTGATACTATAATATATATATATGTATACTGTTAGTTTAAAAAATCGTGCCAGGTCCCTGTGGGTTTTTCCAAAAGTATGGAGCTACCTTAAGGTAGGTCCATACTTTTGAAAACCGCGCCAATTCATATGACGCTATACCGGAAGTTGCGGAGGTTGTTTTGAATTCCAGAATGGTTTCCGATACGCCACGACATCCCACTTGGATATTTTTTCAATAGGTGAAAATTGTCTACATATAATATTGAATGTTTAAAATCATTAAATAAATCAAATAAAAGCAGTGAAGTGAAAATTATATGCTATCTCTGAGATTTTTGCGTTCCCTGTCGTAAATGGGAATGGATTTTCAAACACCGGAAGTGCCCTTCGTCGCTATAAATGATAAGACGGGACCCGGCCGGACCGAAATTCTAAAAAAAATCGCATACGGATTTCCTTTAAACACAAAATTTGGAGAAAATCATAAAAACAAACAGACATAAACCAGATATACTATCACAAAAACATATGAACTGATGTGGAATGTTTTTTTTGCGGCATCATTTTCAAAAAATAGTCAAATATGACCCATCTTAGCACTGGATAAAATGGGGGTAGGGTTGTGAGTTACAAACTTCAAGCTTACAAAATTGTGAAATTTTGATCGAGGACTCCATGTTTTTATATGATATTTGAAAAATATATATTATCTTTGGCATACCATATACAAATATTGTCAAATTGACATGGGTTTTCATTTCGTTTTTGGCATATTCATTGATTTTTTACGGGCGAAAATATGGCAAAACATGATAATTACGTATAGAAACGGTCCTGAAAAATAACAAAAATTAGTTAGTATTTGAAAAAATACAAGAGTTTTGTATATTGTTCTATCGTTAGAAATTTAGGACAAAAAATCAACAGGATCGAGACTACATTCACCCTAATATTACAGAAAACATAATTTTATGAATTTTTCTATTTTCGGCCAGCAAATTTGCAAGGATGGTATATTTCAAGCTCAAATATCTCAAAAAGTAGTTGGAGAACACCCATTTATCTTTACAGATTTGAAATCTACATGAAAAATGCAAGAAAATAAGACCTGTTAGAAAAAATGACATGGATTTTCACAAAAGTATGGAGCTACCTTAATGTTTATGTGTGGGAAATATCAAGTTAGTTAATGTGTATGTGTGGGAAATATCAAGTTAGTTAATGTGTATGTGTGGGAAATATCAAGTTAGTTAATGTTTATGTGAGGTAAATATCAAGTTAGTTAATGTTTATGTGTAGGAAATATCAAGTTAGTTAATGTTTATGTGAGGTAAATATCAAGTTAGTTAATGTTTAGGTGTGGGAAATATCAAGTTAGGTAATGTTTAGGTGTGGGAAATATCAAGTTAGTTAATGTTTATGTGTGGGAAATATCAAGTTAGTTAATGTTTATGTGTGGGAAATATGAAGTTAGTTAATGTTTATGTGTGGGAAATATGAAGTTAGTTAATGTTTATGTGTGGGAAATATCAAGTTAGTTAATGTTTAGTTGTGGAAAATATCAAGTTAGTTAATGTTTAGGTGTGGAAAATATCAAGTTAGTTAATGTTTATGTGTAGGAAATATGAAGTTAGTTAATGTTTATGTGTAGGAAATATCAAGTTAGTTAATGTTTATGTGAGGTAAATATCAAGTTAGTTAATGTTTATGTGTGGGAAATATCAAGTTAGTTAATGTTTAGGTGTGGAAAATATCAAGTTAGTTAATGTTTATGTGTAGGAAATATGAAGTTAGTTAATGTGTATGGGTAGGAAATATGAAGTTAGTTAATGTGTATGTGTAGGAAATATGAAGTTAGGTAATGTTTATGTGTAGGAAATATGAAGTTAGTTAATGTTTATGTGTGGGAAATATCAAGTTAGTTAATGTTTATGTGTGGGAAATATCAAGTTAGTTAATGTTTATGTGTGGGAAATATCAAGTTAGTTAATGTTTATGTGTGGGAAATATGAAGTTAGTTAATGTTTATGTGTGGGAAATATGAAGTTAGTTAATGTTTATGTGTGGGAAATATGAAGTTAGTTAATGTTTATGTGTAGGAAATATCAAGTTAGTTAATGTTTTTGTGTGGGAAATATCAAGTTAGTTAATGTTTATGTGTGGGAAATATCAAGTTAGTTAATGTGTATGTGTGGGAAATATCAAGTTAGTTAATGTTTATGTGTGGGAAATATCAAGTTAGTTAATGTTTATGTGAGGTAAATATCAAGTTAGTTAATGTTTAGGTGTGGGAAATATCAAGTTAGGTAATGTTTAGGTGTGGGAAATATCAAATAAGTTAATGTTTATGTGTGGGAAATATCAAGTTAGTTAATGTTTATGTGTGGGAAATATCAAGTTAGTTAATGTTTAGGTGTGGAAAATATCAAGTTAGTTAATGTTTAGGTGTGGAAAATATCAAGTTAGTTAATGTTTATGTGTGGGAAATATCAAGTTAGTTAATGTTTATGTGTGGGAAATATGAAGTTAGTTAATGTTTATGTGTGGGAAATATGAAGTTAGTTAATGTTTATGTGTGGGAAATATGAAGTTAGTTAATGTTTATGTGTGGGAAATACTAAGTAAGTTCATGTTTATGTGTGACAAAAAACAACCTCCACCGCCAATGATTGGTATCGTTTATGCTCTATTGGCGGTGGTACATCTTTCACTTTCACTAAGTGATTTAAGTCTTTGAAGCTATTTCTATCTTTATCCATAATGTATTATATTTGTTAGTGTTGAAATTGCATATATGTATTGTTATTTGTTAAAATTGAAATACCAAAATATCAAGATTTGATATATTTATTAATTCGAATATATATGTATTGTAATATAACATAAAATATTTATCATTCAATCTACTATAGATAATCTCTTTGAACTTCAAAATTCATTTGGAGTTCTTGTTTTCTCTGAATCCTTTACATCGTTGCATCAGACAATGAAACGTAACGGTGACATCATTTCTCCTTGATGGGTTGATAACGTTATTTATAAGCCAATGAAAATGTTCGTGGTAAGCGAATTGACTTATTTTTAATTACATTTCAAAGTAACTGTCCAATAACGGATATCATACAGATATAGATGATTCTCCAGGAGGGTCCAGTTTCATCAACATTTCTTACTTTACCATTAAGGAAATCCATCAGCTTCAAATTCTTCATAGAAAATCATAAAACAGTTACGAAAAATCCTCAACTTTATATTTTTATTATCATATGTAATGTTTTCTAAGGAGAATTTTAAGTAAAGGAATCCCATAAATAATGAAACCCAACTGTCTTTTATTTTTTAAATGAGTTTGATACCGTAATTCGCAAATTTTTTCGTTAATAATGCACTTATCATCACCTTCTGAAAAATTTGATTAGAATAGATAAAATGTTAATTGTCATAACGCGGGTCGTTCTATATTTCCCGCCATCGTCCTAGTTACTGCGCTTTAGTTGACTTTCATTGTACCAGACCGTAAAATAACGAAATAAATCTTCATTGTGAACATATTGTTTACACAGAAAATCTTTCAGTTATTTTAAAGACAATTGATATAAATCTTTTATTATTATTATTTTTTAAAGAACTAATTTTTCCAAAACAATATTAATGAATGAAGATAGAACTAGACTCAGGTATTAGTGTTAACTAGGATTGTTGATACAATTACAGCTATAACATCATTTGTATACGATAGAACTGTTCAGTATCTATATAAATAATTCATGTAATGATCACCATCTTCTTAATAGCATAACAATTTTGGGATATTGCAATCAATGTGTTCTGTATTAAAACAGGGATATATATGCATAGATAATTTCAACTTCAGCGTTTAAATTTTACAAAATAGACATACCGTATATTGCTCAGGTAATTATTTTGTTTTGGAAATGTGAGAAATAGTTTCTAAACTAAATAATTTATTGATACCTAATTGTGTAATAAAGACTAAAAACTTTTAAAACTAATTTTCCTAATCTCTCGGGAACGCTACAAAATAGGAATGTAACGAAACGAAACATTTTGTTGAATGTTTTTCATTATAATTACCCATAGATCCGAACAAGGACAGACAATATCAGTTAAACCTAACTAGATGCGGCGGATTATAAATAATGCAGGTCCTTGTGTTAATACCGTTCAACAACAAACTACATAGTCGATTGGGTAATCCCATGACTCCAGCTCGGTATATTACACTGTACTAGTATCATGCTTGATACCTTAGCCTAGCTAATGAAATAAATTCCTTGTCCATGATCGATGTTTATTGAGATAGTTCGCTGTACTTGTAAGATAAAAGGCTAGTATTTTAAATAAGTCGTTCTTTCAAAAAATGAACTAATAAAATAAAATAAAAAATAAATTTTTAAAGGCGATTTTCTTAGGCATTTTCCGAGGTATCTTGGTGAAGAATACAAAATGCTTTCATTGCATTAATTAATTAATCTTTATCTGTGTCAAGTCATTTTTATTATCCTCGAATACAAGTTTACAAAAACATGACAAAATTCAAATAAAATAACGAAAAAAAATCGAAATACAAATAAGAAACTGCTTCTAATTTTATTATATATTATCGAAGGATTGTGATGACTTGAGTTTTAGATATGAAATTTTACAACAGCAAAATTGCTTGTAGAGGGTGTCCCATATGTCAGGTTACACTTTCAAAATGTTATTACTCTTGTGATACATTAGGAAACGTTTTAATGTATGCATTATATAAAATAATAAAACGATTCTGCTGAAAACCATTAACGTTATAATGACGTCATCACTTTTAAGTTATTGGCACGCCAAGAGGACATCATACATGAACTGTGAAACGTTTTATACATTGTTTTTAGTCATGTAATACGCCAGTTCTCAACAACTCAAATATTTTCTGTATTAGTATTACCAGATGTACAGAAAGCAATCACCAACACCAGAAAATATTCTGCAATGCATTAATTAGGCATTACAAATTAAGAACAAATCTTCAAAGCTACTGTTCAAAGGTTGCTCAAATATCAAGGATAAAATCGTTTTTACCGCATTTTTCAAAAATGTGTTTTTTTGTGAAAATCGTTACTAAAATTACATAGATTTGTCTGTTAGAAGTTGTTAATCAAAATATGAAATATATGATTTCAGGCTTTTTGAAGATGAAATCCTGGTGCTTTACGTGCTGTATTAAGTAAAATATTAACTTTGGAAGTGCAACATAATTCATGGGACACCCTGTACATTATCTATATTCATCAATTGATTTTGAATAACCAATCTACCTTTGTTTATCCGCAGCTTTGCAGTATAGCGACTAAACTGGCTGTTTTTCTTCTTAATTTTATCTAAAATTTTCATTAAACATGTCAGAGAACACAATACTAATGATTTATATTGATTCTGTATTTCTGTAGCTGTATAGTTTAAAGTTTCATCAATTTTGTGTATAATTCATCTGCGTGACAGTGTTTCCTATCGATTATTTCTAACGAACGTTGGTTTATCATTATGTATTTTGAAGCTGTACTCTGACACGAGTATCACACGACATTGTCATGCTTCTCCCACTGAAATATACATGAACAAAATAGGTTTCGGATGGGGAAGTAACATGTTGAAGGCGACAGTATTAACCTTTTTTGAGACGAAATTTCACCTATTAATTGACTTGAAATAGAAAAAAAAGTAATTCATACACGTTTTGTTTTGAAACATTAGTTTAAAATGCTTCACTTGGGTAAATTATCTTTGCTATATTGTTATGGGTACTTGTAAAATAGAGTTCCTTTGAGGCACACAATATCAATATCTATATGAAATATTAATACAGAAACAAAGTCTTTTTGGTCAATGATTGACTCCGCGGGTGTCTTTAGTACAATCACTCTTTATTTGACAGTTTATCTATTATATAAATTATTCATCAATACATTTATCCCATATTCCGTAGCTTATCTTTGGCATTGTCAATAAGATATACCAAAGAATACACTGGATTGAACTTTAACAAAGTAATCAAACCGAATTTTGTATAATGTTAGCTGTATTATGTTCCTCGTCTAATGAGAAAGCCAAAATATATGGTCCAATTAAAGATGTATTGACGAAGTGCCATTGATTTGAGTGGTTGTGTAACGCCTCTAATGGAACAACATACACCCGGGCTGTACTGTACGCTATACATGTTAATTTCCTGTTCATCGATTGAGGTATGCCTTCATCAGACAATATCTGCGACGACCGTAAAAGCTTCTCTACCATTACAATGTTTTACTACCAATCGATTACGAATGTTTATAAATTGAACAGTTTGAACAGTGTATCTTCCATAGACTTTGTATCTTTAAATACACCGATAATTGATTGCACGGTGCTAGGATCGTAGGCCTGAATTTTATTTTTTGTTTGTTTTGTTTTTTAACAAGCAAACAACCTCTTATATATCATCATCGTTTCTTCTTCCAACGTGAACGTCCGGCCAATACAGAAATCCTTTTATATCTCTTGTTTAATTGGCATATATTGTGTTGGGTTTTAGATCCATTATCGGTGCCATTGTGATACATGGTACAATGTAACAATACCTTACCAAGATCTATGTGATGTTGGTCATGCTATTGTGATGTATTGTTTTCGGTACAAATCGTTTTAATCGAAGTTACGTTCATTCCTGGGAGAACAAATTTTATTTTCTCGGTCAAGCAGATTTCAGCGAACTTAAATACAATTAAAAAAATTACAAGTACAAATTGACAAATACGCAAATAAACACTAAAAATGAAACTGTGGAATTTTCTACCTGTGAAATTAAAGATAAACTTTACAATGAACAGATAAGTTAAAACTGAAAGAATGACACCCAAAGTAAGGTATCTGAGAGGTACTTTTATACGGGTCGGGGTACGTATAGCATAGAAATATTTCTAATAATAAATGAGAGGCAAAGAAGTGATCCTTACCATTTAGACAAAACAGTTTGTCGCATTATCAAGGCAGTCCACACCTTTTTCAAGACACATAAAACAAACACTGTCACATGATATAAAATTAACAATAGAAAACACACTGTACAAAAAGTCAAAGGAAACACATATTTTAATAAAGTGAAACGTAATAAATGTCGGTGATTTTTTCTGAGCAAATCTAGCGAGATTTTTTTCATGATGTACAACAGAACGCTACCATTGATACCGTTGAAAGGTTTGGGGTAAAAATCCGCTCGTGAAGTGGCCTTAACATAAATCAGTTACTGTCATGGATTATGTTTGTCTCCACGATTGTGAGGTTTGTCATCAAAAAGAATAATTTCCTCTATTGGTCAATCATTATCGTCATGAAAAATACTACTTTTCAAAAAAATCCTATATGAGTTATATAGTTAATATATTCTTCTTAAGAACGCAATAGTATGAGGTCAATGACTTATTGTGGTCACGACAATAAATATTAAGATTAATATTCTAATATTAGTCTCCCTATCTCTGAGACTTGTTTTAATGTGACACTTTTATACCTGTAGCCTTTGCGGTGGACTTTGCCCCTATTGTCAAGGTTCCCCGTCAGATCACCACACTTTTATATATACCAACGGCAATAAAAAAGTACTTGGTATTTGATAAAAAATATCCATACAAAGAGGACAAAGTCTATATCCGAAGGTTAAATCAAGCATACTAAATCTAGACAGGTTTTGAAATTGCATCATTATATTTTTTTTTGAAAATCGAATGCCTTTATTCGGTTCTATTTTATAATGCCGCCAAATGACATTAAATCAATTGCGCTTTCAAAATGAAGAATGACTGTGCCACACAGAATCTGTCACTAATGCTATCTTTTATTCAGCAGATAATTACAGATGCCATATATACATCAAAGCAATATACCATGAAGTCCAGTCAATCAATCCCTCTTTCACCTTAGCCAATAATCATCATCAATTGTTCATATTTTTTGTTTCCTTATGACTGAATACGAGCTACTTCAAACTGGTTTTTTTCAACAATATTTCTATAAGGTATGTTGCAAGAATCAGCATATTTAACCGGTATATACCGGTTCCAATTAATACAGGTTTCAATTATTATAAATTAAGAAGGAAATTCCTATACTTTGGTTTTGGTTTGTTTAGTTTTACGTCCTATTAACAGCCAGGGTCATGTAAGGACGTGCCAGGTTTGTTGGTGGAGGAAAGCCGGAGTACCCGGAGAAAAACCACAGGCCAGCGGTCAGTACCTGGCAACTGCCCCACATGGGATTCGAACCCGCATCCCAGAGGTGGAGGGCTTGTGGTAATATGTCGGGACATCTTAACCACTCGGCCACCGCGGCCCCAAATTCCTATACAATTACACCGGGCTGACTAGAGAGAAATCCGGATCAGACAAGGATTGGGGTTGACAGAATATACTGTAAATCAATCAACGAAATGCTGCAGGTTGAAATGCAATCTCTATATGTATATGAGGTCAAAAGAAAAGTGAGTATAACATGCTAAATTAATGTAGACGTTATCAATCATTTTGAACTTTGGTCATGCTATCGTTATCAAAAAGGTAAATTAAAAGTTAATCAATATTCAATATTCTGAACGTTTAAGGGAATATATCATACATATACTGTAACAATAAATTGGTTGTAAAATAACAATACTAACACTTTTTTATATATGTTAACCCACTTTGCACTTAATCACTCCTATTCGGAACACACCTATACCCGTTGTCGGCATTGTCCGATACTTTTATTGTACTATCTGTATAAATCAAATCAATATTACATTCTTAGCGCCGGGCATGTTACTCTTTAGAGTCAGACTCAATGATAGCATACGATTTGCAAGCACAGCTTGAATCAATAATGTTTACTTCAATATCGCAAATTCTGCATACATAAAGTGAATTCACAACGGTCCTATAACATGGTAACATGGTAATATGTTAATCATAAACTGAGATGAAACTTCATCGATTTTTTTATAAATTGTAGATTCAAGTTGGCTTTCAGTATATCATCGCTGAAATGAATTCTGTTCCTCTGTGTTTTTTTTTTTCTTTTTGTTTTCTTTCTTTTATTATTTATTTATATTTGTTTTACACATGTGAGAAATGACCAGTCCCACTAGAATCATAATAGAAAACCAACATCGAATGTAATGCATTTGAATATCACAGAATGTAATTGGCATGTAACCTAAATAAAGAGGTAGGTCATTCTCTGTTTTTTTCCTTATTGTGATATATGCCTGATACTTACCACTGGTCATTCTCTATTTTTTTCCTTGTTGTGATATATGCCTGATACTTACCACTGGTCATTCTCTGGGTTTTTCCTTGTTGGGTCTTACCACTGGTCATTCTCTATTTTTTTCCTTGTTGTGATGTATGCCTGATTCTTACCGCTGTCATTCTCTGGTGTTTTCCTTGTTGTAATATATGCCTGATACTTACCACTGGCCATTCTCTGGTTTTTTCCTTGTTGGGATATATGCCTGATACTTACCACTGGTCATTCTCTGTTTTTTTTCCTTGCTGGGACTTACCACTGGTCATTCTCTGGTTTTTTCCTTGTTGTGATGTATGCCTGATACATACTGCTGGTCATTCTCTATTTTTTCCTTGTTGGGATATATGCCTGATACTTACCGCTGGTCATTCTCTGGTTTTTTCCTTGTTGGGATATATGCCTGATACTTACCTGGGTTTTTTCCTTGTTGGGACCGCTTGCTATTCTCTGTTACCGCTTGCTTGTTGGGATATATGCCTGATACATACCGCTGGTCATTCTCTGGTTTTTTCCTTGTTGGGATATATGCCTGATACTTACCGCTGGTCATTCTCTGGTTTTTTCCTTGTTGGGATATATGCCTGATACTTACCGCTGGTCATTCTCTGTTTTTTTCCTTGTTGGGATATATGCCTGATACATACCGCTGGCTATTCTCTGGGTTTTTTCCTTTTGGGATATATGCCTGATACATACCGCTGGTCATTCTCTGGTTTTTTCCTTATTGTGGTGTATATGCCTGATACTTACCGCTGGTCATTCTCCTGTGGGATATATGCTGATACAACCGCTGGCTATTCTCTGTTTTTTTCTTTTGGGATATATGCCTGATACTTACCGCTGGCTATTCTCTGGGTTTTTTTTTCCTTTTGGGATATATGCCTGATACTTACCGCTGGTCATTCTCTGTTTTTTTTTTTCCTTTTGGGATATATGCCTGATACTTACCGCTGGTCATTCTCTGGTTTTTTTTTTTCCTTTTGGGATATATGCCTGATACTTACCGCTGGCTATTCTCTGGGTTTTTTTTCCTTTTGGGATATATGCCTGACACATACCGCTGGTCATTCTCTGTGGTTTTTTCCTTGTTGGGATATATGCCTGATACTTACCACTGGTCATTCTCTGGTTTTTTCCTTGTTGTGATATATGCCTGATACTTACCGCTGGTCATTCTCTGGTTTTTTCCTTGTTGGGATATATGCCTGATACTTACCGCTGGTCATTCTCTGGGTTTTTTCTTGTTGGGATATATGCCTGATACTTACCGCTGGTCATTCTCTGGTTTTTTTCCTTGTTGGGATATATGCCTGATACTTACCGCTGGTCATTCTCTGGTTTTTTCCTTGTTGGGATATATGCCTGATACATACCGCTTGCTATTCTCTGGGTTTTTTCCTTGTTGGGATATATGCCTGATACACACCGCTGGTCATTCTCTGGTTTTTTTCCTTGTTGGGATATATGCCTGATACTTACCGCTGGCTATTCTCTGGTTTTTTTCCTTGTTGGGATATATGCCTGATACTTACCGCTGGTCATTCTCTGGGTTTTTCCTTGTTGGGATATATGCCTGATACTTACCGCTGGTCATTCTCTGGTTTTTTTCTTGTTGGGATATATGCCTGATACTTACCGCTGGTCTATTCTCTGGTTTTTTTCTTTTGGATTATGCTGATACTACCGCTGGTATTCTCTTTTTTCCTTGTTGGGATATATGCCTGATACTAACTCGCTGGTTCATTCTGCTGGTTTTTTTCCTTTTGGGATATATGCCTGATACATACCGCTGGCTATTCTCTGGTTTTTTTCCTTTTGGGATATATGCCTGATACTTACCGCTGGTATTCTCTGTTTTTTTTTTGGGATATATGCCTGATACACACCGCTGGTCATTCTCTGGTTTTTTTTTCCTTGTTGGGATATATGCCTGATACATACCGCTGGCTATTCTCTGGTTTTTTTCCTTTTGGGATATATGCCTGATACTTACCGCTGGTCATTCTCTGGTTTTTTCCTTGTTGGGATATATGCCTGATACTTACCACTGGTCATTCTCTGGTTTTTTCCTTTTTGGGATATATGCCTGATACATACCGCTGGCTATTCTCTGGTTTTTTTCCTTTTGGGATATATGCCTGATACTTACCGCTGGTCATTCTCTGGTTTTTTCCTTGTTGGGATATATGCCTGATACTTACCGCTGGTCATTCTCTGGTTTTTTCCTTGTTGGGATATATGCCTGATACTTACCGCTGGTCATTCTCTGGTTTTTTCCTTGTTGTGGATATATGCCTGATACTTACCGCTGGTCATTCTCTGGTTTTTTTTTGTTGGGATATATGCCTGATACTTACCGCTGGTCATTCTCTGGTTTTTTCCTTGTTGGATATATGCCTGATACTTACCACTGGTCATTCTCTGGTTTTTTCCTTGTTGGGATATATGCCTGATACTTACCGCTGGTCTATTCTCTGGGTTTTTTCCTTTTGGGATATATGCCTGATACATACCGCTGGCTATTCTCTTGTCTTTTCCTTTTGGGATATATGCCTGATACTTACCACTGGTCATTCTCTGGTTTTTTCCTTGTTGGGATGTATGCCTGATACTTACCGCTGGCTATTCTCTGGGTTTTTTTCCTTTTGGGATATATGCCTGATACTTACCGCTGGTCATTCTCTGTTTTTTTCCTTGTTGGGATATATGCCTGATACTTACCGCTGGTCATTCTCTGGTTTTTTCCTTGTTGGATATATGCCTGATACCACCTGGTCATTCTCTGTTTTTCCTTGTTGGATATGCCTGATACTTACCGCTGGTCATTCTCTGGTTTTTTTCTTGTTGGGATATATGCCTGATACTTACCGCTGGTCATTCTCTGGTTTTTTCCTTGTTGGGATATATGCCTGATACTTACCGCTGGTCATTCTCTGGTTTTTTCCTTGTTGGGATATATGCCTGATACTTACCGCTGGTCATTTTCTGGGTTTTTTCTTGTTGGGATATATGCCTAATACTTACCGCTGGTCATTCTCTGGGTTTTTCCTTGTTGGGCTATATGCCTGATACTTACCACTGGCTATTCTCTGGGTTTTTTTCCTTTTGGGATATATGCCTGATACTTACCGCTGGCTATTCTCTGGTTTTTTTTCCTTTTGGGATATATGCCTGATACTTACCGCTGGTATTCTCTATTCTCTGGTTTTTTTCCTTTTGGGATATATGCCTGATACTTACCGCTGGCTATTCTCTGGGTTTTTTTTTCCTTTTTGGGATATATGCCTGATACTTACCGCTGGCTATTCTCTGGGTTTTTTTCCTTGTTGGGATATATGCCTGATACTTACCGCTGGCTATTCTCTGGTTTTTTCCTTGTTGGGCTATATGCCTGATACTTACCACTGGCTATTCTCTGGGTTTTTTTTCCTTTTGGGATATATGCCTGATACTTACCGCTGGCTATTCTCTGGTTTTTTTTCTTTTGGGATATATGCCTGATACATACCGCTGGCTATTCTCTGGGTTTTTTCCTTTTGGGATATATGCCTGATACTTACCGCTGGTCATTCTCTGTTTTTTTTCCTTTTGGGATATATGCCTGATACTTACCGCTGGCTATTCTCTGTTTTTTTTCCTTTTGGGATATATGCCTGATACATACCGCTGGTCATTCTCTGTTTTTTTCCTTTTGGGATGTATGCCTGATACTTACCACTGGTCATTCTCTGGTTTTTTTTCCTTGTTGGGATATATGCCTGATACTTACCACTGGTCATTCTCTCTGTTTTTTTTTTGGGATATATGCCTGATACTTACCGCTGGTCATTCTCTGGTTTTTTTCCTTTTGGATATATGCCTGATACTACCTGGTATTCTCTTTTTTTTATAATGCCTGATACTTACCGCTGGTCATTCTCTGGTTTTTTCCTTGTTGGGATATATGCCTGATACTTACCGCTGGTCATTCTCTGGTTTTTTTTTTGTTGGTATATGCCTGATACTTACCGCTGGTCATTCTCTGGGTTTTTCCTTGTTGGGATATATGCCTGATACTTACCGCTGGCTATTCTCTGGTTTTTTCCTTGTTGGGATATATGCCTGATACATACCGCTGGCTATTCTCTGGTTTTTTCCTTGTTGGGATATATGCCTGATACATACCGCTGGCTATTCTCTGGGTTTTTTTCCTTTTGGGATATATGCCTGATACATACCGCTGGTCATTTTCTGGGTTTTTTCTTGTTTGGATATATGCCTGATACTTACCGCTGGTCATTCTCTGGGTTTTTCCTTTTGGGATATATGCCTGATACATACCGCTGGCTATTCTCTGGTTTTTTTCCTTTTGGGATATATGCCTGATACTTACCGCTGGTCATTCTCTGGTTTTTTCCTTGTTGGGATATATGCCTGATACTTACCGCTGGCTATTCTCTGTTTTTTTCCTTTTGGGATATATGCCTGATACTTACCACTGGTCATTCTCTGGTTTTTTCCTTGTTGGGATATATGCCTGATACTTACCGCTGGTCATTCTCTGGGTTTTTTCCTTGTTGGGATATATGCCTGATACTTACCGCTGGCTATTCTCTGGTTTTTTTCCTTGTTGGGATATATGCCTGATACTTACCGCTGGTCATTCTCTGGGTTTTTTCCTTGTTGGGCTATATGCCTGATACATACCGCTGGCTATTCTCTGGGTTTTTTTCCTTTTGGGATATATGCCTGATACATACCGCTGGCTATTCTCTGGTTTTTTTCCTTTTGGGATATATGCCTGATACTTACCGCTGGTCATTCTCTGGTTTTTTCTTGTTGGGATATATGCCTGATACTTACCGCTGCTATTCTCTGGTTTTTTCCTTTTGGGATATATGCCTGATACTTACCGCTGGCTATTCTCTGGTTTTTTTCCTTTTGGGATATATGCCTGATACTTACCGCTGGTCATTCTCTGGGTTTTTTTTTTCCTTGTTGGGATATATGCCTGATACTTACCGCTGGCTATTCTCTGGGTTTTTTTTCCTTTTGGGATATATGCCTGATACATACCGCTGGTCATTCTCTGTTTTTTTTTCCTTTTTGGATATATGCCTGATACTTACCACTGGTCATTCTCTGGTTTTTTCCTTGTTGGGATATATGCCTGATACTTACCGCTGGTCATTCTCTGGGTTTTTCCTTGTTGGGATATATGCCTGATACTTACCGCTGGTCATTCTCTGGTTTTTTCCTTGTTGGGATATATGCCTGATACTTACCGCTGGTCATTCTCTGGTTTTTTTCCTTTTGGGATATATGCCTGATACTTACCGCTGGTCTATTCTCTGGGTTTTTTTCTTGTTGGATATATGCCTGATACTTACCGCTGGTCATTCTCTGGTTTTTTCCTGTTGGGATATATGCCTGATACTTACCGCTGGTCATTCTCTGGTTTTTTTCCTTTTGGGATGTATGTCTGATACTTACCGCTGGCTATTCTCTGGGTTTTTTTCCTTTTGGGATATATGCCTGATACTTACCGCTGGCTATTCTCTGGTTTTTTCCTTGTTGGGATATATGCCTGATACATACCGCTGGCTATTCTCTGGGTTTTTTTTCCTTGTTGGGATATATGCCTGATACTTACCGCTGGTCATTCTCTGGTTTTTTTTTTTCTTTTTGGGATATATGCCTGATACTTACCACTGGTCATTCTCTGGTTTTTTTCCTTGTTGGGATGTATGCCTGATACTTACCGCTGGCATTCTCTGGTTTTTTTCCTTTTGGATATATGCCTGATACTTACCGCTGGTCATTCTCTGGGTTTTTTCTTGTTGGGATATATGCCTAATACTTACCGCTGGTCATTCTCTGGGTTTTTCCTTGTTGGGCTATATGCCTGATACTTACCACTGGCTATTCTCTGGGTTTTTTTTCCTTTTGGGATATATGCCTGATACTTACCGCTGGTCATTCTCTGTTTGTTTTTTTCCTTTTGGGATATATGCCTGATACTTACCGCTGGTCATTCTCTGGGTTTTTTTCCTTTTGGGATATATGCCTGATACTTACCGCTGGCTATTCTCTGGTTTTTTCCTTTTGGGATATATGCCTGATACATACCGCTGGCTATTCTCTGGTTTTTTTCCTTTTGGGATATATGCCTGATACTTACCGCTGGCCATTCTCTGGTTTTTTTCCTTTTGGGATATATGCCTGATACTTACCGCTGGTCATTCTCTGGTTTTTTCCTTGTTGGGCTATATGCCTGATACTTACCGCTGGCTATTCTCTGGGTTTTTTTCCTTGTTGGGATATATGCCTGATACTTACCGCTGGCTATTCTCTGGGTTTTTTCCTTGTTGGGATATATGCCTGATACACACCGCTGGTCATTCTCTGTTTTTTTCCTTTTGGGATATATGCCTGATACTTACCGCTGGTCATTCTCTGGGTTTTTTCCTTGTTGGGATATATGCCTGATACTTACCGCTGGTCATTCTCTGGGTTTTTTTCTTGTTGGGATATATGCCTGATACTTACCGCTGGCTATTCTCTGGGTTTTTGTTCTTGTTGGGATGTATGTTTGATACTTACCGCTGGCTATTCTCTGGGTTTTTTTCCTTGTTGGGATATATGCCTGATACTTACCGCTGGTCATTCTCTGGGTTTTTTTCTTGTTGGGATGTATGTCTGATACTTACCGCTGGCTATTCTCTGGGTTTTTTTCCTTTTGGGATATATGCCTGATACTAACCGCTGGTTATTCTCTGGGTGTTTTTTCCTTTTGGGATATATGCCTGATACATACCGCTGGCTATTCTCTGGGTTTTTTTTCCTTTTGGGATATATGCCTGATACTTACCGCTGGTCATTCTCTGGTTTTTTTTTTTCCTTTTGGGATATATGCCTGATACTTACCGCTGGCTATTCTCTGGTTTTTTTCCTTTTGGGATATATGCCTGATACTTACCGCTGGTCATTCTCTGGTTTTTTTTCCTTTTGGATATATGCCTGATACTTACCACTGGTCATTCTCTGGTTTTTTTCCTTGTTGGGATATATGCCTGATACTTACCGCTGGTCATTCTCTGGGTTTTTTTCCTTGTTGGGATATATGCCTGATACTTACCGCTGGTCATTCTCTGGGTTTTTCCTTGTTGGGATATATGCCTGATACTTACCACTGGTCATTCTCTGGTTTTTTTCTTGTTGGGATATATGCCTGATACTTACCGCTGGCTATTCTCTGGGTTTTTTTCTTGTTGGGATATATGCCTGATACTTACCGCTGGTCATTCTCTGGGTTTTTTTCTTTTTGGGATATATGCCTGATACTTACCGCTGGCTATTCTCTGGGTTTTTTTCCTTTTGGGATATATGCCTGATACTTACCGCTGGCTATTATCTGGTTTTTTCCTTGTTGGGCTATATGCCTGATACATACCGCTGGCTATTCTCTGGTTTTTTTCCTTTTGGGATATATGCCTGATACTTACCGCTGGCTATTCTCTGGTTTTTCCTTTTGGGATATATGCCTGATACATACCGCTGGCTATTCTCTGGGTGTTTTTCCTTTTGGGATATATGCCTGATACTTACCGCTGGTCATTCTCTGTTTTTTTTTTTTGGGATATATGCCTGATACTTACCGCTGGTCATTCTCTGGTTTTTTTCTTTTGGGATATATGCCTGATACTTACCCTGGTCATTCTCTGGTTTTTTTCCTTGTTGGGATATATGTCTGATACTTACCACTGGTCATTCTCTGGTTTTTTCCTTGTTGGGATATATGCCTGATACTTACCGCTGGTCATTCTCTGGGTTTTTTTCTTGTTGGGATGTATGTCTGAACTTACCGCTGGCTATTCTCTGGGTTTTTTTCCTTTTGGGATATATGCCTGATACTTACCGCTGGTCATTCTCTGGGTTTTTTTCCTTTTGGGATATATGCCTGATACTTACCGCTGGTATTCTCTGGTTTTTTTCCTTTTGGGATATATGCCTGATACTTACCGCTGGCTATTCTCTGGTTTTTTTCCTTTTGGGATATATATGCCTGACACATACCGCTGGTCATTCTCTGTTTGTTTTTTTTCATTTTGGGATATATGCCTGATACTTACCACTGGTTATTCTCTGGTTTTTTTCCTTTTTGGGATATATGCCTGATACTTACCGCTGGCTCATTCTCTGGTTTTTTCCTTTTGGGATATATGCCTGATACATACCGCTGGCTCATTCTCTGGGTTTTTTTCCTTTTGGGATATATGCCTGATACTTACCGCTGGTCATTCTCTGTTTTTTTTTTCCTTTTGGGATATATGCCTGATACTTACCGCTGGTCATTCTCTGGGTTTTTTTTTCCTTTTGGGATATATGCCTGATACTTACCGCTGGCTATTCTCTGGGTTTTTTCCTTTTGGGATATATGCCTGATACTTACCGCTGGTCATTCTCTGGTTTTTTCCTTTTGGGATATATGCCTGATACTTACCGCTGGCTATTCTCTGTTTTTTTCCTTTTGGGATATATGCCTGATACATACCGCTGGCTATTCTCTGGGTTTTTTTTTTCTTTTGGGATATATGCCTGATACATACCGCTGGTCATTCTCTGTTTGTTTTTTTTTTTTGGGATATATGCCTGATACTTACCACTGGTCATTCTCTGGTTTTTTCCTTGTTGGGATATATGCCTGATACTTACCGCTGGTCATTCTCTGGGTTTTTTCCTTGTTGGGATATATGCCTGATACTTACCGCTGGTCATTCTCTGGGTTTTTCCTTGTTGGGATATATGCCTGATACTTACCGCTGGTCATTCTCTGGTTTTTTCCTTGTTGGGATATATGCCTGATACTTACCGCTGGCTATTCTCTGGGTTTTTTTTTCTTTTTGGGATATATGCCTGATACTTACCGCTGGTCATTCTCTGGTTTTTTTTTTCATTTTGGGATATATGCCTGATACTTACCGCTGGTTATTCTCTGGTTTTTTCCTTGTTGGGATATATGTCTGATACTTACCGCTGGTCATTTTCTGGGTTTTTTCTTGTTGGGATATATGCCTAATACTTACCGCTGGTCATTCTCTGGTTTTTTCCTTGTTGGGATATATGCCTGATACTTACCGCTGGTCTGTTCTGGGCCTTGTTGGGATATATGCCTGATACTTACCGCTGGTTATTCTCTGGTTTTTTCCTTTTGGGATATATGCCTGATACTTACCGCTGGCTATTCTCTGGTTTTTTTCCTTTTGGGATATATGCCTGATACATACCGCTGGCTATTCTCTGGGTTTTTTCCTTTTGGGATATATGCCTGATACTTACCGCTGGCTATTCTCTGGTTTTTTCCTTTTGGGATATATGCCTGATACATACCGCTGGCTATTCTCTTGTTTTTCCTTTTGGGATATATGCCTGATACTTACCGCTGGCTATTCTCTTGTTTTTCCTTTTGGGATATATGCCTGATACATACCGCTGGCAATTCTCTGGGTTTTTCCTTGTTTTGATATATGCCTGATACTTACCACTGGTCATTTTCTGTTTTTTTCCTTTTTGTGATGTATGTCTGATACTTACCACTGGTCATTCTCTGTTTTTTTCCTTGTTGTGATGTATGCCTGATACTTACCTCTGGTCATTCTCTGTTTTTTTCCTTGTTGGGATATATGCCTGATACTTACCGCTGGTCATTCTCTGGTTTTTTTCTTGTTGGGATGTATGTCTGAACTTACCGCTGGCTATTCTCTGGGCTTTTTTCCTTTTGGGATATATGCCTGATACAAACCGCTGGCTATTCTCTGTGTTTTCCTTTTGGGATATATGCCTGATACAAACCGCTGGCTATTCTCTGTGTTTTCCTTTTGGGATATATTCCTGATACACACCGCTGGCCATTTTGTGTTTTGTTTTCCTTTTGAGATATATGCCTGATACATATCGCTGGCAATTCTCTGGTTTTTTTCCTTGTTGGGATATATGCCTGATTTTTACCGTTAGATGTTAAAAGGACGTTAATTTAATCAAATTAAACAAAACCTCTTTACCTTTATATTTTCTTTATATAGGTATATTTAAATCATCAAACTTCATTCGGTTTTTTACAATGTATGCAATACATGAGGGCTTACGCTCTCCCCTCTCTATATCTCGAATTCGTTTACACGTGAATATATTTTGTCTGATCGTGTAGGGTGTGTTGCTTGGTGTCCTCTGCAGCATTTTCCCATGATATAGCATAATGAAAATGGGAAGAGTTCTATTACTGCAGTCTCCTCCCAAAACACACCACACACTATATACACGCTACACACCACATGCATGGAAGGCCGTCCTTACATGAACCCGGCTGTGACGTTGATAAGCAAACAAAAAATATATATTCTGATATCTATAGTTGGTATCTGCTATATATTGATATTGTCATGTGACTTAAGCTTCTGGATGTTCCAAGATTCCATCATCAGCAATTATCATCCATGTACGTCCATATTATGAATATATACGTGTATATTCCGTATTACCTTTCAATTGTTTGTGTTTGTGTGATGTGTGTGCTGCTCTGAACTCGTTATCTGTCATATATCATTTTCACCATGTATATATATATTATTTAGGTGTAAATGTAAAAGCGAGTTTGAACAAATCGATTTACACCTGCCTTCAAATATCATAATTTTGTACTTGAAAATTGGTCGAAGGGAGATAATTTGCTTTCTGTAGCATTCGATACAGTCAAGTAACTTCTCTTAGTCTGATAATCAATTACAGATTATTTAAGGAATAGACTTTTATTTTGTTGAGGTTATGAGGGTATAATGATAATTGAGCACGTATAAATTATGTAACCCCGGCGAACCGGGTTACATATAATTTACACGGGCTCCATTATCATTATAACCCCATAACCTCAACAAAATAATTATATATTCCTTATATTTACAGTTTTTCACGTAAATGCATGTTATTTATTATCGCGACAGATGCATATTTTTTTATTAGAATACGCATATTTTGTTCTCTCCCGTCATTGTCAACGAATTCGATTGAACAGGTGATTGGAACCGAGTCATTCATATGTTCCCACCTAAAGTGGTTATTCCCGTTACAATAGAATCGCCGCACGTGTTGTACTATCATTATACACTGATAATGATAAAACTAGAAAGCAAAGTTATTGAGTCCATGTCAGTGCAAACTGTAAGTATTCTTACTTAAGGACAATTTACTCAAGCATATAATAACTTCCCGAACAAAACAGAAAAAGGCATTTTTAAAGAATAATTATCATGTCAGGCTGAAAGGCATAGAGTTATCTTCTTCTTCTTTTTACTTTTGCTAAATGTGATATTTTTGCCATTCTTTCATGTTGTTGAGAAATCATTGTTGATACATGTATGTTTATTTTCAAACATGTTTGGAGAAGATTACGATCCACTTTATTAATTAAGTCTGAGTAAAATGCTCCTTGATATATCACAATAATGTTCTTGCCAACCGATTATCTTAATCATCTTGTGGTAAAGCATAGGTCTGATGCATTATCGAAATATCCATAGTCTATAATGTATGGCAATAGTTTGGTTCTTTGTGGTATATAATCTTCTTAATCTACAAGATTGCAGCAGTCAAGCAAACCAATATTAGAAAGAAAAATTTAAAAGTTACTCTTCAATAGTTTAATCCATTCAGAGCGCTTTCTAAAGCAAATGCACATATAATTTGGCCATTTAATTTGTTTTATGATTTGATATTTCGCTAAAACCGAGCTCCCCCTTATTTTAGTTTTCCAGTTACTGGATATCCCATAACCTGTTACGATATGAGTATGGTAATATCCTTAGATCTATTCACATATCATTCAGAAACCATTAACAGCTGCATTTGAAATATATTCCTTTAGGGCTGTCTTCAATATTTAAGAGATATTCTTTAAAGCTGACAATGCAATAAAAAAAACATTCCTGTTGAGATAGTAGAATGCAGATTCACTAGGTGATATTTATAATCATTTCTAAGGAAGTGTCGGCCATTTTTATTGGCATCTTGATATTTCAATCTTCACGTCTACGACACGTTGTCAGGTGAGTTTGGTTCTCAGAGCTCGTGATGTACTATAAGCGCGTGCATTCAGTGTCGAAATGAAAACTGGTTGTACTCACACTTATTCCAACAATGTTAACCAGGTGGTGTTTAACACAAATTGCCGTCACTTCCTCAGAAACGATGACTGACATCACAGAGGACATTAGGTGTTTTCATCACGAAAGTTTGTAACTTGCATTGTTACCTTTGAGACAAGAATAATTTGTATTTGAATTTAAAGTTGAGTCATAAGCACAGATATAGAAAGATCCAGAAAAACTATGGTTCTCGAGAAGATTTCTAACTTCTCAAATTATTTGACAGTATCACCTTCTACAACACAGTGGTGGCGCCATACATAAATAGGGTGGCAATGTATCTATATTTCATGAATGAATACTGAATATAAACCACAAGTTGATCTTTTTTGTCGAGGTAAGCAAGTATTTATCTGCGAGAACTGTTCGAAGAACGGATCGACGGGTCATCACAGCGACCGTAGAACTAAATCTTGGAGTCATGGAAATCAGACAGAAGATTTCACAGGTTAGTGTCATGGCTTGGTGACAAAGATAACAAAGTTTCAATACGTTTTAATGTTTAATGCTAGTCAATATGTGTAAATGTGAAATATATGAAAAAAATTTGATAAAATAAATCAGTTCTACAATTAATGACAGCTGGCTTTGTTATTTTGTGGCAACTGTATTAGTGGTTTTCAAAACATCAGTCGTTACTATTAAATGTTAAGTATCAATATGCAACAATTCCAGGGCTAAGAAATAAATTCTACACATAACTTCAGATGTGCATTAATTATCAAAGCATGTGTTTTAAATATTATTTATATTGAGAGTTTTTAGACAAATGTTGAAACTGTTTCATTGTTTTGACTGAGATACAGGATTTTGCTTCCCTTACACCAGGTATGAATGGTGACCGTGAAACATGATTTAACTACCCTTACACAAGGTTTAAATTTTGTCCGAAAAACATGATTTACCTCCCCTTCAACCAGTTATAAATGTTGACCGAGAAACAGGATTTAGCTCCCCTAATACCAGGTATATATAGCGACCGAAACAAGATTAAGCTCCCCTTACACCAGGTATAAATGGTGACTGAAGAACAGGATTAACTCCCCTTATACCAGGTATAAATGTGACCGAGAAACGATAGCGTGACGACACGTAAAACTCTTCACTTCGTGACCGAGAAACAGGATTTACCTCCCTTAATACCAGGGATAAATATGACCGAGAAACAGAATTTAACTCCCCTTATACCAGGTATAAATGTGACCGAGAAACGATAGCGTGACGGCACGTAAAACTCTTCACTTCGCGACCGAGAAACAGGATTTACCTCCCTTTATACCAGGTATAAATATGACCGAGAAACATAATTTAACTCCCCTTATACCAGGTATAAATATGACCGAGAAACATAATTTAACTCCCCTAATATTAGGTATAAGTGGTGAAGAGAAACTTTTAAAAAAAAAGAAAAAAAAAAGAAAAAAAACACAGATAAACACATGTAACAATTTATTAGAGCTAAATGTAGAAATATATTGAAACTATAACTATGCGATGATCAACCTAGTAACAAAGTAACAAGAACACTTAAACAATGATGATAAACAAGAGAATTGTATATCCGACTGTTTGATAATATATATATGATAAAAGAAAGATCAAGCAGCGATATGATTTCTTTTTTCTGAACTCATGTCATGGTCACGTATGCAATATGCCTGAAAGATACAGCATATAAATGGGTAGCTAAACTATGATGCAGATGAGATGGCTTTGATGGAGATAACGATTCGATACTGTATAGTTGTTTAATCTTGCGGAGAGTAAAATTCGCGATCTCCTCAATGATTAAACCACATAGACGAAAGTCCGCGTATTTGTCAATGTCTAACTTTCGATTAACCGCGAATTCAACAACTCTGCAACACAGACACCTGGTACGAATTTCTAACCAACCTTATTTGTATATATTTAAATTATAGTATCAAAGGTATGTACTCTACGGTAGACAAAAAACAACATATTTATTTAATCAATGATTTTTTTTAAATAAACAGGCTCTATATATGTGTGTTGCATATGTTAGCTTCATGAGAAATAATTTATCTTTCCAATGAGTGCTTGATGAACAAAATTGGCTAAGTATTGACCACGATATGACACATTAGGTCACGGATTAAGGAAATAACCTTTTGGTCTTGCTTCAAGTTTGATAACTTTCGCAAACTCCCGAGCCTGACACATCATCATGTGTTAGTTTTTGTTTATAGGAACAAAATCATATAACAGCATCAAGTTCATATAAACATGATTACTGGTAGATAACTATAGTCAAAACAAAATCCGGTAAAATTAGTTGAGTTAAATGATGATAAATGTTTAGAAACAGAAATAGATTTTAGATAGACAATCTAGAAACAAAGCTGGATATTGCGCAAAAGTGGTAAAATGGTTCGATGATGTTGATAGGCAATTCAACTACAATAATAGTCATGTTTTTTTTTATAAAGCTTTATAAATATTAAACTGTTTTATATAATCTATGATCTACATAATCATTTTTTTTATTTATTTTCATACTAAATCTTTCTTTCTGATTGGCAGACTCTGTTTCTTCATATATGAAGAAAAAGTCCGAAAATGGAGCGAAAACCCGACGTTATCATGATGTCAGAGACGTCGACGTTGTGTATTGATTTAGAAAAAAAATAAACCTTTGGACAATCAATGGAATCGTTCGTTTAAATATATTTTTGTGTTATTAAGTAGTCTGAAAAAAATTAAGCATTGATGCAACTACTTAAACTTCATTGTGTTATGAAATATGACGTTTTTCTCACATGAAACAAGTGAACATGTATCTATGATATCAAAATGTAGAAACTTAAATAATAGGATATAAAATATGTTAATATGACATGTAACAACGGCGATAGTATCTATATAAATACAAATGGATGAAGATAAAGGACACATGAGTGAAATGGCACATTGTTCCACAATTTTACAACTGAATTGATAAATAGTACACTGTGTTATGAACGGATGTTGTAAACGTCCTCATAGTAACTGTTAATTGAGGATACATCTTAAGATAGCATAATTAAACTTGTAGATAATGTAATGGATGGATAATTAGCCTACTTTCTATAAAGCGCTATTCATTAAGTGTATGGCTTACACGCTCCATGTCATGCCATATTAGTGAATTGTTTATTTGAACTTTGAACTCAAACTGATTTTGAACATTCCTGCGTTATTTCTAAACAATCAGTACATTTTAACCAACTTACAAAAATCCAAAAGTTTATAAATCAAGAAAAAAGCTCATCCCGACAAATTTCCTCTCGATATATGCCCTTGGAAGGCACACAAAGTTGTCGCTTAATGTGATGTATTTGAGAAACTATAAAGATATCTGATATATATAAAAGGCACTCGTTGACTTACTTCTGTATGACCAACTAATTATGATATTACAAAATGTCTGACCGTGTCTGGAAAAATGAAACACTGTCGGCGTTAAATGTTCAACAACATCACAAGACAACTACTTGATGTACAATGTGTATCCTTCTTCTCAGAATGTAAATTAATGTTCTCCTGAGAGGTTCAGGAGACTCAATAAGGCTATCTGAAAAAATAAAGTAAAATAATTCTATTCTACCTAATATATACATACTGTCAAATAAAAGAGTAAAACACGTATATATCGAGAACTTTGACATTTGCAGTCGACTAAAGTAGAGTGGGTGTATATTTCCACGCGGCGGAGTTGCCAGCCTTATGTTATATAGAGTTAACCAGCAACGCTATAACATTATGCTCTTTTACTTTACTTACTTTATATATATGATCTGCAAACGTCTGTTGTCATGTACTGACAGCTCTATAACCTGAGCATAGTTGATATGTTAACATTGTTTAATAGTGTTCTGGAAAAGGCTGGCTGTTAAAATGATCAATTATACCTCAGTCATGGAATCTAAATCTTGAATTAGAACTACGGTAGTCATTATACACTTACTTTGTCATGAAAGGGTTTCGCTCCTTTTCAGGGAGGGTTTTCATGATGTCATGGAGATTCAGTCGCAAGTCTGACAACAACTCGATGGGTTTTTGTTTTCCTATTCCTGAATCGTCTGTTGAAAATAGAAAACATGTGGTTATGTTGTTTTTGGTACAATTTACTGTAAATGCATAAATCTATCGGTATTCCCATTTTAATGATTCTGATTTACGTAGCTTTAATTCAAATTATCTAAGTACATTTTCTAATTAATATTTGATCGAAAAGAATCATCTTCTGTCTAGTTCGAATTTTGAGTGTATAATCAGATTCGAGTAGTGACATGAACATATAAAAAATTACATTTCTACATGACAATATTTTTTTGTATTTGTTTTCCTGATTATGATAAGTGAATAAAAAGTTTATAGATAATATCTTACCCTTGCGGTTTGAAATCAAAAGTAATATACACAGGCATCTTACCTTTGGGTTGTCCTTTTTGTTGTTTCTTTTTACTTTTGCTGAAGAATTTCTTAATGTGTTCGATGATAAATGCCACAAGTTCTTCTGAACGGTCATTTTTCGTCTGTGAATGCACCACTGCAATACTTTCGCACAAAATGGCAAGAAACATGGTAAGCAATACGTAGACGATCAGCAAAATGTAGGTAAAGAAATAGAGCTGGGCCATTATCGGGTCCTGATCATTGATTTCCGTGAATTTACTTTTACCGATCATACTGATGAATAGTGTCCCCATCGTATCAAAGATGTTCCAGTAGGCTTTGATGTTTCTACCAAAAACCAGATAACCCAGCATACAATAGCCCATGAAAATATAAAAGAACATTACACCAAACCAGAACAGGTCTTTAGCGCAATTATCTACCACTCTGAACACTTCACCGATTCGTCTGTCATAGCCAAGAACCCCAACTATTCGAATAGTTGAGAGGAATACAAGACATGCAAGTACAAGCACAAATATGAGGTCCCAAAACGCAAGGTGTTGGAAATTTACAAAGTTTTTTGGGTCTTCCTTGAACTTGGCTAGTGTTTGATTGGCTAGAATAAATCTTCCAAAGTACATGGCAACGCCAAGAAAACCAGCGAAAATACAGAAGAAATCTACAACATTCCAAGCGTTCGCAAACCAGTTTCCCTTTGTTTTAGCCATTCCGTAAATGACTTTTAATGTCAAAACCAATAGAAATACTAGAAAGGCGACCTCGCAGAAAATGACGTAGATTCCTGTGTTGCCATGGTGTTGGTAGATCCTCATTGGGTATATGGTGCTCATGGTGGTGACTCCACCGGTCTCAGGGAATTCAGACATAAACATGACATACGTGAACAAATTCAAGTTGGCCGAATACAGGGTGAATTCTAGGAACACTGCTCTGGTCTGTCTGTCGAACCACAGGTACTTGTTGAGCTCCGTAAGTGTCCTGTTTGAGAAGTCCCAGTTGACATCCAGTTCCGTAATATAGCCTCCTCCGCTATACGTCGAGTAATAGCCAGTTACAGGGACGCCCCAGACGGATGTGGCACTGGTGTGTTTCCATCCGTGATATGAGAACGAATATGCTTCCTTCTCAACGTCACAAGGTGGGGGTCTCCAATTGAAGCAGAAATCTCTCGATTCTTCGTTTGTGAATGTGTACTCTGGATATGTTTTTATTTTTCCGAAAAATGGATAGTCTGCCTCGTCTGAAATGTTGAATATATTATGAATTAATGCACTGGTACAGACCTTTGAATATCGACTACCCGAGGAACCAAGGAATAAAGACAAGCCAAGTGGTACTTATACAAAGGTCAAATTGTGTTAAAATTGGCATTCAGAGAGGAGTCTTATCATGCAGGTTGTCTTTATACAGAGGTGGTCTTTATACAGAGGTGGTCGCTAAGGTAGGTTTAACTGTATTTGTAAATATTCAACATAAGAAAATACAAGGAATGTGTGGCATTTTATGTAATGTATTGTGATATACCTTCAATAACTCGGACTTGACGGAGACGTGGTGGTCCCACCCGGAAGTTGGTCAGGTCAGCGTAATACTGACGCCATCGCCAATGCATCTTTTCACCATTATATTCATATTCCGGAAACAGAGCCGGGAATGCCGTCAGCTTTAACCAGTCGATAAAGTTAACAGTTGTCTGGATCTGAATCACAGATAAATAACTAAATAGATGATGTGTATGAATGACTGTGAAATTAATTTACATTCATATCTTGATAATAAAAAATTTGATGGTATTAATTAAAATATGTTTGTGCATTTTCATATTATTTTATTTTCATAATGTTTGTACCTAAACGATGACACTAGTAATTCCTTAAGTCCATACTCTTTTGAAACAACTGTGCCGGGTAACTTACATCAGGGAATGTCGGCTTGCCGTCTTGAGGGTAAATGAAATGTTTCGATATAATGTCGTGCACGCGGAACGATCGGTCGTCACGGTTGCTGAAGCTGATGCTATAAATAATCCACAGGAATAGTACCGTTATAAAGCTCTCCTTGACTGCCCGAGCCATCATGATTTCTCGATGTCTTTCCTTTCTCGCTTCCTTAATAGTTTCCGTGGTAAAAAAGCGTGCAGGCATCTTAATATCTAAAAGAAAAGTGTCCTTGTCTAATTAGAATAATTTTATGGTATTTTTTGGAATCTTTGAGCTTGTCTACTAATTTGTATAAAACAAAAATACTATTTGAAAAAAAAGAATGTTTTAAATACATCAACTTATACATCATTACGTTGCACTTTAATCTAAGAATATTAGCATTACAGTCTTTACTAATTATATAGTATCTCTGAAGAGTTTGATATATAAATGATATAAGATAAAACAGTTATCGAGTTGTTTCAGGGGGATATCGTAATTTATCAACCCTCACCATATCCACTTGAACATATGTCAATAATTATATATTGTATGATGAACTATATTGTTTTAAGCTGAGACTACGACTTTACCTGTTGGACAGCTAAATCGTTGACGGTAGTTACGTAGGATCAGGTTTCTATCCAAAGGCGACGGTTTGAACTTGTCTAGTTGGGTAAAGATGAATGCAAAGAAAGCCGCCATCAACACTACCTATAATTCAAAAACGTATTGGGTAAGGAATACATCAGTTACCAACTACGAGAATAACCCTAGAAATAAGAGAGTTCTGAAAATTTTGAGAAAACGAATTAAACATTATTTAGTGTTGTGTTGTTTGAATGAAAAGTAATTTATAATGTAAAAAGTAACGCATTGAGCCGAAATGGCTGTTAACTGTTTCAACAGATTTTTTTTATTTAGGACAGTTTACAGAATATTACCTTGACAGGATCCAATATGGCAGACGCTTCAAAGAATGATAGGACAAATTGTGTTAGCCACATTTCTGACTTCTGCTTTCCCCATTCCATGCTGTACAGCATTAGAAAGAACATAACGGTCGATGTTCCCGCTAGAGACAGAAACCAAGCTATGTAGGCACACCAGAATGGTAAGATGGTTCCATCTGCCTTAATGATACCCTTCGCAACCAGGGTTTTCTCCAGCTCCTTGCTTTCCTTGAGCATCTTTTCCGCTATGGAGTCTATAGCTGGTATAGCATACTTCAGAGCCGGATCTTGGAGATTTTGGTTTATTACTCTCGGTTTCGATTTTCGGAACATTAGAACAACAAGAAATACCGTTGGTGTTGAAATCAGCGCAGATATCACGGACACATATACAGACTGGAGGGAGAACTTCAGAGGACCGACTCGTACGAGACTGGGGTTCTCAAACTCGTCAGCAGGGGTGAAATATATCGCATTAGCAATCATGCTCATCATGAGGAACACCATCAAACACGTGACGCGCTGACATCGAGTGAAATGACTGCTGGTCGGTCGGAAAAATATGGAAATCCAGATGTGGTTTTCCGCAAGATTTTCTTTTGTATTCATGAAGAACATGTTTTCAAATGTTGTGACATTTTCTTTCCCACACACCGGAAGTACAGCATCAATGTTATCATCTGGAGTATCCATACACAGCCATTTTCCACACAGGAAGAAATATCTGTATGGGGATATATGCAAGAATTGTTATAAAAGACCATTATTTAGGTAATTTCATTAAATTTCTATGTCTAGAAAAAGTAAGTCAGTCAAACAATTAATAGACTGGGAAAAAGATATCAATGGTGTCCAATATTTTCTTGTAATGCGACATTCAATAAATACATGATATTTTAGTTTTTCTTCGTTTTGATTTGATTAATCTTTTAACACTTCTCGTAATCTAAACTACATAATGTATACTAAGTGTTTTTCTACAGTAATTGTATTGTGTTAATATGTGTAGTCGGCTATGATCGAGAAGAAACTCACTTTTGTTTATCTTGTATATCTTCGATGTCCACTCTATTGAGATACCAGGAGGCCTTCGAACCTTCTCCAGAGTTATCGTGCCATATATAAACGTAGTCGATTTCACCGAGCGGATGGGGTGTCGTCATCAAAAAATGGTTCACAGTCGCTGTTCCCATTTCCTAAAATATACATAAAACTCAACAATGAAAAGTGGTTTTTAGCGTATTATTTAAAAAGAACTATCTTTAAAAATATTTTTTTTTTTTCAACTTTTTGTTTTTAAGGAACCTACCCTACGGACGCCATCGAAGAGTTCTCGGACGCCAGTGTCACCCTCCGATCCCGATACCACAAATCCTATCCTAGATTCAGTTCCAGCATCTCTGCGCATGCCAGTATAGACTGTAACCATGTAGTAATATGTATCGTCGATGTTGTTGTCCATGAGAGGAGTTACGCCCCACTGTGAACAAAATAAGGCATACAGTTATTGTCTGGCTTCAAAAACATATCTGTACATTATTATAATCTTAAAAGGATTAAAATTTATAGGAAATTATGTTATTGTTTGTTTGATGTTTATGAAAGGTAAAAGAATAATTAATGTTGTCTCTTATTTTCAAAATACGGAAGTGATACACCAATTCTAATATGGTTCATATGCAGAGTGAGAATCTCCACTGATACCTCAAGGTGCACTAGAATTGTATTGATTAACAAAGGCATTGACATTAAAACATAACTAACTTACCTTGACAATATCCTTCTTGTCCTGATGTCTCGCCCACACCATAAGGATGATGTAGGACAGGACGATTAGGATGAGGAGGGAGAGGACTGCAGCCTGGTCTTGGGGAGAAAACTTAAGGAAGGCAGTCGAGAAATCTATCGTGTTTGGTGGTACGTAAAACGTGTTTCCAAAGGTCAAGTCCTTTTCTGTATTACACGTACATTCTACTTCGTACCTAGGTGGGTACCAGTCCATCTGTGTAAAGAAAGTATATTTATAGGCAAATTATTTGGGGTTCAATCTAGAATTTAAGTTTAAGGATATCCCTAATTGCCCAAATACCAAACCGAGCTAATTGAATAGTAAACATTTCAATAGTGCGCCATTGTCTTAAATACACGCACACGTAATTTATCTATATATGATACACAAACAATTCGCCAAAGGATATACGTATCACGCACTTATTTATTTCGTGTAGGTGTATCCTACAGCGCACTTATTTATTTCGCCTAGTAATATCAGTATACTACCACATTTTCATCTATATCGTCTATATATGAATTAAATTGCAATGCACTTATTTAATTACCCCTTGCATAAACATGGATGTATTACGCATTTATTCATTTACATCTGGTATACACATATTAAAATGCACTTGTTCAATTACCCCTGGCATAAACATGTTACGCACTTATTATTTAATACTGGTATAAACATTTTACGCACTTGTTTATTTAATACTGGTTTTTAAAAAATACGCACTTATTCATTTAATACTGGTATAAAGATATAACGCACTTATTCATTTAATACTAGTATAAAAATATAACACACTTATTCATTTACTACAGGTTACATACTTATTCAATTACTCTTAGTTTAACATATTTATATATTTATTCATTTACACCCGTTATAAAACATATCATTCACTTATTAATTTACACTTGGTATATACATACCACACACTTATTGCCTTTCCATTTTTCCTTGTTCTTGTCCCATGTAAGGCAGCCAGCTGTCGTGATAGTCAGGTTATAAGGATTCAATGTTGGATCAGAGATGTTATACGAGCTGCCGTAGTACGGTCCATTGACAGGTGTCCACTCGTAGGCCCCCAAACCTAAGATATTTGTATGCAGTAATTATAATTTTATATTTGTTCAATTTCGAATATTCTTTCACGGCGAATCTTTATTGTAAAAGGTTTTCTTATATCTATAATGCAACGAAGTATGATTTTTACATTTGTATTGCTATATCTAAACAAACCATTAAAACATATTTCTTGCATGGTGATTTTATAATAGTACATACAATGCAACTTATATATATTTTGATTTACATTTATTTGACAACCCCAGCTTATTCGTGTTCAAATTTGCATTATTTCTAGGAAGATAACACCAATAGTATTCTCATTTATAAGTTTTGCGCGTCTTCTAGTACCTGTGTTTGTGATATACAACATACCCGGTATTGGAATGGGACGAAGCCCTACATAGGTAATTCCAACCTTTGTGAAATGATGAGGCGATATGCACGACATCCAATCTCGATCAGCCACGAGATAGGTACTCTGATCATAGGTCAAGTGGGTTGGATATTCTCCCTGACGGATGAATACATCATATTGCCGAACTTTCTCTGGATCCTCCTGATTAATGAACACACAAACGTAGTCACCTAGTTTTCTATAAATAAACTCGTGGTAGAAACACCGTGAGGCGTCGTCTGGTGTGTAGAAAGGCATGAACGAACCGGAAATGAGCCCTGGGACAGGCTGTATGACCATCACCATGGTGATCGGTACGTCTTTGTCGTCACTATCGGTTAAAGAGATGCGGTGGACATCAGATGTAATGGCCGACGCCGACACAGTGTCCCCAAACATAAACGGATTCTTTCGGAACATGGTCGTCTGCAAAAAAATCGAAAAATATGTTTTGGTGCTATTAATAATGAAATATATATGTTGAATAGTGAACCCATTTTAAATAATGCATGAATTGTATAATTTTTGAATGTCGATTTGGCAGTCATTTAACCGAGATCTTTAAATTGGTAGAATTAAAATATTTCAACTTTTAAGGCAATAAACTTTCCGAGAAGAACCTAAATAATTTACACAATAAGCAAAACCAGGCAAACAATGCGTAATGGTGGTTCTGGTTCTGTATGACCTTGTCACCGGTATAGCATCCTAGACTGTGATACATACTAACCGTAAATTTTATAACTAAGTATGGATCTCCAACTCCGTCAAGAGTGACGTTTGAATCGTCTACGTCGCCTATCTTTAGATCTACGTTCTTCAGATAGTCATGAACGAGGGTGACGTGGAATGTATCGTAGGAATAGTCATCCCGGCAGCCGGTACAGACAGAGTTCTGGAGCATGGCAGAAATGGCATCAGCAGAAGCAACAGCCTGTCTCATAGTCACTTCAGCCTGTAGTAGATTCAAACAAAGGAAACCGTTCATTTAAAAGATTAAGTGATGTTAAATGTGCGAGAGCCATAATAAATGTTGTCATTGCTATATCAAATAAATTCTAAGTAGGCACAAGGCTATATAAGAAACTTCTTGAACTCTGGATATCCATGTTCGGATTACCCAATTTGTAGTTACTACATTTGTTCATTTCAAAGAATATAGATATTATCTTAACCATATACTAATTAAAAAACGGATTTTTCTTGATGTCGGTAGTACATTATTACCAATTCCTGCTGCTGTTTAAACTTCATTTGCTGAATCCTGGCTCTCATCTTAAATAACCCGACTTTTTCCTCTGGTGTCATATCTGCTGCCTCCATTAGAGCGTAAGCCTCGTCCCTGTTTACACGTGCCATGAAGTCTACGTACAGACGTGCATCAGCGGTCGACGCGATAGACAAGGCTTCGTAGGTATCGGGCAGTTCTGGTGGTACCGTCACATCTACCAAGCCATTCACCAGTTCAAATAAAGCTGGAGTGAAATACAATTCTTGATCAGGGCATGATAGGTATTGTACAATGGCTGATTGTTGTTGACCTATTAAAATCACTTAATGTTATTACATTTATAGGAACACCTTTTCGAGGTAAGGGGAAAGAATCGACCTTTCCGTAAATCCATGTTCCTGTGAAATCGAATTAAAAAAGGTTAAGAAACTCCAGTTAAAGAAGTATGATGAACCAGACTCCATATGATTATATTGTTAATCGATTGAGGTCTAAGTAAACAACAGCACAAGAAAAGAAATTTCATCACTCACTGCCGGCTGCTACTTCGATGTTAGGGTCGGATTTCCCGAAAAAGTCATTGAGTTTGAAATCCGTAATGTTTGTGTATCCATTGGTTAATGTTGCCAGTGCTTCAGCGGCATTGATCTGTAAATATAGATATACAAAAAAAATGAAAAATGAATAAATAACGCATCATAATATCTTTTTCTTTTCTGTTGATAAACTTTATAAATTATATTTCAGAAGGTATTTTCCTTACAAATAGTATAAAATCAAGAACGAGACTGTATTAGTTGATTCAATCATTCATATAAGTCTGAGTATTGAAAATAATTATACTGACTGTATAAGGAAATAAAGGACTTATGCCGAACCAATATATCACAATTAACTCAGATTAATCAGATAATAAATTTCAAACTTACCGCAGAGGCACTGGACGTTATAAGAGGATCTCTGATGGCTTCTGTGAAGGCGGAGGCGGCTGTCATAACGGTGTGATACGTAGTCACATTGGCCTGTGCCAGAGCTGCCATCATCTCATTGGTCAGGTTATCCATGGCCTAAATAAATAAAGATTAATTAGCATCATTTCATTAGTCAGGTTAACCATGGGCAAAATACATAACAATTAATTAGCATCACTTCATTGGTCAGGTTATCCATGCCTAAATCCATAACAAATAATTCTTCATCATCACATTGGTCAGGTTATCCATGACCTAAATACATAATAATAAATTCATCATCTAATTGGTCAGGTTATCCATGGCCTAAATACATAACACATAATTCGTCATCATCTCATTCATCAGGTTATCCATGACCTAAATACATAACAAATAGTTCGTCATCATCTCATTCGTCAGGTTATCCATGACCTAAATACATAACAAATAGTTCGTCATCATCTCATTCGTCAGGTTATCCATGGCCAAAATACATAACAAATAGTTCGTCATCATCTCATTCGTCAGGTTATCCATGACCTAAATACATAACAAATAGTTCGTCATCATCTCATTCGTCAGGTTATCCATGACCTAAATACATAACAAATAGTTCGTCATCATCTCATTCGTCAGGTTATCCATGACCTAAATACATAACAAATAGTTCGTCATCATCTCATTCGTCAGGTTATCCATGACCTAAATACATAACAAATAGTTCGTCATCATCTCATTCGTCCAGGTTATCCATGACCTAAAATACATAACAAATAGTTCGTCATCATCTCATTCGTCAGGTTATCCATGACCTAAATAATAATAACAAATAGTTCGTCATCATCTCATTCGTCAGGTTATCCATGCCAAATACATAACAAATAGTTCGTCATCATCTCATTCGTCAGGTTATCCATGACCTAAAATACATAACAAATAGTTCGTCATCATCTCATTCGTCAGGTTATCCATGACCTAAATACAGTACAAATAGTTCGTCATCATCTCATTCGTCAGGTTATCCATGACCTAAATAGATAACAAATAGTTCGTCATCATCTCATTCGTCAGGTTATCCATGACCAAAATACATAACAAATAGTTCGTCATCATCTCATTCGTCAGGTTATCCATGACCTAAATACATAACAAATATAGTTCGTCATCATCTCATTCGTCAGGTTATCCATGACCTAAATACATAACAAATAGTTCGTCATCATCTCATTCGTCAGGTTATCCATGACCTAAATACATAACAAATAGTTCGTCATCATCTCATTCGTCAGGTTATCCATGACCTATACAATAACAAATAATTCGTCATCATCTCATTCGTCCAGGTTATCCATGCCAAATACATAACAATAGTCGCATCATCTCATTGCAGTTATCCGTAATCATACAAATAGTTCGTCATCATCTCATTCGTCAGGTTATCCATGACCTAAATACATAACAATAGTTCGTCATCATCTCATTCGTCAGGTTATCCATGACCAAATACATAACAAATAGTTCGTCATCATCTCATTCGTCAGGTTATCCATGACCAAATACATAAAAATAGTTCTCATATTCATTCGTCAGGTTACATCAAATACATAACAAATAGTTCTCATCATCTCATTCGTCAGGTTATCCATGACCTAAATACATAACAAATAGTTCGTCATCATCTCATTCGTCAGGTTATCCATGACCTAAATACATAACAAATACATAACAAATATTTCGTCATCATCATCTCATTCGTCAGGTTATCCATGACCTAAATACATAACAAATAGTTCGTCATCATCTCATTCGTCAGGTTATCCATGACCAAAATACATAACAAATAGTTCGTCATCATCTCATTCGTCAGGTTATCCATGACCTAAATACATAACAAATAGTTCGTCATCATCTCATTCGTCAGGTTATCCATGACCTAAATACATAACAAATAGTTCGTCATCATCTCATTCGTCAGGTTATCCATGACCTAAATACATAACAAATAGTTCGTCATCATCTCATTCGTCAGGTTATCCATGACCTAAATACATAACAAATAGTTCGTCATCATCTCATTCGTCAGGTTATCCATGACCTAAAATACATAACAAATAGTTCGTCATCATCTCATTCGTCAGGTTATCCATGACCTAAATACATAACAAATAGTTCGTCATCATCTCATTCGTCAGGTTATCCATGCCTAAATACATAACAAATAGTTCGTCATCATCTCATTCGTCAGGTTATCCATGACCTAAATACATAACAAATAGTTCGTCATCATCTCATTCGTCAGGTTATCCATGACCTAAATACATAACAAATAGTTCGTCATCATCTCATTCGTCAGGTTATCCATGACCTAAATACATAACAAATAGTTCGTCATCATCTCATTCGTCAGGTTATCCATGACCTAAATACATAACAAATAGTTCGTCATCATCTCATTCGTCAGGTTATCCATGACCTAAATACATAACAAATAGTTCGTCATCATCTATTCGTCGTTATCCATGACTAAATACAAACAATAGTTCGTCATCATCTCATTCGGTTATCCATGACCTAAAATACATAACAAATAGTTCGTCATCATCTCATTCGTCAGGTTATCCATGACCTAAATACATAACAAATAGTTCGTCATCATCTCATTCGTCAGGTTATCCATGACCTAAATACATAACAATAGTTCGTCATCATCTCATTCGTCAGGTTATCCATGACCTAAATACATAACAAATAGTTCGTCATCATCTCATTCGTCAGGTTATCCATGTCCAAAATACATAACAAATAGTTCGTCATCATCTCATTCGTCAGGTTATCCATGACCTAAATACATACAAATAGTTCTCATCTCTCATTCGTCAGGTTATCCATGACCTAAATACATAACAAATAGTTCGTCATCATCTCATTCGTCAGGTTATCCATGACCTAAATACATAACAAATAGTTCGTCATCATCTCATTCGTCAGGTTATCCATGACCTAAATACATAACAAATAGTTCGTCATCATCTCATTCGTCAGGTTATCCATGACCAAAATACATAACAAATAGTTCGTCATCATCTCATTCGTCAGGTTATCCATGACCTAAATACATAACAAATAGTTCGTCATCATCTCATTCGTCAGGTTATCCATGACCTAAATACATAACATAGTTCGTCATCATCTCATTCGTCAGGTTATCCATGACCTAAATACATAACAAATAGTTCGTCATCATCTCATTCGTCAGGTTATCCATGACCTAAATACATAATCATCTCATTCGTCAGGTTATCCATGACCTAAATACATAACAAATAGTTCGTCATCATCTCATTCGTCAGGTTATCCATGACCTAAATACATAACAAATAGTTCGTCATCATCTCATTCGTCAGGTTATCCATGACCAAATACATAACAAATAGTTCGTCATCATCTCATTCGTCAGGTTATCCAGGTTAGTTCCATGATTCGCTTAAATACCTAAATACATACAAATAGTTCGTCATCATCTCATTCGTCAGGTTATCCATGACCTAAATACATAACAAATAGTTCGTCATCATCATCTCATTCGTCAGGTTATCCATGACCTAAATACATAACAAATAGTTCGTCATCATCTCATTCGTCAGGTTATCCATGACCTAAATACATAACAAATAGTTCGTCATCATCTCATTCGTCAGGTTATCCATGACCAAAATACATAACACATAGTTCGTCATCATCTCATTCGTCAGGTTATCCATGACCTAAATACATAACAAATAGTTCGTCATCATCTCATAGGTTATCCATGACCTAAATACATAACAAATAGTTCGTCATCATCTCATTCGTCAGGTTATCCATGACCAAATACATACAAATGTTCGTCAGGTTATCCATGACCATAAATACATAACAAATAGTTCGTCATCATCTCATTCGTCAGGTTATCCATGACCTAAATACATAACAAATAGTTCGTCATCATCTCATTCGTCAGGTTATCCATGACCTAAATACATAACAAATAGTTCGTCATCATCTCATTCGTCAGGTTATCCATGACCTAAATACATAACAAATAGTTCGTCATCATCTCATTCGTCAGGTTATCCATGACCTAAATACATAACAAATAGTTCGTCATCATCTCATTCGTCAGGTTATCCATGACCTAAATACATAACAAATAGTTCGTCATCATCTCATTCGTCAGGTTATCCATGACCTAAATACATAACAAATAGTTCGTCATCATCTCATTCGTCAGGTTATCCATGACCAAAATACATAACAAATAGTTCGTCATCATCTCATTCGTCAGGTTATCCATGTCCAAAATACATAACAAATAGTTCGTCATCATCTCATTCGTCAGGTTATCCATGTGACCTAAATACATAACAAATAGTTCGTCATCATCTCATTCGTCAGGTTATCCATGACTTAAATACATAACAAATAGTTCGTCATCATCTCATTCGTCAGGTTATCCATGACCTAAATACATAACACATAGTTCGTCATCATCTCATTCGTCAGGTTATCCATGACCTAAATACATAACAAATACAACATTTCGTCATCATCTCATTCGTCAGGTTATCCATGACCAAAATACATAACAAATAGTTCGTCATCATCATAGTATCACTCATTCGTCAGGTTATCCATGTCCTAAATACATAACAAATAGTTCGTCATCATCTCATTCGTCAGGTTATCCATGACCTAAATACATAACAAATAGTTCGTCATCATCTCATTCGTCAGGTTATCCATGACCTAAATACATAACAAATAGTTCGTCATCATCTCATTCGTCAGGTTATCCATGGCCAAAATACATAACAAATATAGTTCGTCAATCATCTCATTCGTCAGGTTATCCATGTCCAAAATACATAACACATAGTTCGTCATCATCTCATTGTCAGTTATCCATGACCTAAATACATAACAAATAGTTCGTCATCATCTCATTCGTCAGGTTATCCATGACCATAAATCATAACAATGTTCTCATCGTCAGGCTATCCATGACTTAAATACATAACAAATAGTTCGTCATCATCTCATTCGTCAGTTATCCATGACCTAAATACATAACACATAGTTCGTCATCATCTCATTGTCGTTATCCATGCCTAAATACAGTACAAATAGTTCGTCATCATCTCATTCGTCAGGTTATCCATGACCTAAATACATAACAAATAGTTCGTCATCATCTCATTCGTCAGGTTATCCATGACCTAAATACAGTACAAATAGTTCGTCATCATCTCATTCGTCAGGTTATCCATGACCTAAATACATAACAAATAGTTCGTCATCATCTCATTCGTCAGGTTATCCATGACCTAAATACAGTACAATAGTTCATCATCATCTCATTCGTCAGGTTATCCATGACCTAAATACATAACAAATAGTTCGTCATCATCTCATTCGTCAGGTTATCCATGACCTAAATACATAACAAATAGTTCGTCATCATCTAATTGGTCAGGTTATCCATGACCTAAATACATAACACATAATTCGTCATCATCTCATTCGTCAGGTTATCCATGACTTAAATACATAACAAATAGTTCGTCCTCATCTCATTCGTCAGGTTATCCATGACCTAAATACATAACAAATAGTTCGTCATCATCTCATTCGTCAGGTTATCCATGGCCTAAATACAGTACAAATAGTTCGTCATCATCTCATTCGTCAGGTTATCCATGTCCAAAATACATAACAAATAGTTCGTCATCATCTCATTCGTCAGGTTATCCATGACCTAAATACATAACAAATAGTTCGTCATCATCTCATTGGTCAGGTTATCCATGGCCAAAATACATAACAAATAGTTCGTCCTCATCTCATTCGTCAGGTTATCCATGTCCAAAATACATAACAAATAGTTCGTCATCATCCCATTGGTCAGGTTATCCATGGCCAAAATACATAACAAATAGTTCGTCATCATCTCATTCGTCAGGCTATCCATGACTTAAATACATAACATATAGTTCGTCATTTCATTGGTCCAGTTATCCATTTTCAGATGGTTTATTACTATGTGGTATTGATTTCAATTTGTTGTGTATGACATGCAATATATTTAAGGTAGTTCTAAACTGAATGTATATTTGGTAATAAAACATTTGTAAATTTGTCACAGATTGAACAGAACTCATTTGCAATAGGATTTTATTATATATACAGAAATCAAATATTGGGTTGTAAACGTAAGTGTTGTATCAAATATCATTATATTATTTCACTTGGTTCGTCAAATTTATATGAAGCTGAATATAAAACAAGATCGTTATCCTGTTGTCATACCTCGTGCATTGCTGAGACACCTATTGAAATGATGAAATAACATAATAATAAATCACTATAAATTGTGTTCATCATACTCTACTATTTTTCAAACCGTCCTATATTATTTGCATACTGGCCTATACTACTTATAGCTTTTCGTGAACATATACGTACTGCTATGACTGCATTTTGGACCCTGTCTACGGGTCTCTCCAGTAGATCGTCCAACAGCTCTTGGTAGGGAATGGTGCCATTGCCAAACTCATTTGCGTCAATCATGCCTGCCGTCCATAACATTGGCTGCTCTACCAGATCAAAATTTGACAAAGTTGTGTCGTTCTCAAACTGGTGGTCTTCCGCCTATATTACAAGTTAGAATACATCACAGTAATGTGGAACTAGTTCATTATGTTTATTCATATTATGAATATATTTTGTTTTCCTTATTCCAAATGTTGAACACGTTGTCTTGGTACTATGATATTATGATATTTAATTTTTTATTTACAGATAACTTTTGCTCGGCCGATTGTGTTTTTGCTTTCGCCTTTACTTACCAACTGGTTAATGACAGAGGCAATAGATTCTGCGTATTGCATGATAATGTTTCCGTCATTAGAGTAGGTGGCTTCCAAAAGGTTGTCAAGGACAAAGTTCTGAGTGGCATTCTGGATATCCTCCGAAGACCACGTATCGTTGATTTCAAGGGGATGGGTTACCTGTGTGAATAGAGATACATTAATAACAAATAATATCTCGTTTCTGTATTACATAGGTTAATTTTGAAATGTTTATGTTATTTTGGTTAATCTAACGGCCAATCCGATGTACGTACTTTTTTTTTTTTTGGTAATGCTGACGATGCAATTTGAAAACATTTATTCAGGTAGAGATTAAAACAATAATATTGTTTTTCGTTCATGTGGTTTTTTGATGTCCCTGTATACATGTACAGGTCATGTTTTTTAGGGAAGTTGGTCTATTAAGGCATATATTCACCAGTATTGGAGTGTTTTGTTTCAATATCTAGGACATATTTTGGGATACAACTGATAAGTACTGACAATCTTCACATCAATGACACATTATGAGATGAATGCATTGTTTATTTTGAGGTGAGTTATCGGGACTTGTGTTTCACTGTGTACACTTTCGTGTTGTACAAGACTGTTTTTTATACCCACATATTCCATTGGTGAGTGCCCCCAAATGGCAGATATTATTTCTATGTTATTTCAACATGAACGTTTTTAACCTTCGTTCTCAGCTTTTACCATCTTTTTAGATATTTATACATTTGTTATACTTGAACGTCCAAAACTTACAATGACGGGCAGGACCACTTCAGTATATCCGTGGAATACATCCGTGATACGCACAATGACATCAGTGGTAAAGTTATTGTTTGGATCCCCGACATTGAGAACAGCCTTAATGATAGATTCCGCTGCCAAAAGGGATTAAACTTTAATTAGTCAGACATAACTTAAATCCCTGTAGTAGATTAGTATGAAATTAAGGTAGACTTATTTAAATATCTGTGTCATGGAATTAAGGAAGATTTATTTAAATATATGTGTCTTAAACTTCTATTATGCATATCACTTCACACTCATATTACACTCATGTTTCACTCATGTTCACTCATATTTTACTCATGTTCACCCATGTTCACTGATGTTACACGCTTGTTACACTCTAGTCACACTCATGTTAAATTCATGTTAAACTCATGTTACACTCATGTTTCACTCATGATTCACTCAGGTTACACTCTTGTTACACTCAATCTACACCGATGTAAAGGAATAATGCCACGTGTTGAGATGTATTAATAATATCTATTGCTTTCCACAATTGATGTCGAACACAGGCGAGTACTTAGGACGTATTGAATCTGCTTTAAATAATATTTAAAATATTTGTTCCACACTTTTATAAAAAAAATATAATTATAAAAACTCAGACTTACACGCCATGCCTATGACAGAGACAACTGGTTGAGTTGAACTTGATGTCATCCGCCTCTGATAAACGTTGTATTTTAGAGCCTCGTTAGAATCACTGTCAGGCGTTCCCCTCTGGAGCCTCGTCCCTTCGTCAAGCATCCCAAGACATTCGATGGTGAAAAGGGTTACCGCTGCTTCACCTGGTAATAATATCAACAAGTGTTCATACCTTTATATCTGCAATTCTTACGAACTAAAAAGGCCATCTATATATATGCATCAGCACACAAACTTCTTACATATTTTTTGGCTCTCAATCGACGACTGCATATCTAAAACCCTTAATTTGGACTTTGCTTTTTTCTATATGGTTATAAGTAAATAGCAAAATATACCTTGCTGTTGCGTGTTGAAAGTAAAAGCGTAAGAAAAGAGAGCATGTTGGTTTGAAAGACATAATTTACAATGCAACTAATACATGCGTATCTAAAGCCTTGTAAGACCTACCTTCAGGCGGATCTATTTCACAAGTGCCCCCATAAGGAGGAGGGTTAACAGTGGCTACATAGGAAGCTGTTGCAGTGTCTGGATGATCGTGTTTCTTGACCATATTCGTGAACCTCAGTATATCACCAAATACTAGCGTATTCGGCTTAATAGCTATGGTGGGACCGTCAAGGCCTGTTTTAATAATATAAAAAAAAAAACACCACACAAAATAATTCCAAATTTGTTATCTTGTAAAGAAATGTATCCTAATACGTTACAAAGTGTATCTGGACAAATAATATTAGATGTTGCCATACCTCCAACTTAAATAAAGAAAGTTTCAAAATAAGTAAACCATGTTTCAAATTCTTGTTCAAATTACCTGTATCTAGTATGTCTGCCAAGTTCGCATAAGGCTCGTACAAGCCAGTTGCATCATTGTAAATCTCGATTACCCAGGTAAATGTGGTGCTTTCCAGTAGACATTCCGGACAAAGACTTTCCAGGATAAGTTTGGTGTCCTGAGCTATTTTCGGTAAACAGTTACGGAGACAGCTATGAAAGGGAAAATTCGTTAATTACTATGTTTACGATTCTAATAATATTTATTATCAATGTTAATATCTTATCTGGTAATCGACAAATTGCAATATATTTTGTAACAGAAAAAGAACCAATAAAACCAAAATGCACATAAGCAACCATAACTACACATGAATCCGAAAATTACCCAACCCTTTACAGAGATTTATTTCCAATCTTATCCGGATATTTATCGCAACAAATATTATGTGACATGAGGCTGAATAATTATCAAACTTCCTCAAATGAATCTATCCTAGTAAATTCATATAATTTAAGACGATATAGGAGCCTAGAGTACAATTTGGTAAAAGACACATTTCAATGTACTGTAAAAGGAGAAAATCTAGACTTAACTGAAAATGTTGCTTTCAGATACGCCATAATTTGGGTACAATGTCCTGTACATGGTTATACTAACTTGATTGATATTGTAGGTGGTGTCGTTGGCATTACGTATATGCCCTGGATGGCCTCCCCTCTCCTGGTGTCTCCAGTTTTTGTAAGTTCTACAGAGAACAGATACCAGAACGAATCGTCCACTGACGAAGCATCAAACGGTATAACACCATTCGTTGGCCAGCTTGGATCAGAACAGTCGGTCCCTAAGGAACTCACATCAACACTAACGTTCTGTAACTGAAAATTGGCGATGATCTCGGACATCTCTGCTTCAGTGGAAGACGACTTCCGGCAGACCCACCTATACGTGAATGGTACCCACTGCATGTATAGAAATGGGTCGTGTGAGGCGTCCTTTGAGTTGATCTGTATGACGGCATCATTTGCAATATTCCGTGTAGACCCACCTGCAATCCCAGCTATGAATGGAGGTAACATGAAGTTCCCATACACATAGTCTATTATATAGCCACCGACAACGTCAGTTAGGTTGAACAAAAACTGAATTTTGTATAGCCCTGGCGCCATACTCATTTTACTCCAGGTTATTGTCAGAGAGTTTGGCTGGTTATATTCCTTCTCGTAGAACGTCTGTAGAATCAGGTTATCGTTGGGCTCCACCTTCCACAGGGTCCACCAATAGAACCTAGAGCTGTTCCGACACATCTCAGCCACGTACGCCTTCGCTGTCAACTGTCACACCAAACGCAAATATCACAAGTAATAAAAAATACATTACTAATTTAAATATCAACGAAGATTACCATTTTCAATAAAAAAAAAGAGAAAATCGTTTATAAAGATGATATTTCTCAATACAGCCGACTTTCAAAAAGCGTTTAGACAAAGAGCATTGTGAGTTGATATCCTGAAAAATATACTATTTGAGGACATTCTTTATATGTATATTGCGCATTGATATATCAGCCCATAGTTGAGTTTGGATAATGATGCTTTTAAAATTTCCCGCGAAAACGTTCTTTGTGTATAACGTCATAAAACTCAACGTACAAATGTTTCAGTATATTGGAAAATGACCTCAAATTTCTAACCAATAGAATGGCTACCCATGCTATACAGCCTCGTGACGTCAGAGCGTCAACAAAATTAATATTCTCTCTTTACAACATTACATTATTTTCAGAAACTAGGCTCGGTTTAAATTAAAAGATGCAATTAACGGGATTGGTGTTGAATATATCACGCAATTTTCATGAATGGAAATTCAGTCGCGTTTTTATTCGAATTTATTTCAAATTGGCAGGCAACCGTAGCAGGAAAAAAAACCAATAAAACGTCGAGGTTTGAGAGAAAAATACTCTTTCATATGTGGATATGAAGGATAAAGCCTCGAGATTAACAACTTTTTGTGACCCTCGGGTAGAATATCCCTATCCTTCATATCCACATATGAGAAAGTCTTATAATACTGAAGATGGATTAGCGGATAGAAATGTCAGTTGGTCATCTATGGCACAATTAGTACAGTAGTGTATGTTTAGTTATCGTATTTGTAAGTTGGATTAACAATGTCAAATAAAATAAACTGAATAGATATCATTGAAACCTAGAAGCATTTATAAGCACAAACATTTCATAAAAATATAATCACTTAACCGTAACAAGAATCGTAGTGGAATTCCATTTACTTACACAGGCAATATACCTTCAGGTCAAAATCTTAAAATTTTCATGAAATTTACCTGAAAATGACCTGATATTGAGGTCAATTTAAAGACATAATACCTGGGTAGGCCGCCATTACTATAAATATTTGTAAATATGATTTTTTTTTTATTAATATCATTCATTTATTTTCGTGGTACCACAGCAATCAACAAAATAACTAAAGATTTAACACAAATAATTGATTTTGTGATACGGCTCATGCATATTCCGTTCGTTGGCATTTCATTGATTCTAATTATGTGTGTTGAATTCTAATAAAAAAGTCTTTGACACCTTACGTTACTAAACACGATACTTCCCACGTCACACAGGAAAAAGACGTAACAGAGTATGAAGCATCTAGCTCTGTTTAGTGGACTGGTTTGAGTGATGTATTCTAACCAAGCTGTACACAACAAGATGGTTTGATATGGTTTACGTAATGCAAACAATATCGAAACTACAGTTAAATGCGTATACATTTTACTTTATTATTTCAAAATATTCAAGCAAAACCTATAAAAACCACTCAAGTGGCAAAGCAAAATGGCAAGCCACTCAAGTGACAATGAAAACTCGTTTTGATAGCAAAATGATCATAATTTTCGATGAACTTCGATAATTTAGGACACCGATAAAGTGTTAAGTAGTTTGTATTTATATAGGCGTAGTCACTATGCAAGATAGAATTATAAAATCGAAATAGTGTTTATTTGTTTTATTAAGTCGCATCTGACATTTGGTTGATGACAAAGTGCATCTTATAAAATCGCGTTTTGACTATTGAATGTAAGTATGCGCTAATGGAATCACTGGGAGATGTCCAATATACCGACATTATCCTTCAGAATGTAATAATCTAGAACATTTGAAAACGTTCGATATCTTTTTTATTACTGGTGCCATCGTGCATGCTTGTTTCCAGATCGTTACTCCAATGACGTTAGACATCGTTACACATTCAAGTGTCGCAAACAACATTAAAATCGATATAACATGTTTATCAGCTAGTGCAGTGATACGGAACACTTAAAATTCAATACTTCTAGTAGTTAACACGTGATTCTTTGTAACCACTCCGCATAAAAACAATGTATTCCGGTATTATCCTATCGGACTGGAACATACCTTAAACAGTATTACTATGAAAGTAAGCTGTCAAAATGAAATATCAAACCTAACACCGTCACCCAACCCCATCATACAATGTCCTGTTACGTCTGTTAAACATTGACGTTTACACCCTTCTCATTAAAACTTTTTTTAACATTTGCAATCATATACTTTCTTAAAAATCATATTATGTATTTGGGTAGGTACTGATTGATACGTCATTTCAATATGTTTGTAATATTTGTATAACGAATTGCGGCCTTGAGATAAGTTATAAAATTATTTTACTGTATTTTTATGATAATTCATTTCAATTTCGTGATGATATTAAACATTTAAGCCCTTTTGATATGCCAATAAAGACTTATGATATTTCAAACCCCACACCATTCTGCTATATCGAGAAGATTCTTGAATTAAAGTGGGTTACGGAACGGCGTTGAGATCAAGCTATTTTATGTTTATAGGATTTGCGGAACAGAGCGGCGAATATCATGATATGGTCTTTATGTGATTGTCATCCATATCGTGTATCATTTTGTAGAATATCTATTTTACAAATGTATGAAAATAACATTTCAATGTCTGATCATCACTTACCCGATTGATATCCGTTACGTACATCTGCACCGGAGTGTCTTTGTTTTTGTAGATCGGACTAAAGAGCTGACCGTCGAGGAAACAGTCGGTGTACAAGTCCATATAACTTATGCCTGCCTGATTCGAAAGCTTATTTGAACAGTTGAAAGTGATTGTCTTGTTTCCATCTCCAATAAAAGGGTGGATGATGGTAAAGTTGACGCCATACACCAAATCAATGGATTCCACGTACTCAGTACCGTCTATGTCAAAAATACACGTCATATTTAGGAGCGGGGACACCGTCGGGTCAGTCATGCGTAGACTTACATTCTGCACCGACTCGGACATCGGGGCTTCCGGCAGGTGCACAAGTTCGAGTCCCTGAATATTGTTCTCCACATATTGCGTCCAAGAGAAATCCATATGAGAACTTTCTGAGAATACAGAAATATTCACAAAGAAGGTACCCGCTGCATAAGTTTTAGGAGAGTCAGAGAGTGTCGTGCCCTGAGTAAGTGCCATCAGATTCAAGACAGTTGATGTTCCGTCACCATAATCAATTGATGCGTTCAAATTGCCCATAGGAATGAGGGCATCGGCTGCCATTTCAAATACTATGTCGAGGGTCTCGGTAGTGAAGATGAGGTTTATCCCAGTCGCTGTGATATTGTTGACAGGATACTGGACCACCACGTTATACGAGTATATTTCGCTGTCCACCATATTGGAAAATATTACATCAAATGTAAATGTTCCTGTCGTGGTCCATGTGTAGTTCATGCACATCTCACGGACCTGCCCAAATAATCTATCCACGTAGGCAACATCTGCGAACTCGATGGCGCCGATTATGTTTGATCCAAAACTCATCGTTTCTTTGAATGTAGCAACGTCATATATGTGCATGTGAGATCTGACGTTCGTTGTCATGACAGGAGTAAGAATGAGTTCCTCAACGTCGAAAACCACATAACGCGTCTCTTCGTGTAGGGGATTAGAAAGGGTGACTTTAATTGCATGTTGTCCAAGAACACCGCCGAAATCCGCCGGTGTTATTGTCTTCGTCTCGCTGAACCCTGTGGAGTTCCCTGAATACACAGGAGCACCAGAAATAGCGTTGGTTATGTTTAAAAACACATCCGTTCCTAGTTCATACGTGATTTTTAACGTCTTTGACCCTGTGGTAGATATCGGTACAAACATCTGCCCATCTACCAACGCTGCCATGTTGTGAATCTTGTTTCCCACGTATATGGTTGCTGAGTCGTTGAGGTGAATGTCGGTGGTGAGGCAATGCGACCACATGGTGTAGTACCCAGCGGCGCTGTAAGCATGTGACGTACATTGGATGCTGGTGGCGTCAGCTTCACAGTAAGACCTTCCTGTCTCGTCCCCGTAGTCCATGAGGCAGGTGATATTGATGCCGGTGTCGAACACTGGACACAGACTGGCCTCTATGTTCGTCCCCTTGGCTGTAGCATTTAGGTCCAGAGTTGTAGGGGAGACTGCCGTTGTTGCCCATACTGCAACAAAAATGTCAACATTATAATAAATATCTTATCATAAACAAATGAAAAGATTTGAAAACTTTTCATTTTTAGAAAGTTGATTGGTTTGGTGGTTTGTTGTTCCTGCTTCCCTCCTCATATCAGTATGGTACTTGTGTGACTTTCTTTTTGATTTAGGTGGCTACAGTATATTAAGAAACAAAAGTATTTCGATGATAATTAAGTAAAGGAACAGCATCACATTCTTACAACAATCCGTAAACGAGTTACATTAAATAAGTTCAAAAGAAGGAAGACATTAATAGCTGCCATTCAGTGTATTATGATGTACAAATAAATGAATAAGAGAATCGCAAAACATCAAAATCAGTTTCGTAAAAAAACAATATGAACAATGAAGGATCAACATTGATGATTTTTGGTTTAATAAGATACATCTTTTCAATTTCAAAATATTTGATAATTGCCATATCAACAATATATATATATAAACTTTAATACGTTACAAATGACATATAAAGGAAAATTCGTTTTCTTGTTTATAGTAAATTGAATCAAAACATAAAAATAAATGATGTGATAGTAATTTTTCTGTCTGCAGGTAAATTCATTTTTTTCTCTCAAAATAATACAATCTGGAATAAATCAGATGAAAAATCGGACTGGTTAATAGCATATTAAAACAAGTCAATTCCTTATACTATATCTACAATGTTTTATATTTACTAATAACTGGTATAAACTATATAAACTTAAACACGGTAAATGGTCTATAACGAACACACACACAACAAAGTCATGGTTATAATGTAGTAATATACATTGCTTAAAGATGCTCCACCACCGACAGAGCATAAATGATGTTCATCACTTGAACAATAATTGGTGTTTAATCGTGTATATATACGTCTAATTAACACAAAAAAAAATAATGAAATAATTTATTTTGCCTTTGGTGCATGCGCAATCAGTACTCCATTCTATATAGGATATAGTGTCATGGCATTTTTTTCGGGATGCAATTAATTATTTATGGTAATTTAACTTTAAGTAAAATTAGAAGCTCAAACTTTTCAATGGTGGTAATGAGGTGAAATAGGTAAATTTTGTAACTGAAGAAAAATACTAAATCGTATGCTTCTGTCTTTGATAGTGAAAAAATTACATTCGTCAGCGGTGGAACATCTTTAATATCGTTTAACTGAGCGTTAAAATATTCTTTTTTATTTTACTAACTTCAGTAAGTTGCGATATACGTTGGCAACAACAAAAGTATGAATAGAAATAAACAGCTACAACCACCTCATCAAGCTCAAAACTTCTTCTACTGAATCCTCTACCAACTTAACCTCTTGCAATATGTCTATTTAACGCAGACATGAGTCACTTTTCCCATCCCTTTCCCAACAATGTCACTCTAATAAGTCCCTCACTTTTCCCTACTCCTATTCTCACCCTCATCGAATATAAGTACGGTTTTCATGTACACGAAAGATACATCGAAACATTAACTTTAATCAATATCACACACATATACAAAAAAATCCATAGAAATATATATAAAATGTCAAATCGATCTGTAGCCTTCGCAATTCTAATCAGCATAACGTTCGACCCGGTGTGAGTCTTGCCAGTGATATACAAAAAAACTAACGATATGAACAATTGATTTACTGATACGAAAAAATCTCAGTTATTATTGGCCTGCTGTGATGTATCCGTCAGCCAAGGTTTACTTCTCTAATAAATCACCACAGGTAATTTTACGCCAATTCAAATATAGCTTGACCATCCTTCTGTGACATTTTTTGAAGATTTATGACAAATATTAAAATGTCTCATTTTCATTAGAATTAATTTCATTGGCGGAAGAGTGATCACCTGGCATTTCATACATATATATATATATATAAATAGTTTTTTTTTTTTTTTAAATTCCATCACAAGGATATTCAACATTTATCTATTATATATATAAATATATATATTGATTATTCCAGAGCAACGGCTATCATCGCTTAAATAACAGCGGCAATAACGGGAGGAAAATAACCTTTCCCAGAATTCCGGACTTGAACACATCCGGAAGTTGTCTGCTCATCGCTCCAAATAAAACCAGACATGCCTTTAGATCGTATAAGGTCACAATACGAGAATGCATCCCTACTGAAATCATTTGAACAAGCTCCATGTATTTATATATCTTTCTATTGTTATCGTTACCTTTTTATATATATATTTACAGTTTGCACTGACATGGACTCAATAACCATGCTTTCTAGTATTTTCATTATCACTGTATAATGATAGTACAACACGTGTGGCGATTCTATTGTTACGGGAATAGTCGCTGGCGTAGCAACGTGGGGTCATGGCCCCAATTGTGGTGGAAACAAATGAATGACTCGATTCTAATCAGTTGTTTAATAGAATTCGTTGATGATGACGAGAGAGAAAAAAATATGGGTATTTTAATAAAAAATATGCAACTGTTGCGAGAATAAATGACATTCATTTACGTGAAAAACTGTAAATATAAGGAATAATTTTTCATTTTGTTGAGGTTATGAGGGTATAATGATAATGAAGCCCGTGTATATTTTATGTAACCCGGCTTCGACGGGGTTTTATAATTTACATGTGCTCCAGAAGCCGGGTTACATGAAATTTACACGGGCTCCATTATCATTATACCATATAACCTCAACAAAATAAAAATATTTTCCTTAAAGATATCGATAATTTTATTTTTTTAAATGAGAATATTGATATTCATATCAAGTTAGTGTTATTTGTATTACATTGTCATAAAAGAACCAGCTTTATGGAGGACGCTTTCATAATTACATAATAATTCATACACATGCAAAACATGAAGATGCCGGAAACCCTCAAACATACACATAGCAATGATAATTACCAAACACAAGAGTGCAAGGCAAACTCTGCTTGGTGATTTGATTGCATTTTGTGATGTCATTCCCAGTATTTGATGTAACTGCCTGTCAATAAGCTTAAATTTCGTAATGGATATAACACACGCGAAAAAGCAGTTTTTATTCAGCACTATCCACAGCACCTGTCATGAGACATCAATAAATACACTGAAGCGTGACGGATTGTTTTACGACACAAAAGCGATAACACTGTTATACTTTATTCCAAAGTCTCCAGGGATTATCTATTTTTCATGAGTTTGTCTTATTCTACTTCCAATGGTTAAAAATACCCCGTTGACAGATCTAGACACAGAAGATTGCATCTTAAATTCATGGCATTCGGACAGGGACAACGCTTAGTATACAGTGAGACACGTAATGAAGGATACAGAACGCAATACGTACCTTGACATTTGAATTGGTTTCGTTATAATGTACAAAATGATAAGCTTATAATTAGTCTAGTTATATCAAACATACTGTTTTTTAATTGAGTTAACCAGTAATGCCCTTTGTTGATTGGATTATATCGAGAACATCTTTTGTTTGATTGGTTACCTTGACGAGCGAAGAATGGATACCACAAAAACAAACATTTTAGGTTAAAACCTTACAAAGATCTCCATTCCCTTAATATTCACCGAAATCAATTAAAGGATTTTATGTTCGTAACAATATGTAATCGTATGCATCAGCAGAAACTGGCTTTATAAAAATATCGTCATGACAACAGCTGATCATGTGAAATGATGCGCAAATACACTACATTTGTACAGCTGCAAAACAGACTTGCTTTTCAGCATGTAAAGATGTACTGAGTGTATAATGACCAACGTAATTTGATCATGCTAATTGCTACATCTACTTATCAGGATGTTTGTGGCAGATGTTTACAGCTAATGGCCAGTTATTTACGCCGGTGTGCATCTATTGAAGACTTTGAGAAAGTTTTGCAATCAACAACATGACTTCATCAAGTCATACTTCATGGCATGATCAGTGCTGTTTGATATGACTTTAGATTGAGATACTTTTTTCCTGTGTTACATGTTATATCGGGAAGACGTCATACATTAGATATTCCTCCAGACAATACAGATACAGATAACGTTGGGAAATTATGTATATATAGTCAAATCCATCAATTGTTAACCTGTTAAAACCATTCCTTGTCTAATCCGAATCCCGGTCTATTATGGCATAATTGTATGTTATTTTTCCTTCGTAATTTTGTTATATATATATATATCGTAACCTGGTTAAGCATGCCACTTGTGTTGGTCCCAGTGGCATTCGGTTTAGACAATTATATATATACCATTTTTTATATATGAATAATGCTGATATCACAATGCTCATTGGCTGTGGCTCCATACTCACCATCTGATTTATCCGATATACCTATAACTAAGATACATAATCAGGAGTTGACATGGATTTCTAGATCTCTAACCGTTACTCTGGGATGTCCGTATGAATAATACATTTGTTTTTCTCTTACCGTGTTACTGAATTTGGACGAGGATTTTGTTTTGTTACACTATATTTATTGACCAATGTTAATTGGAGACACCTATTTACAAGTAATTTGTAAGACTAATTATGCAACGTCTAGTTATGCTTGAAAAGCTAAACATATTGGATTTAAACAAAGAATTAAACAATGTATGAGACCCATTTTCCTATTGACAAATAATTCAGCTGTGTCAATTAAACAAATAATTCAGTAGTGTTTAAGACTCCTTGTCATTTAAACACATAATTCAACAGTGTTTAAGATCCCTTGTCATATAAACATATAATTCAACAATGTTTACGACCCTCTTGTCCTTTTAGCGAATAATTCAAAATGTTTAAGACCCTTTGTACTAAAACCAAATAATTTAAAAAAAAAACAACTATCTTTTTTTAAATAATGTCCTTAAAACGAATAATTCAGTAGTGCTTAATTCCCCTGGTCCTTTTATATATATATAATTAATTAATAATTCATTGTTGTCTCAGACTCCCTCGTCCTATTAACAAACATTTCAACAGTCATTTTAGACTATATTGTCATCCAAAACCAATAATTCAACAGTCTTTAGACTCCCTTGCCCTTTGAAATGACAAGGACGTCTTACACACCGTTGAACTATTTCTCCAATGTGTCTAACTTAGCCAAGCGTAACAAGAGGTTGGAAATACTTATTGCATCATTAGCATTCCGTTTGGGAATGGTATATGTACATTGGTTGTACATATATCATGTTTACGGTTGATACAATTCATTGTCTTTTGCTCCAAACTGCTGAATGATTTATTATTAGGAAAGTTCATTAGGGTTCTCTCTGTGTATATTGACGTATTGTATATTGATTATATACTGATCATGTGTATGATTTCTTTCTTTTTATTTTTGCATGAGGCGATATCTCTAAATTATATTGTTTTGATAAAATGAACATTATACATAGATGATTTAATACTTTTTTAAAACTTTGATAAAGAGTTGTTTCATCTCTCTTTTTCCAACATTCAATATACAATTTGTCCAAAAAAGTGTAAATCGATATACCAACGCTTGAAGAACTTGAATCGACATGTAAGGATATATATTTATTCAGTTTAAAGGGTTTGTGACATAAAAATCTTTTTATAAATTTTCTAATAGTTTGACCCCATCAATGTTGGCTGTTTCACAGCACTCCGCAAAGCTGTTTATCTACTTTAAGGGCAGTAAGGGTAAATTGCTGCGGTGGAGAAAACTTTAATGAGCTAGCCAGTCACGTGGTACCAACTACGCGTCATCCGTTTCACCATGCTCTGCTGTCTGCTGTAGATACTATATATTTAGAGAGAAAAACTACAGAGTCTTCTAGTATTTTTTTTAATCTGCTGTGGAAAACAATGACAGTGATATCCCTGCTTTGGGATTTGTTCTGGACATTATCCCATACCAGTTTGACCTTTTGATGAACACTGATAATTCTCTTTCTACGGAGGAGGGGTAACGTCCCCAGATGTTTCAGATGCTGATCAAGAAAACCAAGAAGATCGGTTGACAAACACAGCATGGTTTGTAATAGATCTATAATTATTTTAATTTATTGGCATTAAATATAGATGTGGATGCCTTCATGGATATTCATCAGATAATTTCTTTTTAATAAGTGAATATAATCTGTAATATATCTTACATAATTATTTATTTTTACATTAAAATCATCCATTCAGAACAATTAATTTATCCTTTTATTACTTTATAAATGCATTAACCTAAATGCATTTGTATGATTGATATCAGTGACTTACGACTTATATAATTACTACACTAATTTTACATTCCTACATATTACAAATATCCATGTATCTCAATAAAATCTATTTTTTAATTAACATCAATGAAAACAATGTGTAATACACTTTATTACTATGTCAATAAACAATTGCCAAAAGTTAATCTTTCCATTTTATGTTGTGGATACATATTTTGTTATACCGGTATTTTTTGTTTTCAACAGGTGTTCATGTGCAACCATTATTTTGAATACTTGAAAAACTTGAATTTTTAAAAAAAAAACTTATTTTATTTTAACTTATTTTATTTCTGTGATTGTTATAGCAGCCATAAGCAGCACATTGCACCACACTGAATTTATACTGACAGCCTGTAATTATTTCATGTGAAACACAGGATAAGATAACTGTAAGTTTATGTGTATAGCTCTATTCGTGTCCGTCTCATCAGCAGCCATGAGCCAGTCGGTGAACCAGTGACGTGTGCTGGCTGACAGCCTCGTTATCGCAATAAATGTTTGCATATCGGTCAGCTGCCCAGATGGCCCTATGTATAGCCTGGTAACTCAGTGTGTGTATTTGCCATCCCCATGGAGTGGGCTATTTCGGTGATCTTAAAGGGGGCCCAATCTATAGACAACTAATCACTTTTTGTGTCACAAACCCTTTAACATATATATACTCTATGCTTCGTCAAGGTTTACAATCAAGTTTAATTACAGGTTGTTCAAGAGTTCAATAAAATTGTCTCAGAACGTATCGTGATTCATACAGCCATGAACCTCTTTAAGATAATTGTAGTCATCTCTACGATACTGGAACATTTCAACAAGTATACCATAGAACTTACTGACTTAATTTTTTTTTCTAATTTAATTATTTTGATGATAATCATATACCAATGTTATTTAAGGATTAAAGTATCTTTCTGGTGGTTCTATCGAAGGATAAAGTTGAGTAGGGTATCGATATTTGGAATGGACCGCGAAGATCTACATGTTGTAGCGAATAACACACACTCACCGACACACAACATGTAAACATTGCAACGTCATCGGAATGTGCAAAACTGTACATTGTTCAACATTGTATATTTATCATACGCACAGAAGCGTTGCTCAAAGAGGTACGGTAGTAACATAAACAATGTAACTTTTCTACATTTGTATTTACACACGTACATGTACATGTGTTCAAACCTATTTTGATACATGTACATGTTCATCGAACGTACGTTCGGTACTGAAAACACCAAAAGTTTCTGATTTGGACCATCATAAATTCATCCGCGCGGTTCCAAATTGCGCGTGACATACTCAATCTATCGAGAAATAAAGTTGAGTAGCCTTTGGTTGAAATCAGTGGGGTTTTTACTATCCATTCACCAGTAACTGTAAATATTTTGTAATAAATAAAATTTCAAACAAGTGTTTTTGACGTTCGTATACCCACGCATATTTGATATAGTTCATAGGAAAAATGACATAAATTTTGATCGATTCATTAAGTCTGAGCTTAGTGGAAATATAAATATTGCATAAATGACTAGGTTTTGATGGTACAATAAAATGTATAATTTATGAAGCTTAATGTGACAATGCAAAAATATTTAAAAAAAATACAAACAAACAAAAACAAAAACAAAAAAAAAACACGTAGACATAAAGGTTTGGATGCAAAACTGTCTCGAGGTAATCAACCTGGCTGCCGGTTATTTTCACTACATGGAAGTTTCATTAGTAATGATCGCTTTCATGTTGTTGTTGTTTTTTTTTCAAAACGTCTGTGCTATAGTTCATTCCAAGGAAATTTCTTATCCCCGTGACTAACATGAATACTGTCTCGTTATATTATTACCATGGTTCAATAAAGTTTATAATTAAATTGCAGATCTCTACATACTTACATGAAGCGTCACTATTGTCTGATCATTCACAGTAAATGCGGAAATGCCTCAGTAATAATTCAAAAGTACGGTATCATTCTTTAGCAATAATTGAATTATATGAGATTTCCTACCACAATATTTTTTTCCAAAGTTTACCAGAAATTTTTGGCCAATATATGTTTTCAACATTTAAGTGCGTCTATGTCTAGTTTCTTGAACATTCATTTAGTTTCAGGAGATCCTTAACTTAATTCTTCATAGGAAAGCATTACGGAAATTAAGGGAAAGTCTTCAGTTAAGGAGCCTTCCCTAAAATCCATAATGCTTTCCTAGGGATAATTTTAATTTAATGAACTCCTTAAATAGAGAAATATTCATGTAACTGGGCCCTGATAATAATAATCCATTACCTATAATGTCTGCATTTATACAGATAAAGAAGTAGGCTAATAGACAAGTACGTGTTCGTGTAGGAACGAATTTGCCCAAACAGATATTGTGAGATATGGTAATGTCTTGTGCAAAACAAGTCTATCACGGAAGTACTCTTATTTAACTAATGAATTTTAATTTGATATTGACATCTTATACTGAGGAATTCATTCTACAAACATTAATTCTACAAGTCCAGATAGCAATCTACGACTTCGTCATATGCTTATTAACATAGGATAATTGTTCAGCCTGTCGTTGTATAAAATTAATTTATCTTCAACAATCAATCAGGATAGGTCCTCAAAGCGTCGTAAAACGCAATTGAAAGATAACGATATCTAATTGCAAATCACTGTAATTGACGTCATTAATAATGTATGTTGTATATTTGTTTTAAAATGGTTTTCTATTACCTTTGTTAACTATAAATGAAATCAATATTTATTTTAAAAAAAAAGGATTGTTAAACCATGGTTTCTCAGCCCGGCGTAATTGGTACCCTAATTATTGTTTTTTTCTATGACCTATATGTATAGGAAATTATTCTACAATAATGTTGTAAATTTAAAAAGTAAATTCTCCAACCGACATAAGCTCAATAGGTTAGGATGTAAATGTTTATGCACTTGAAGCCAGTGGGCCGAATCCGAAAAGATATAAAAATAGAAAACATAGATAAATGAACAAAACAAATCAAAATAAAAAATCTGCTATAAAATGCATTTTTATCGAGTACCTAACTTAACTTTTCAAACCCCGGTGGTTTAAAAGATAGATTTTAATTTTAATTTTAGAATTTTGGCAAAATATTTTCATCCAATTTGTAGACAGATTAAGACCCGTGCATAAGTTATAAACATAAAATAGTACTTATTATTAAAGCATTTATCGACAAGCATTTGATCAGGTTAATCATTCTTTGAACGAGTTCGGTCTTTTTAATTGCAACTGCTTCTCGAAAAGTAGTTTCTTCTAACATTTACATTTCGAACTATCACACGATTTATAGTTCAGATACATAATATGTAATGATAACGCTACAACACGTAATCTTTGGCACTAAATCATATATAAAAATCTAATAAAATTGAGATAATTGAAAATCTCAGGAGAAAGAAAAGCATAAAACAACTGTCATCATCAGTTCGTAATAAAGCGTATGCATCGATATGTAACATAATATGGAAATGCTCATGAAAACACACCCACCATAAAATCCATTTTCTAAGTCTGAATACAGAATCAGTTTCCAAATTTGAACACGTTAGTACACTCCCATGATAAAATCCATTTTCGAAGTCTGGCACAAAATAAGTTTTCGAAATTTGAACATTTCCATATTATGTTATATTCGCTAGGTTAATTGTCGTTAAATTACTTAAGTAGGAATGTGTTCTTGACAGTTATTATAAAATGATTGATTTTGTATGTTTATGTATTTCTTATATAAACTGTGATTTTGAAAGTAAACGGGGACATTCTTACGGACTTCACAAATAAAAATTAAAAGCTACCAATCTGCGTTTTGAGTCCTACATGTGTACACTACACAAAACCTACAACATAACCAACGGGAGATCGACATTACAGATAATCAATTAGTGAATCATGCAATTATATCAAGTTCCGTATACTAGAAATATTTTAATACAGATTGTCTAAACATTTGCCGAAAAAAATCAAAAGATTTAGAATATAGGCGAGAACCATTGATCCCATCGACGTCTACAACGTATCATTCTACTCATCGATTTTTCACCTGGTAGACATTTACTAAATCTAGATCCTATAGGCAGTACACGTCGTATTTATGTTGGTATAAAAGGAGTAAATACAAAGTACATGTGTACGAAACATTTTTTCTTTTTATTCTTTTCCGCCTTATTTTTTCCTCTAATTTCAATAGAATTGCTAATTACGTTAAGTTACTGCATTATCCATATTTGTTTTAAATCATGACATTAACAATAAAGTTACAAAAATCAATAAGAATACATCTAAATGTACTGCAGATTGCTTTGCATATATAGATGTAGACATTTTTATTTCTATTTTGTAGGATTATGTTCAAAGTTTGTTCCAAACTATCTCATTCGGCTGCCTGCTATGTCCTAGTTTTTAAAATCAATTCAGGTAATGTCAGTCAATTCATGTGGTGGTTATTTTTCGTGGTTTTTGTGTATTCAATATGCGATACTTAATTAATAACAAAAGAACAGATCACAAATACTCCTTGCCAATGCAGCGATTAATCCTAGAAGGCTTTCCCTATGGTTGTGAATAAACACCGAAACTGAAGTAGTCCTGAAGTCGGCCATGGGAAGTAATATTGATCCAAATGATGGAAACTGACCTCGTCATACATGTAGTGCTTGATATATAGTTTATACTTTTGATTAGGAAATAGAATAGGCATGCTATACTTGGTTTGACTTGATTAAACTGAAGTACTTAAAATTCAAATAAGCTATTATCAAACAAAATGTTTAGATGCGAAATAAACTTTTCACTATAAAACGAGTTTACCTAATTGTGGGCCACTGACAACATTATGATACATGTTAATTATGGCATTTCAATTCTTTCTCGTTAGCTACCTGTTTAGGTTTTACAAAATAACTGATGTAAGTGAAATAAATACCATATCAAACATTCTGTTGTAAAACATGACTTAGCAAAGCCCTGGATGTGTTCATTAGAACATATTAGCAATAAGGATAGATCTACAAGGATTTTAAAGTTTAATTATTGGAAAATAAAAATATTTTCATTCATATAATGGCTTTGTCGAATAGAGTATTGATCTTGTAAGGTGTAAGCTGATTCGTTTGATAATAATAAAGCAAAAATCGATTTAAAATGCTGATGTTCAAAAATCTGTAGGATACTTTAAATTATCATTGAGTCAACCTTTTATTTTTTAACATTGATGGAAAATGAATGCGCGGTATTTGAGTAGTGAAAAACCAACTCAAAGCGATTGTAAATTACATGAAAGCTTTTATTAAGCGGCTTTAGAAAAAGATCAATACAAGATCTGCCTAATCTGCACAAGAGCAATGGAAGATGACTTGAAACATTTCGCTATGAGATGGAAGCTTCCTGCCGTCTCTAATGACCTTTCCGTGTAGTGATGTATACATGTATCAACGCTATCTCAATTACTCATGAATACTCTTATCCTAGACGTAGTATGTATAAACTGATTGATATCAAACGAAGTGAATATCTTTTGAATTATTGGTCGTACCAAATCAATTGCTAGCTGTCTGATTTCATTTTACCTTATTCAAATAATCTAGACCCTGTTCTTTGAATGTGTTACGAAAGCAGCTATAATGTGTTTTTTGTTCTATAAACTTCCTATCTTGTATGTCATGGTTTTTTTATTTTTATTATCTGATATGGATAAAGGAAAGAAATATACAGTTTTTGAGTTAGAGAGCAGTGAATTTCCTAAACTTTCAAAAACTATAGCATCAATAAATCAGGTAATATCATAGTCAGCCGATTTCCACGGTTAACAAACTGGGCACGACCACACTGATATAATAGATATAGCAACTCGTATAGTAACGATATCAGCAACGGAATCATCATACGACGTAACATCATGTACAGAAGTAAAAATGTCATCTAAAAAACAGAATCACTTTCACCTCAAACTAAATAACAAACGTTCGTCAGGTTGAATAATTAATCACTAGAGAAATCAAAATTAAAACAAACATTACATTTGTCTGTTTTGACAAGTAATTTATCATGCTTCTCTAGAAATATTTTACATATTGCCATGAAACGACGATATTTTAGCTTTCAAGGTTAAAGGGAGGAATTAAAAAACTGTTTGTTCAATTATGAATGCCATATGGACGACTCATGCATTAATCATTTTTCAATTGTTCTAGATACAGGGAGAGATAGCATAGACAATACTAAAAAGAAAGAAATTGTTCTTTGATGTCAATGCAATAACGATATTGCTGTTTATTTGAAGAAACACTATGAAACATGTTGACTCGACATAACGAACAGTAAACAAATGCATGGGGGATTTTACATACAGCATGTTGAAGTGACATCGACATAGCAATAAAGGGAGATTAATTAGTACGAAGTAATATGAGGATCAATACCTTACGCAACAAGGAAATAATCACACGAGTACTGTTTAGATATTCATCAACATTATAATGACTCTTGAAAACAATAACGCATTTTTTCAAGTTAGATCTATATGAATTGAGGATGATTTTTTTTTAATTTCATATTAATTTTCCTTCTTAGAATTGACTCGTCATCTTTATTGCATAGTCAATGTCATAACTATAAACAATGTTATATGCAGTAAAATTAGCATTTATTCCATTGTGCATTAATATTTATCTAATTATACAGTTGTATATGGTATGTTTATTCCGTAGCTTTAGCTATTTTGATACAAATTATGTCAAATAGGTTAAATATAGCAATTGCCTCCAAAATAATCAACAGAAATGGCGAGAGGTACACATTTTTGTAACTGGAGTTCTTATTAATTTTTGCGACAATGTAACAGCAGTGTTAGGCAAATGTACTTATATACATATATATATGTAATAGAAACACATTCATTAGAATTGTTTGATATCAATAGTTGACCGACCGTGGTTAAATGTATGTTAAACGTTGGATCGAAATGAGACTTGAGTGTGATTGTAAACTCAAAAGGACACATCATTTAGGCAAAAATCCATAATATAAACTGACTGAATATATATCAGTAAGTGGAGTATGTTTATTTAAATCGAGTACCCAGCTATTTAAACGTACGACAGTCTATAATTTGATGCTGGTTAGAGACAGTAAATCGAACGTGCCTCTATACCTTTCTACCTACTTTATGTCCAGTAAGAATCTGTGAGATATGTCCATTCCATGTCCATATGAGAATGTCTTCGTACTTATTTTTACGAAATGATAAAAATAGTCTTTGTTAGTCGATTTAAAACTAGTTTTTAACTAATTTGTTCTGACATCGATCGACACTTCTAGTGCCTGCCAATTGCTTTATCGAGAGATGGATTACGCCCCACATTGAAAGTCGATTAAAAACGAGTCTTTTTTGTATCTATTAATGTGTATCTATAGAATAAAAATGTGGCTAAAAATAAAAACAGCAGGAAAATCAACAATTCTTAAAGCAAACGTGATCCCAGACCAATATTAAACTATACAAAAGAAGAGACTTGTGCCCATACATTAAAAATATAAATCTTTTGATAGATTAAAAAAATTGGTCCACTCATTGTTGCAAAATGGTATGATGGAATAAAAAGACTTTGAAGTAACGATCATGCCACTCACTTGATATAAAAAAGAATAATTATAAAAATATTAAGATATATAAGTAATCAACATTAGATTTGACTCAAATCATTTTGCAATAATTCCGTCTTCGAATATTACAGAGTTAGCTCCCTTGCGGGTAGGTATCGATTGTTACATCATTATTTTGTGAGCGCAATTCAAGTCGTTTTCTCTGAAAATTGAAGCTACAGTATACGTAACTATCAACCAAAATTTAAGTTAAATTCGACTCCGATATTGTTAGTATTTGAAGATATAGTTGAAATTAAGATACAGTTGTATATTAGATATATCAAAATATATTTAATAAATTTGGTACAGCAGTTGTTGAAAGTCGATAGATGTAAACATGCCTTCATTTTAAACTGGTCGCCATAGAAGTTACGATTATTGCCGAACGGAAGTCGGAAAGTTCATGACCCGTTTTCGGAAGAGTTCGGACAGACGTTACGTAGTTACGGTTGTCACATGACGTTCTCTCAACGACGTTACAATGTCGGCTTACTCCGGCTTGTTTGACTAAGTGGGACCCACCTAACGATGTTTAATTTTTATTTGATTTTTATCAAAATATTCCGAATCATAATCGCTCATCTTGACTTCGATTTAGTCCTGTCTCTGCATGATTTACATCAGGGTTTTTTTCAACATTCTTCTAAATCCTGACAAAAATAAGAAAGATACGGATATTGGGCCTTTAAGAATGCAAACACATGACATCACAATTAATACCTACCCGCAAGGGCAGATAACTCTGTAATGTGCAAATAAAAAATACGATATTTCTGACCTCACTTCCTTCACCTTCGTACATCGCTGCAATATATCCTGACTTTAGTTGACGTTTAAGCGGTCGATAGATATTTGTGTGTTTCTCCAATAACTGCCCATCGTGTTACGAATTTATTACACATTATATAAACACTACCTGCATTTGAGGGTGACAGTGCCTATTATTATACCTCAAGTGAGAATCCTGCATTCTGATTGGTCGAGAGATATTTGGTATTTTACACTATCACACGGCAGGTAACATTAGAGCAATAGGAAACAATAGACACGTTCGTAGCAACCCCCTAGCAACGGGTGATAGTGTATTTTTGACAGTGCAAAATATTAGCCGCCCGAAAAAGATGCGCACTCGTTTCTTTTTTCGACGCCATCTTTGTTTTTTGAAGTACAATATGAAATCGTAATCATTGTTAAGTGTTTTAAGATGGTAATTTTTCACTGCCCATATTTCCTTTGTTCATTAGGCTTATGTAATGTGTATTTCTGGTGTGGTGCCATATAGGTTTATTGTTTGTGATGTGGTGGTGGTAATAATTCATGTGATGCTGCGATTCAAGGTCGTATTTCCACTGTCGATCACTCTGCATTCGGCTAATGAATTCGTTTTGCTCCAGTGCACCGTTGTTTATTTTGTTGTGCAGAATTTAAGCGAACGTATTATTGTTATTATTATGCATTAATCTTCCTGCACTATGGCAGTATTTTCTCACCCCATCGATTACTGACGGCTAAAACTTATCGATTATACTTAAAATGAAACACATTTTTGTATATCAAATTTTTTAATTTGATGACGATGTTTCTAAAACCGTTATGTGTTATCTTGTAATTAATGAATCAGTGGGATTTTTTTTAAACTTTTCAATCAATGAATATCGGTCTAATGGACCAATACCCTGGCACTCTAAATGAAAACTTTGTCCATGTATTTCTACAGAAATAAGGCCAAAGTCGTTCTGTATTATATACCAGGCAGATTCCAGTTGCAAGTCGATTATGTTAATGAAAGCACTAGTATATCAATATTTGAATCGATTTGCAGAATGAATGTAAAGTAGTTTTTCTTGCATACTGCACCCTGACATTCTTTATAATACACTTTATTTCACCAATTTATTTAATATCTTAATCAATTTTATTCACCTTATAAAAACAGGTGCTGCATTATGATCTCACTATATTGCATGACAATGTACCAAAATTAATATGGATACGATAAACCGTCTTCGAGAAGAAGTACTTGATGAAAAGAATAACGGTATATCATCTGATTTTCATATCAAGAGCATAAAGTCAGAATTTTCAGAATTTTTGATAACATCAGATTTGCGCACAGCATAATAAGTGTAATATAACTAGGGGACATTAAATATCAGATACGTAGATAACTTTATGATCGTCGATGATATAACCTATTTATGCTTTATCTTGTCAAAACAATTATTTATCGCCCAGGAGATAAAAATGGATACGATATATCAATAAATATATTCATGAAAAATGTGATATATTGAATCAGTGACTGCTGTTGGTGTGTTGTATTATCATGCACTAGGGTATACATTATTGTAAAATGAACACTTCTTGGCCTGTACTGAAGAGAAAGGGCCATCATCATATTGAGTTCTGGGACATACTTGTTCTAGCTAATGTCCGGTTAACTTCCACATCCGATCCAGGAGAAAACGGAGAGGGATCACTTCGGCCCCGTTTTACTACGGATACTTAGTGATAATCAACATATTTTGCATGGTCAGCTGCATATTACATGCTGTTTTTTTCTGTGCTACTGCTGGTGATTTCAGAGGTCGGCCCATGTGGTCCTAAGATGTAACTAACTTACGCAGACAATGACAAGATCCACATGAAGAGCTATAAAATGGTTGAAAAAAGGTATTTTGATTTAGGTAACCATGAGAGATAAAGATCCCAAATTTAGTCACCTTTCACTACAACTACCATCATAACTTTAGTGTAGGTATTGCTGGACATTATCATTTAATGGTAATGTCGATGTCACTTCAACATGCTTTAGTCATGGTTTTAGCCACATTATAAAACAAACTTAATTAAAAAAATGATTTACACATGTAAAATCACAAAATGCTTAGTTTACAGACGATGCTATGTTTTTAATATGACCTAATTTATCCCCGTCGCCAAACCCATTTGATACTATGATGTAATCGTCATGTCAAGACCGCATGCAATACTTAACATCATTCTTAAGCTATAAAATCGTTGTTAGATGGAAAATTTTCAACAACATCATTTAAAGTTTTTAATGCGACAGTAGAATAAATGTGACCTAATTCTTCAATAATTGATCTGAGTTTTGGACTGAAATTCGTAAACCCGTGATTTCCAGGCAAAAACCTAACGCAGAAAAAATAAATAATTTCAAGATAACATCATTAAATGTCAACCTTTGACCTTTGATCTCTGAAACGACCATGAGCTCGGAAACACATCGAATGTTCTGAATAACATAAAATATGCATTCTCCAAACACTTTTGCATGTAAATGAGACGACATAAAACAGCCCAAAGAAGCCTTCTTTGGTCGATCAGTTAAAAGTATATCTACACTTGTGTCACAGACGTATGCTGCCTTTGACATGAATAACAAGGTTTTGACATGTTCATACATACAGAGTCTGATTTTAATTATTTGTATAAATAATCTTTCAATTAATATTAATTGTAATATTTAATTTCTGTAAAAACTGTATCTGTTATGTGTTGTATAACTATAGTTTTTTCTTTTTAAATCAATCAATTGTAAAAACTCAAAATACATAAGGAATGACATTATTAGAAAAAAAGAAGAGAAGATCCCGATGAAAAGAAATTGATGAAAAGATATTTATGCAGAAACATATACCGTCCGAAACATCAGTTGTTGGGCAAAGCAAAGTCGAATATGAAATGTATATACATATACATAACACCCATACGGATTTTCCTTCTATTCGATAACAATATCTTTAAAAAAGATGGAGATTATAAGTTCCATCGATTCTTCTAGATCACGTGATGTTACAGTTTTTACAAAACTTATGATAAATGAAATATCACAATTAAAAATTAGCCAGACATTCATAATCAATACACCTACTATATACTATATATCCGTAATATATTTCGGGGGGAAAACTGGTATACATATTTATACATTCTAAAACTTCCTGCAATTTGAAAGATAGACGGCAGTATTTAAGATACGAAAATGTCAAGGCATTTTGTATGGCTTTGTATTTCATTGATAAAAGAATACATAAAGAAAGAAATATTTTCAAATTCAATATTTCTAGTCAACCCTGATATATGACAATGATAATCTGTAACTACAAAACAATACATGCCCAATAAGTACTGATATAACGCTAAAATTTACGTTAAAAACTTAAAATAAACTGATACAAATACATTGTCTCGCTGATAAGAAAATTAATACATTTTTGGAGTGACCAAATTTACGATGATAATGAATAGGTTCTTTACAAATAATTCTTTCTTTTCTTTTGAGAATATGGCTTAATCAACACGCATAAACTTACGTGACAATAGAAAAACGGCCAGTCGCAGAATGTTACACATGGTGGTAGATTCCTGTTAACTCCTACCAGCGCTCACCATTTTGATATATAACCAAAAAGTCCCTGCCTTCAACCTCCCTTGTCACACGGTAATTGTCACACCGACTTCAAACTAGGAATATTGTATCAATATTTTATACCAGTCTATCGCTGAAATATCTTTCCGGTGAAAAGATATCGATCACTTCTTTGTTTTTTTCTAATTAGGCATCTTCCATATCGCTTTTAAGTAGACCCATTTGAAAGAAACATGAAATACAAATTGCTACTGTATGATATATACAATCCCTGTGTGAGTTGTGGAGCAGTCGGTTTTTATATCCAGGTAACAGCAATACCTTTGGTTCCTTTACTAGACGACAGGGCATGACACAGTCAGGTAGCACGGCGAGAGAGAGAAAATCGATTAGGCTCTATATTAGCATCCCGAAAGCGAAATGAAAACCCATTTTACGGTTTACATAATGTATGACCCGTTGACAAACACTTTAGAATTGATATGTATGTTCTTACAAACTGCATTTTATATGTCTACTGTATACAAATATCTTATTTTGTAGTTGATATTATAAAATGCAATGATAAAACAGTCCTTCTGTTTTAATTGATATCTTTCAGTCGTTGGTACTAATTAGCTGTTGTGTTAGGTCTCTACCATATCTGTTGATGATGTATAATGACAATACAGTTTAGGAGACTGGTATCACGTAGACGATATGGTAACGTTTACATTGTAACTAACTTTGGCTTAAATTATGGCGATGTGGAATTAGGGGTAAATTGTTATAAGTGATTAAATGTATATCAATGTATAATAATGTAAAATCATGTACTAAGTTCAGCGGAAAAGTATCCGCAATGTTTGATTTATATGTCGGACTCTTACAAGGGGAATCTTTGTCTCCAATAATTTATTCTTTTTTGTTTATGATATAGAAAGTGAATTGATAAACTCTAATTGTCAAAGCTATCAATTGCAACTTTTAAATTTTTCCATTACTTATGTATCCTGGTGATACAGTTTTGTTTACTGAAGATGCTAATGATCTACAAAATATGGTAGATTTTCTGCAAAATTATGCAAATAAATGGAGTTTATTTGTTAATATTGAAAAAAAAAAGTTGTTTTTAGAAAATGCAAACATCTACAGGCTAATGAGTACTGGACCTTTCAGGGAAGGGCTATAGAAACTGTTGATAATTTTTTTGTTATTTGGAGCTAGTTTTCAATTATAATGGTTTACTCTTTACTCTAGCACATAATACTTCAAGGAAGAAAGTCATATTGTCTCCTTAATAGTAGAATAAAAAACATAAGCTTAATGTGAAATAAAATTATCATTATTTGATACTTATGTGTCATGAATACTTAATTACTGTTGCGAGGTACTGGTCTTTCACCCAGCACCTAAGATTGAAGCTGTTAATCTTTTATTCCTTAAGAGTTTATTGAATGTGAAAAAGTCAATAGTTCTATGGTTTATCTTAGACTGGTAGGTTTACTTTACATATACAGCGTAAAATTATGGTTATGCAATATTGGTTAAAGCTATTAAGAACAGATAACTGTATTTTAAAGTCATGCTATAATGTTCTATTTGAGCTCATCGTAAGAAAGGCTAATTATAAATTAAATTGGTTATACGATGTAAAATTATTTATGTAGATGTGGTTTCAATAATATATTTGGTTTACTCAGATGTAATCAATGAAAAGCACTTTTTGGAATTGTATTCATAGCGCTTGCATGACATATTTATTCAGGGATTGCGTTACGCATTTGCTATTTTTCAAAATCTGAAATTTACAAACATCTTTGAAATCCAATTTTATTTAAAGAAACCTCTGAATTCTAAAACTAAACAAATATTGAGTAAATATTGCATGCAGGCTCACTATCTGCATATTGACTCGGGCCGATATAACGCCGTAACAAAAATGATGTTGAAGATGAAGTGCATTTTGTATTACTGTGTCCTGCTTATTCTGAATTACGTAAAAAGTTTGTAAAAGTATATTACCACAAATATCCAAGTGTATATAAATTAATGATGTTATTCTCATCTAAAAATGTAAAGAGCTTATATTTGCTGAGGAAATATTTGATCCAGGCAACAGAAAAAAGGAAAATTCTCATTAATCTGCGGTAGTATATCATACTCATATATTAGTCAATTTGTGTAATTTGTTATGAAGTTTATCGTAAAAAGATCATCTTGAAACATAACAATGGTTATTGTATTATGTATTTATGTAAATGTTTTACCTATTTGTTGTATTGCATTTTGTAAATAAAAAACTTGAAACTTGTTTGCCATGTCCAAGGTTTCGAGTGTGATTTTTTTATCAATAATTTTGAAGAAGGACATCCATGTGAATATGGTTTTTTTGTCAAAGAACTATCATCTTGCTAAATTTTAAGATAGTGCTGCCATCTTGCTTTAAATTTTGCACAATTTTTACACACCTGTGTACATGTATATTTATTCATGATCTACCATTAACTTTAAGGTAATATCTAGTGTTTAATTTCGCATCAAAAATTGACCCAGACTAAATATAATTGAGAATGTTGAAAACTGACCAATTAATACCGTTATCATTTAATGTTTTTTTTTACAACAGGAAGATATGCATGTTATTCATTGCTATATGTAATTTATTCTATAGTTTTTCAGTAACATGTACGATATGTGTTAATTCTAAAAATGATGAATTATAGATCCAATCTAGTGCAAATATGCTTGTAGAAATATGCTTCAATACACATACATGTAATCATGTAGAGATTGCGTATAGGCTTTGCCTGCTGCCCAATCCAAATTAAATCTTTTGATTTAATGAAATCTTTTGAATTAAAAAACTGGAAATAATTTTACTTTTTCTTTATATATTTTACATATACATGCTATTAAGATAACCAAGAAAATGTTAATGTCTCTGTAAGTTGTCGAGTTGAATAACGTCCTAGTACTGAATCTGGCACGGTATGGTGAATCTGCCGGCACATGTAAAAACACATAGGTAACGTAGGTTACAGCAATGTTTTCATCCGAAATAGTAACAAATGAGGATTCAAACATAGAATTGGTCACCCACCTCATGTAAGATATCGGGAACTCATGTTTATAACAGAAAGGAAGATAATAATTCAGAGATATTCGATTAGTAAAAACGAATGCTTAGTGAAATGTATGGAGATGTGGTTACATAATCATGATAAGAAGAGTACACTGATGTGGTGAGATATGTGTGAGATACATAATTGAATTCAGATTAATATTATCATTATTATAAGAGAGGAAAACAAATTTACAGAGATCAAGCATCACATCAAACGGCCCTCTTTGTCAATGGGTGGGAGAATGGAAAATCATAACCTTAAATATTGTTTGTGGAAAGGAAAAACAATACATCAAGACCATCCCTGTAGCTTTAAAAACTTATCGCTAAAAATCAACGAAAACATAACATGTCCACAGTTGAGACGAAGATAGTTATATAATTGGAATGAATTTAAGATGGGTTATTTACCGCCGGTACCAAACGGTTTGTTGATTTCCAATGTCCCATTATAGCTGAACTAATTTAGGACAACAATCCTGTTACTCATTACGATGTAGGTTACTTTTTAATGTTCGGAATAGTTCGATGACCGAAAACGAACACAATTTCGTCAACAAAATATGTACGTACAATTTTAATAAAAAAAGTTACTGAAAGTCATACTGATATAACAACAGACATATCAGTCGTCTGGCGAGTTTTGTTATTAACATTACGCTTAAGCAGAAACTGTCTCTGACAAGGGACAGATCCAAGGATCTGCATTCTTTCTTTCAACCTTTATAAATGAATTCCCTTTAAAGTTGTATGGTCTGTGACTTTTGTTGTATTTTTGGCATAGAAAAAGTATTTAAAGTGTTCGACATGATATAAACTTTCAATATTACCGACTTTTGTAAAGTTTGTATTAGTAAAGTTATCAAACAGTTAAATTAAAATATTGATTTTTAACGTGTACACGTTTAAAATAGCTCGGAAGTATCCGAACTGTTCCGATCTATTCAGATCTGTACGGGTATTGCCGATATTGACCACGAGATACGGCTCGAGAGGTTCTGATCTATACCGGTATCGCCGATGCGGTCACGTGATGCAACTCGGTTTTCCGATATTACCCGAAATTTTGAAACATGACTGTGGCGGTTCTTTCAAAACGTGTGATATTTCATGCGACATTTACCGCTATGTCAATATTATTTTGGTGCTTCATTATTTTGGTGCTTCATGGATATGAACCATCATATACAGGTATAAGCATCCATATTCACACATTGTATGTTTTATGAGAGTTTGTGATGGTGGACATTACAAGAAATACAACTTTAATGTTTCCTCTGTTATTCATTACCAGAGGTAACATTAAGCTTGAAACGTTTGTGTTTAAATGATCTATGAAGGTTACATTTACTCACTGCTCGTTTAGAACTCTATTCCGTCTTTGCATATTACAGAGTTAGCTCCCATGCGGCTAGGTATCTATTGTTACGTCATTATTTTGTGAGCGCAATTCACGTCGTTTTCTCCGAAACGTATGACGTTACGCTCGCAAACACATGACGTCACAATCAATACCTACTCGCAAGTGCAGATAACTCTGTTATATGCAAATTCGGAATAGACAAAAAAACTGTATTTTGTAATACCATGATATTTGTTTTATGGTGGTGTTTGTTGAAGTTGATTGCGTCTGTTAATTAACTAAATTGGATCAAATATACTAGTCAATAAAACATAAAGTCTTCTCCCGGACAGGCTATATGATACACGAATCAAATATACGGACCGTTCTGAATTCATTAACAAGTTCACTTATAAATTGTGACATCTTCGAAACCTTTTTGTTCAAGCTTAGATAAAAGAATATTGATTAGAATGGAAATCTCGGCGGTTTGTCACTAAGTGTATTAAGGGATCAATGCATTTGAACGAGTTGCTGCTATAGAGAACGGATTAATAACCAGTCGGGATTTACATTTCCTAGAATATCTTAAATGAGAGATTCCTCGCCAAATAAGTCAGGTCTACTAATAAACAACTTTAATGAGATGATCTACCGTTGAAAACATTTTTGTTGAAGAATTATCGTGGAATTAAGAGGCCATAAATAACCATCCGAACGAGTAAGCTACTACGCAGTGTAGTCATCGACCTGGTACTGTGACAAGTTTGTTGAATCTCTGACACACTGTACGCCCTTTCGACACGACTCCTCAGCATTAATGCTTAGACTTAGTACGCTGTCGTCACAGCTAATAATGCATGTTGTGAAGTCGCTCAAACTGGAATGAATATTGATTCCTTTCTAGAACAGTGGGAATTTTCAGTAGCACTAAAGATCGATTTCATTGCACAAACATATGTCCCAACCCATCTACATATACATCAATGTAGAATGAAAACCCCATTTAGAAGCTTATCAATATTCACGAATATTTCAAAATGATGTGAAATTCTAATACTTTTTTTCATTTTTATGTGCAAATTGAAAATCAAACATGATGTTAAACATTTGCATACTGTAAACCAACTTCCCCTGCGATACGAAATAGCAAATATTACTCGTCGCGAAAATATTCAGGGTATTTAATACAACTGTATTATTAATAGTCTAGTAAGTATTATTCGCGAAATTAAATCGACGTGAAAAGACCATTAGCTATGATAACGCGAAATTAAATCGACGTGAAAAAGTCATGAGACATGAAAACGCGAAATTAAATCGACATGAAAAGGCAATTAGCTATGATCACGCGAAATTAAATCGACGTGAAAAAGTCATAAGGCATGAAAACGCGAAATTAAATCGACATGAAAAGGCCATTAGCTATGATTACGCGAAATTAAATCGACATGAAAATGTCGTTAGGCATGGAAATTAAATCGACGTGACAGGCTTTAAATCGCGAAATCAAATCGACGTGAAAATGCCACTAGGTAGGAAAACGCGAAATTAAGTCTATAGTTCACCCGCACACAAGCTGGTTTACAGATGATTACGGTGGATGTCGATAACGTTAAAGGAAATAAATGTAGTTCCATACAATAATTACCGTAATAAAATAAGGCTTATTTTTATTGGTGCATTTGTATTTTAGCGCGATATTGAATTTGGACAGGTGAGTGAAATGATATTTATGCATTCACATTATTTTCATATTTACAATATCCACACAATCCAATTCGTGCTAATCCTTTTTTTAACAAATATAGGTAAAATATGAGCACCACTTACATAGAGTCACTATTGTAATGCGACGACAAAAAAGTATAACATACAATTGCATACAATAAAACACGAACGCACCTGATACAGGAGAGACCTCAGCAATTCGTATTATGTAAGTTAATAAAACATTTGTTTACTTTGTATGGTTTTCGTAACTAATTGGGATCTTATCTTATCTTTCTAATTGGCTTTTACCTTCCTAATATCAAACTTTCCCATGAGGTACCGCAGATGTGGATACAGTCTAACAAACAAATAAATTCAACGATAGTAAATTTTCGATATAAAATCCTTTTTTCCCTCCTAACTTAGTTTCTTCTTCTTGACGTCTCCCTTGACAACGCCTTACATTTGGTCTTGAGTTGAGCTTTCTCCCTGTGATGAAAGTTTTGGATTATGTCCCCTGGTTCAGAACAAACTATAGTCTATTCGGGATAAAGGGAGTGGGCGACTAGTTCTCCCATTGTCAGTATAAGTTGATATAATAATAATAGGGTGTATAACCTGGTATCTCTGGTGGTATGTTCCGTTGTAATTACACTATAAGATGAATAAGAGTTACCATAATTGCAAAGAGACACAAAACTAAGTATACCGCAAAACACACGCAACGAACGTGCATAGAGGAGGCAGCCCTTATATGATCATGACTGTTAAAGATACTCCACCGCTGACAAGTGGTATTTTTTCACTATCAAAAACAGCAGCAGACGATTTAGTATTTTTCTTCAGTCACAAAAGTTACTTACTCTACACCATTACCACCATTGAAAAGTTTGAGCTTCTAGTTTTACTTCAAGTTAAAATTACAAAAAAAAATTAATTACATCCCCAAAAAATTCCGTATCTTATATGGAATTAAGTACTGATTGCGCATGCACCAAAGGCAAAATGAATTATCTTATATTATTTTTTGTGTTAATTAGACATATATACACACGATTAAACACCAATTATTGTTCAAGTGATGAATATCATTTATGCTCTGACGGCGGCGGAGCATCTTTAATATTACGAAACGCAAAAACAACCAACCAACCTTGAAATGATGAGTACCGTCGAATATTATTAATAGTTTCTTCGTGAAATAAAGTTATCGTTGTCGATGTAAAAACATCTAAATCTGTAGATATGTCCTGGCGAATATGTGGTATTGACCTTGCCTATTTGCCAAAGTATGATTTCAAGTTTTTCATCATCGCAACCGATCGGTAAGTGAATAGGTCAAATATAACTAATATATGTGGCATTTCACTATAAATCAGGGAATATCGCATAAACTATTATTAAAATCCGATACTTTTTTTCTATTTATATCTCAATCGCATACCGGTATTGTCTACTATAGATACATGCATTTAATTGTAAAAATATTGTACAAGTATTCTACCATGTAGATTTACGTTCATTTTATATTTGGTGCATTGGCTAGTCATGTAGAGGACTAAAAGACAACAATGTCCCATACACACTTGTTCTATGTCGCCTGCATATGAGTAGACATTTTGTCATTTTATATCCTACCTCAGATAAAATAACAGACAACACAGGAGATATGCAGAAAAAATCGAATAGTTCGGTGTACCAGGCGAAATTTTAAAATGTTAAATATGTTTAAACATTTGTTTTTTATTTCTAATGACTGTTAATGCTCAAACAAAAACTTATTTTTGGTTTTGTACCAAGGATTTAATATCACTTACTCATTTATAAATTAAGACCAAGAGAAGGATATCCTCATAATCAGCAAAATGTCATGTGCATGCCTTCACAAGTTCACAAGATATGTTTAACCTCATAGAATTTAGAAATAGATTCCAAAACTCTGAATTATAAGTTATTGTTTAGTGACTTTTTTACAAAAAATGTTTTATTTAATGACAAATGTAAATTGCATGTTATAATATTCCACAAAAGGGCTCTCACACCATTTTTCATCATTCAATGGAAATTTATTAATACCTTAAGCTAAAATGATGACAACATACACATTATATCAAATACCGTAAAATTATTTATAAATATGTATCAAACGTCTAATACTTAAGCATGATGTCACTACTTTTTAATTTTATCGGGTTATGAAAAAAAATGTTTGCACACTGTGTGAATCCGCGTAGCGGATTCTCACAAAAGTTTGCGAGCAAATTTTTTTTTCATAACCCGATAAAATTAAAAAAAAAATAGTGACATCAATAGTACTTATTATTAATTTTATGCTCTATGTGATAAAATAAGGTATGTTTAAATGTAACATCATAGTGGTTTTTCAAGGGATTCTTTTTTCCGAATAAATACGCAACGTCAATGTCTCTATTGTGACGTCACGATAACGTCGGGGTTTCGCGTCATTCTCGGAAATCTTTTTCATAGTGGTATGCAAAAAAAAAAAAAAATATTGGCCAATCAGAAAGCCAGATTTGGTATGAAAACAAAGAAAAATTGATTATTTAAGCATTGATGTCACTATTTTTTAATCTATCGGGGTATGAAAAAAAAATTGCTTGCAAACTGTGTGAGTCCGCGTAGCGGATTCTCACAAAAGTTTTTATCATATCATATTACAATATAAATTACATAGTATCTTGTAGATACATAACAGCATTTTGAAATTTGAGAGGTTTTTTTCAATCATAAAAGAGTCAAATAGAAAAAGAGGAAAGGTGTTCTATCTTATATCAATTAAGATGTAGAATCTCGTAGCTACGCTGAAATGTACATGTATTATAATATTAAGTATCACCAGTATCTGGAGACGCGTCATTGCTATACATGTATACATAATATGCGTTTTCATTATTCAAATAAGTTGTAAAAAGAAACAAAATTAAATACAGTACTAGTACTGTGACAGTAGATTCAAATCTTACAATATATATAGGAAAGTGACTACTTTTAATATGGAATTTAATTAATCACTTGATGGTCACTCGGGTATGACCAAGTCTGACCAAGGTGTGAAAACAGGAAAGTTGGCCAGACTGGAATTTTGTCCGCTGAGAAGGTTGGCTAGACTGGAATGAACCCGATTATTCAACTAGTAATGTCTTTTGATTTGGTCTTGTATAACCAAATGCCGATTTGATTTGGTCCATCCAATCAAACGTGCCCAGAAGCGAAAACTATCACATCTTTATTTCATAGTAATTTCATAAACAAGTCTAAGATATGTGGATCACATTTCCAAAATATTAGAGACGCCGAATACAATATTTAGGTTTAACATATGAGACTTTGCAAACGAACCTATTTAGTCATTATCATACCTACAAAAGTAATGTTGAAAAAATAACTAACACCTTTATACATTCCATTTATTTATTATAAACATACATGTGTTACTATGGTAACAGACTCAGTGTGTCTACCTTTTTGTAAATAATATAAACTTCGTAAGACACACATCTCTAAATGTTTATCAATATATTTATTATCATATCATATCGGGCACTATTCCATTCCTCGACAATAATAATACATTTTGTATTGATAGATAATACATAGGTATGTGTGTAACAGCGAATGCTGTTCAAATATCTGTAAACTTTATCATAATGATATAGGTATCATCTCTACATACAGTGTTTGTTCAAAATAACATTGACATCAAAGTTGATACCATACAAACAGTATACAAACAATATTTATTCAGAATAAATGTCCTTCACCAGAGGAAATTAAACAATAATAAGAAATTAATTGTCGCTTTGTAATATCCGAATCGAAACGGTCGAAAATTTGTATACAAGAATTTATAATATAGGAATATATATGATTCATTTATGTATGTTAATAATTCATATTGATAAATATGTACCAAATATGGTGCAAAGTGCACTTGTTCTTACACTCTTATGCATTAATTTTCTCCATTACGGAAAAAATAAGTTTTGTTAAACGATTTATAGTTAGCATGTACATTTTTATCAACTTCATATCCGTGGCATGCTAAATCGTGTTTTACTTGCGCAAGTCTTTTCTATAAGACATATAAAAATAAAGTAAATTGAACCTGGAGGAGCAATTAACGAATAAAATGCATTTGATAGCAATCACCGCCAACTTTGTTTACTTAACCTCACTGTAATTAAGAAAATGATATCAAATCTCATAAAAAATCTGCTAATTTAGCATTTAATATATTTGTGAGTCGTGATTTCTGAAAAGATTTTTTTTCTTATATTTCAATGTTAATTTTGTATGTGTCCGAAACTCTATACTGGTCAGTTGTCACGTATACCTGTAAAATACCTTATCAGCTGGCTAATGGCCTAGTGAGGGTACAGGTAACAGATGTAAAAAGCACTGTTATACATGTTAGATTAAACACAGACCACAGTGCACGACAACGTGGTGTAGACATACACACAGGAATGGGTGATTAATTGTCGAATCTCCGTAAAACCAATTTACTGCCTAGACGAAAAGTAAAGCCAGAAGTCGCATAGGTTAGAGTTCAGGTGTTTAAACCAAATTAGTTCGGTGTTCTCCCCTATAGCTGCGGCATGTCACGTACAGATTGTGAGGACGGGTTTGGGAGCTACACATGTCAGATCTGTATTGATCGTTCTACATAAACGTGTGTGTCTGTCCGTAAACATTACATATACAGAAATTTACTTCATCTCAGCCCGGGGGGTCGGGGATGGCGTCAACTAAGTATGACGTTGTGGTGGTCGGAGCTGGACTATCTGGTTTGACTGCGGCTAACTTCCTCCTAGAAAAAGACAGTACTTTAAATGTGATTGAGCTGGAAGCCAAAGGTATGTGTGTCTTATTTTTAGAATTCCATCGCCATTGTATATGCTTCGGTTATCACGTACATATTAGCGTCATTATTATACATTTTGTATAGGAGTGTACTGCATCAGTATCCCAGGCTCCAAACAGGTTTTCATGACCTTCTAGTAAAAGTATTTTTGGGACAATTAAAATTAATTTTTAAGCATTTTTTTTCTGTCAATATCACATTACTATTTATGAACGATATTTACAATAAAAACACATATGGTTTCGGCAGTACTGATAGTATGTATACCGGTATATGTTATGAGTATATCATCTTTGACCCTTCTGATCCATGCGTCTGATATGGTATCGATTTGGAAAGGGAGATAATAAGATATCTTAATAAAGTACACATACTGAATAACACAACGATTGATGTTTTCTGTCTATTCTATTGCTTAACTGTTCTTCTCTGCCTTATTTTCTGTGTGGGTCCCATCGTGCTATCACAGAAATGTTATGTCTATTTCAGGTTTTTTTAAAGCGTCATGCTGCTTTGTCTATCTGCTATCATGCTATGCACACATATATACGAACCTCGTGACACATACTGTTTACCTATTATCATTATACACACCCACCCTTCTGTAAATCATAATAAATTGTTTCGGCGATAAATGTTAAATGACTCAGTCGTTAACACAATATCGATAATTAACTTATCAAAATTAATGTAGAGACCAGTTTAAAACGATACGAGTAAAAGTTAAATTGTTTCCAATTACATCTTTGTGCATTTATAGTTAACTGATATTTTATGTGTGAAAAAAACCCAATGTTGTTAATAACACTTCAACAGTTGTAAAGATATGTTGCGACGAGTAAGGAACCATGGCACACGGAAAACGCATTGGATAACGAATTTGCTGTTATTGAACAATTAAAAAGACTGCCATCAAGTCATCATGTCAATAATTACGCACACGCTCATTTACAGATCGTATCGGTGGAAGGACACTAACTAAACAGCTCCAGGGATCTGATGGGTTTTCTGATTTCTGGGATGTCGGAGGAGAATGGGTTGGGAGGTAACATTAACTACTCATTTATAACATTTTATCTCTAACGCAATTCAAATAATCTAAATGTATTTTAGTGCCCTTACCCTGTAGTTAGGACTTTAGAATGGTACGTGCTCGCTCCTTATTTTCTGTCGTCTCCCTAACGTGTCTCTAATAACACCGCCTCACTTGTAGCATTCAGTTTAGCATTTACGCCTATGAGTTCCCTGTCCGAGACACACCGTAGTCTAAATGCTTTGCGTTCACCAGTAATGTGAATGGGCGTATCGCAATTTCGCAAAACACGCACTTTAATTAAGCCTAGCTGTTATGCTAGGTTTACACTATGTTCCCGGCGACCACGGTAGCCCCGTTTTCCCCGAAACGTGGTACGCCGTGGAATTTTGGCTAGTTTTGTCTCTGTATTCAAGTTGAGCCAGGTCTTGTGAAGTTTTGCCACGGTCTTTTACGGATTACGTGGTGGACCGTGGATACAGGGGAAAGTGCTGTTCCCGGAGGTTAAAGGTACACTACGGCTTTAGCACGGTCTATCCAGGATAACACTACGTTCTCTAAAGTCCTGTTACGATCTGATGAGGTCTGCTACGTTAAAACACGTTTTGATCAAGCTCCGATACGTTTTGCACGGTCCGCCAAGGCTTACTAAGGATGAAAGCCTGATTACGGGCTTTTTTGGAGCAAATGAAACAATATTTATTGCCGAAAATGTCATTTCAAACACGTTTAGTTACAAAATGTGTTAAAAGAAATATATAATTATTATAGCCAAGTGTTTCTACGCAATTTTTTCCTGTAATGGTTATCACCTATTCTGCCTTTTACAATAATAGGTTTCGTATAATTTGATGGTTTAAATGTGTTTGATAATGACTATTTCTATCTATTAAAACAAATAATTCCAAAAAAATATCAAAATGCACCAGGCAAGGCAATGATACTCTATCATATATTGCTTGCAACGTAAGACCGTAATAGGACGTAACACGCCGTATTACGTCGGGCTTTCAACCGCTGTGCCTTGACAGAACGCATCAAAACGGCTATCATCCACCTTGGCTTGCCGTCAAAACCTTGACAAACCGGCACAAAACGTGCAGTCAATATGCATCAACCTTGGCAAAACGTGGAAAAAACGCAACATAACGTCACAAAACTTGAAATCACCGTGAGATACCCGGGAACGTGCTTGCTGCCCGTTCCACCACGGACCGTCTGAAAGTTTTGTTACGGCCTCGTACGCGCTGTTACGTTTTGTTACGTCAATGCTGTTTTATTACGTCGTGTGACGTTCACCTCCTGTACCGTGACCGCCGTGGCAAATTTTTTGACAGTTTAAAAATCTGGCACGGCATCCACGGTTATCACGACCGCTCACGTTTGTCTATCACGTCCTTCTGCGTTGTCTCACGTTGTCTCGCGGTCACCACGTTTTGTCCACGGTGGTCTGAAACGGGGCTGCCGTGGCCGGCGGGAACATAGTGTAAACCTAGCATAATGTCTACCAAGGATACCACTACGTTATCTTCAGGCCCTCTATGATCTGATAAGGTCTGCTACGTTTTGCACGTATTGATCAAGATATTATACGTTTTTCACGGTTCGCCAAGGCTTACTAGGGATGAAAGTCTGATGACGGGCTCTTTGGAGCAGGTGTATGCCCAGAGTATTAAAGTTGAAATGAAATAATCAGAAATGAAACAATATTTATTCCCGAAATTTCTTTAAAACACATTTTAATTACAAAATGTATTAAAACAAAAGAAAAATATTAACTAGATTTGGTATAAATATACCATTATCATATATTAAAGGTATTATATAGCAGCTACGTAATAGGAGACAGCTGTTTAATATGGAAAATGTTTCTACGCAGATCATTTTTTATGTTATGGCTCTCACTTAATAGGCTTTTTTGTAATAATAGCTTTGGTATAATTTGATGGTTAAATGTGTTTGATAATGACTATTTCTATTATTCATTAATAGAAATACTCCATGATAATCAAATATGTACCAGACCAAGCAATGATACTCCCATCATATATTGCTTGCAACGTAAGACCGTAATATGACGCAACACGTCGTAGCGCGTCGGGCTTTCAACCGCTAAAAGCCGTGATGTGCCTTGACAGAACGCATCGAAACGGTGACCATCCACCTTGGCTTGCAATGAAAATCGTGACAAACCTGGAAAAAACGGGACAAAACGTGCAGTCAATCTTCATCAACCGCTATAAAACGTGGAAAACCGCAACAGAACGTCACAGAAGTTGAAATCACCGTGAGATTCCAGGGAACCTGCTTGCTGTCCGTTCCACCACGGACCGTCTACAAGTTATGTTACGTCTTCGTACGCACTGTTACGTTTTGTTGCGTAAACTCCGTTTTATTACGACATGTTACGTTTACTATTCGTACAGTGACTACCGTGGCAAATTGTTTGACAGTTAAAAAATCTGGCACGGCATCCACGGTAATCACGGCCTCTCACGTTTGTCTATCACGTCCTTCTGCGTTGTCACACGTTGTCTCGCGGTCACTAGTTTTGTCCACGGTGGCTTGAAACGGGGCTGCCGTGGCCGCAGCGAACATAGTGTAAACCTAGCATAGGCCAAATGTGAGGCGATGTGAAGGCAGACGTTAGGAAGAAGCAAACATAGTACATCCCAAATTAAGTCACGTTTTACGATGGTCAAATTTACTTGTCCGTTAGGCCCTATCCACATCTGCAGCACATGTTGGAAAAGTTTGACATGGACACATTCAGTCTCCGACAACAAGGGGTTACAGTGGCTCCTCTCCGCTTCTTACCGGCATGGGATATCTACCAACTGTCTCTCAGGGTAGGTATACAGCTGGAACACAATAAAAATTCATTTAACTGAACATTTCCAACTGATGTAGATATATTGCCTTGGATCTATTTATTTCATGTGAACATTTATTAACTGCGGTTTAATCTAATTGCTGGATTAAAATGTCACGACTATAGTTAATTAAAGATTCATTGGCGGAACTGTTTGGTAGATTACCAAGTTAACATCTCATAAGAAACACTTGAATCTCATTAATTTAACACGATTACTATACCAAGTCTCCATCTTTGTGAATCGTTCGATGTTAAAATCTAAAATAAATATCATGTTAAAAAATTTTACTCAAATCAACCGAAAGAAGAAATAATGATCGAATTTCAATAGAAATAATCTATAAGGTGGTATTAAAGTAAGTATCGTCAATACCCTTGATAATTTATTGTATAATATAATAATACATATAGTTTTAAAGAAATTTGATCATTCTTTTACCTCCTTGCTGAATGTGTTCTATAACTGTCAATAGCAGTCACCCTCCGAGTAATTTGTTTCTGTATGTATTTGGCATGTAACATTACTATTATCATTGTTATTTACAGCTACGTAAACGGAAGAGGTACTTCGACAAACTAGGCAGCAGGCTGGAGAACTCGGTCAAGGCTCTTGAATGTGATGGGATTTTGTTTGAAGACTACTGTAAGAGTCGCTTATGGACTGAAGGTATGTAAAGGGAGGTGAAATATCACATCACCATTTTGAGATTCGGGTAGACTTGCAGAAACGTCACCATCACAATTTTCTTGATATATTTAGTAATATGGAGAAACGTATGAAGAACAGCAAAGCTCGCCTATTCAGAAGAAGTTGATGTTCAAGTATTTACTATTTAAAAATATCAAGCAGTGCCCTCAGTCTATATTATTTTGCCTCCAACAGAAGTTGAAATGTCTTCTTTTGCAGTATAATTTTTTTATGGTAAACACAGACATTGTTATGAGTCTATGTGAAAAATAATGGCATCTTTTTTGCAATTAGGTGAGGATGAAATACATGAAATAGCACTTAAAAATAAACTGCGACAAGTTTAAAATAGGAATTGCCAGACACTTTATGCAACTAATTTACTGAAAAATTATACTCAATTATGCTCAATTATGAAAATTGAAATTGTACAGGAGAAATGTAAATCTACAAAATAGAAACTTGCTAAAAAACTTTAACGTGGAAATATGACAAAGTAACAGACTCAAAAACCCCCTAAAGGGCCCCAAATTGGTTGTATTATCACGTTCAACATCCATACACATTAGGAAAATAAAATCATAAACATTTATGATGACTTAAGCTTAAACAATAGACAAAATAGAAACTTGCTCAAAAACTTTAACATGGAAATATGACAAATTAACAGACTCAAAAAAACCTAAAGGGCCCCAAATTGGTTGTATTATCACGTTCAGCATCCATACACATTAGCAAAATAAAATCATAAACATTTATGATGACTTAAGCTTAAACAATTGACGAAACAGAAACTTGCTCAAAAACTTTAACGTGAAATGGGGCGCTGACGCTGACGCCGACGCCGGGGTGACAAAGAGCTAAAACACTGATGGCATATCTTCGCCTATTTTAAAGTCATATCTTACTAAAGCAAATTTCTAATTCAAAGACGCAGAACAGCATGTCTCACCCGGTCACAAACCAGTCGTCCCACTCTTTTAATGCTTTAACTAAGCAAGAGCAGAAACTTCAGATTTGCATTGTTATACAGAATGAATCAATGTAAACTGTGTTTAGTCCATTATATCTTGATTTTTGTGGTTACTAAAAGGGATATTTATTTATTCAAACGCCAACGAAATTCATCACTTACTTATACAGATGCCCGGTTCACAGTGGAGGCAGCATGTAAGTCGATGTTTGGTTTAAAGCCATCAGACATGTCCCTGTTATATTTCCTAATGAATGTGTCGTCTGCTGGGGGATTCGAAACGTTTCTGCATCCTGAATTGTGTTCGGGACAGGAGAGAAGAATAAAGGTAAAATCATTGTGTGATATTATAATAATTCATAAGTACAACCATTAAAGGTAGGTTTCGCCCAACCAAATATTTTTTTTGTAAAATCCGATAAATGGAAGTAAAGGTGAAAAACATATAAAAATACCTCAATTAATTTCTTTATGCGTATGAGATTGAACAAATGTGTCATGAATACAAAATTGAAGGATATCCTTGATTTATTACGATGTCAGGCTGACAGGATAATATGCAAATGAAGCTGCCATAGATTGTGTTGTCGAAGTTTCGCGCATGCGCATTGTTACGCACTAAAAGTAAACATAGTGGCTGAACGAAAGCGTGTGAGAAAAAGTACCTGAATCGGCTACAACGAGGTGGAAATTAGAATGGAATCGGTAGCACCCTAGGATATCTCTAGGGAATGAAATTCAGAGATGACATGTAGCAACAAAAGAAACAGAAGCCACCTCGCCCGGATTCTGTTGGGACCCGTGTTGCACGTGGTGAGTTAAATTTTAACACATATCCCAGCGCCCACACAGCGGCAGACTAACTAAACATATGTTTGATGTTCTAAGCTAGCGAGCGTTTGTAACTTGAAGTGTTATAAACCATATGATATGTATAAACAATCCATCGCAATTCGATTTGTTGCACGCTTCCGTTTATTGACGCGGCCTCGTTTTGGGGAAAAAATACGTCGCTGTATGCATCGAAAATGATCTAAAGATTATATCTATGTACAGGATAAATTTCAATTTCGTAGTCTTTACTTTTCATAGGGCGAAACCTACCTTTAAATATGTTAGTCGATTTATCAGAAACAATAACGTTTCAAACAAATGACGAAAAAAAAGTTATATAAATAGCGGAACTGACATCATGATTTAATTTTCATATACATTGTTGTCTCAACTCTTTTCTAAAGGTATAATTGGTATTTGGCCTGGATTTTTACAGCGGATGTCGACGAGGCATATTGTTTTGAAGCACCTGATTCCATTTTTTCTAATGCATTTGAATATAATTTTCCTTCTTTACTTCATTTTTTTTCATTGTGGTTTTGTTATTTAGATATCAGAATCTAAATATTGCTTACGTGTCCCTTATGACCAACTCGTATTATAATATTATATATTATTTGGTTAGAAATTTCTTTACCGTTTTTTATATGAGACATACGTATTTCCATATATCTAATATTATACAAACTTAAAGTAGTTGCTGACTTTAACCCCGTCATTTAAATATGCTCCACCACCGATGAAGTATAAACGATACTCATCATTTGAACAATATTTTGGGGTTTAATCGTGTATATATATATATATGTCTAATGTTTAATCATTCCATAAAAGATGTATTGCCACGGGTATTTTTCGGGATGCAATTGAATATTTCTAATATTTTTATCTTAAAGTGAATTAGAAGCTTAAACTTTTCAATGCTGGTAATAATGTCAAGTAATTAGCTTTTGTAACCAATTTAATTAAAATTAGACTTGTAATTCCGCTCCACTACGATACTCTACGTTACGCTCCAATACAAGATCTAACGATGCCCCATTCGGGGTCACCTCAGCATGACCCCTATGGTTAGCCAATCAGCGTGTCGCCTACGGAATCTTCGGTGTGGTTGATTCATTCGAAAGTGTAAACGGATAATAGTACATCCCGAGATGTTCCAATTCTAGGCCAGAGGTCATGCTGAGGTGACCTCGAACGGGGCATCGTTAGATCTTGTATTGGAGCGTAACGTAGAGTATCGTAGTGGAGCAGAATTTGAAGTCTAATTTTAATTAGATTGCTTTTGTAACTGAAGAAAAATAATTTCGTCTGCTCCTGTTTTTGATCGAGCAAAAATACTTTTTTTTTCAGCGGGGAGCATCTTTAATCGATAATAGATTTTAGACTTTGTTTTCATTTTCTTCCATAAACCAGGGAGGTGCTCAACAGATATGTCATCGTCTAGCCCAAGGAATAGGTAGGAATCGGATTGTGAAGAACCAGCCAGTTACACATATCACTCAGGTAACTATTGCCTTTTTATGCCACCATCTGATGATGTGCAAATCGTCTATCATCAAGATCGCTCTATTACTAATATGCCCTAACTAACCAGTCGCAGACATCAGACAGGCAACTATTGTCTTTTTATTGCTATGCCCTAACTAACCAGTCACACGTATCAGGCAGGTTTATAATTTTCTTTACAACAATAAATTTCATTGCGAAACTAAATTGCCTCAGTCATTAAGTTCAAAGCTAATTGTGTCGCATTAAAATAAGTTTATGATCCTAGTGGAGATTTTCCAAAGTTACAAGTGATCATCAGTTAGGATCAGAATATAAAAAATAACTTTCTATTGTAGTGTACCTGAAATATTATATAGGTACATGTACACTTGTAACACACTATCTTAGTGCACTTGTCTCGTATTGACATGGCGAGTTTAATACAAATCGATTTTATGCCACAGCGTCTCTTTTATTAATAGGAATTCAGTGTTTATTTTCACACTATAGGTCATTTCCATTACTTCGGTGTCAAAGAGTGATTTGTTACATATATAAAAATGAACTCAGAAGCCCGAAGCCATCGATATGTCAATATGCCATCTGAATTACAAATTTTAAAGCTGACTTTTATGCCGTCATTCATAACTCCAATAAATATCAGAATTCATTTTCCATTACGTTGTTATTTACCTTTTTACTGAGCACATCTTTATTGATGCAGATTTAAATTCTGTTTCTTGGTTTGAATGTGTTTAGATTATACGATAGACCTTTGGTTTGGAGGTATTGGGATTATATGATGTCCATCGGATTGTTGGTATTGGGATTATATGATGGCCAATGGTTGTTGGTATTGGGATTATATGATGGCCAATGGTTGTTGGTATTGGGATTATATGATGACCAATGTTTGGAGGTATTGTGATTAAATTATTTCAATTTGTTTAGAGGTATTGGGATTAAATGATGACCATTGGTTTGGTGGTATTGGGATTATATGATGACCATTGGTTTGGTAGTAGTGGGATTATACGATGATCATTGGTTTGGTGGTATTGGGATTATATGATGACCATTGGTTTGGTGGTATTGGGATTATATGATGACCATTGGTTTGGTGGTATTGGGATTATATGATGACCATTGGTTTGGTGGTATTGGGATTATATGATGACCATTGGTTTGGTGGTATTGGGATTATACGATGACCATTGGTTTGGTAGTAGTGGGATTATACGATGACCATTGGTTTGGTGGTATTGGGATTATATGATGACCATTGGTTTGGTGGTATTGGGATTATACGATGATCATTGATTTGGTGGTATTGGGATTATATGATGATCATTGGTTTGGTGGTATTGGGATTATACGATGATCATTGATTTGGTGGTATTGGGATTATACGATGACCATTGGTTTGGTGGTATTGGGATTATACGATGATCATTGGTTTGGTGGTATTGGGATTATATGATGACCATTGGTTTGGTGGTTTTGGGATTATATGATAACCATTGGTTTGGTGGTATTGGGATTATACGATGACCATTGGTTTGGTGGTATTGGGATTATACGATGATCATTGGTTTGGTGGTATTGGGATTATACGATGATCATTGGTTTGGTAGTAGTGGGATTATACGATGATCATTGGTTTGGTGGTATTGGGATTATATGATAACCATTGGTTTGGTGGTAGTGGGATTATACGATGACCATTGATTTGGTGGTATTGGGATTATATGATAACCATTGGTTTGGTGGTAGTGGGATTATACGATGACCATTGATTTGGTGGTATTGGGATTAAATGATAACCATTGGTTTGGTGGTATTGGGATTATATGATAACCATTGGTTTGGTAGTAGTGGGATTATACGATGACCATTGGTTTGGTAGTAGTGGGATTATACGATGACCATTGGTTTGGTAGTAGTGGGATTATACGATGACCATTGGTTTGGTGGTATTGGGATTATACGATGACCATTGGTTTGGTAGTAGTGGGATTATACGATGACCATTGGTTTTGAGTAGTGGGATTATACGATGACCATTGGTTTGGTGGTATTGGGATTATACGATGACCATTGGTTTGGTAGTAGTGGGATTTATACGATGACCATTGATTTTGAGACATTGGGATTATATGACATGGTTGTGATGGATATTGACATTGGTTGTGTTGGATATAGATGTTGGTTTGGATTATTATACGATGATCATTGGTTTGGTAGTAGTGGGATTATACGATGACCATTGGTTTGGTGGTATTGGGATTATACGATGACCATTGGTTTGGTGGTAGTGGGATTATACGATGACCATTGGTTTGGTAGTAGTGGGATTATACGATGACCATTGATTTTGAGGCATTGGGATTATACGATGATCATTGGTTTGGTGGTATTGGGATTATATGATGACCATTGGTTTGGTGGTATTGGGATTATACGATGACCATTGGTTTGGTAGTAGTGGGATTATACGATGACCATTGGTTTGGTGGTATTGGGATTATACGATGACCATTGGTTTGGTGGTATTGGGATTATACGATGACCATTGGTTTGGTGGTATTGGGATTATACGATGACCATTGGTTTGGTGGTATTGGGATTATACGATGACCATTGGTTTGGTAGTAGTTGGGATTATACGATGACCATTGGTTTGAGGTATTGGGATTATACGATGATCATTGGTTTGGTGGTATTGGGATTATATGATGACCATTGGTTTGGTGGTATTGGGATTATATGATGACCATTGGTTTGGTGGTATTGGGATTATATGATGACCATTGGTTTGGTGGTATTGGGATTATATGATGACCATTGGTTTGGTGGTATTGGGATTATATGATGACCATTGGTTTGGTGGTATTGGGATTATATGATGACCATTGGTTTGGTGGTATTGGGATTATATGATGCATTGGTTTGGTGGTATTGGGATTATATGATGATCATTGGTTTGGTGGTATTGGGATTATATGATGACCATTGGTTTGGTGGTATTGGGATTATATGATGACCATTGGTTTGGTGGTATTGGGATTATATGATGACATTGGTTTGTGGTATTGGGATTATATGATGACATTGGTTTGTATTGGGATTATATGATGACCATTGGTTTGGTGGTATTGGGATTATATGATGACCATTGGTTTTGGTGGTATTGGGATTATATGATGACCATTGGTTTGGTGGTATTGGGATTATATGATGACCATTGGTTTGGTGGTATTGGGATTATATGATGCCATTGGTTTGGTGGTATTGGGATTATATGATGACCATTGGTTTTGTGGTATTGGGATTATACGATGACCATTGGTTTGGTGGTATTGGGATTATATGATGACCATTGGTTTGGTGGTATTGGGATTATATGATGACCATTGGTTTGGTGGTATTGGGATTATATGATGACAATTGGTTTGATGGTATTGGGATTATATGATGACCATTGGTTTGGTGGTATTGGGATTATATGATGACCATTTGTTTGGTGGTATTGGGATTATATGATGACCATTGGTTTGGTGGTATTGGGATTATATGATGACCATTGGTTTGGTGGTATTGGGATTATATGATGACCATTGGTTTGGTGGTATTGGGATTATATGATGACCATTGATTTTGAGGCATTGGGATTATACGATGATCATTGGTTTGGTGGTATTGGGATTATATGATGACCATTGGTTTGGTGGTATTGGGATTATATGATGACCATTGGTTTGGTGGTATTGGGATTATATGATGACAATTGGTTTGATGGTATTGGGATTATATGATGACCATTGGTTTGGTGGTATTGGGATTATATGATGACCATTGGTTTTGTGGTATTGGGATTATATGATGACCATTGGTTTGGTGGTATTGGGATTATATGATGACAATTGGTTTGGTGGTATTGGGATTATATGATGACCATTGGTTTGGTGGTATTGGGATTATACGATGACCATTGGTTTGGTGGTATTGGGATTACACGATGAATTGGTTTGGTAGTATGGGATTATACGATGACCATTGGTTTGGTGGTATTGGGATTATATGATGGTTTGATTATTGGGATTAATGATGACCATTGGTTTGGTGGTATTGGGATTATATGATGACCATTGGTTTGGTGGTATTGGGATTATATGATGACCATTGGTTTGGTGGTAGTAGGGATTATACGATGACCATTGATTTTGAGGCATTGGGATTATACGATGATCATTGGTTTGATGGTATTGGGATTATACGATGACCATTGGTTTGGTGGTATTGGGATTATACGATGACCATTGGTTTGGTGGTATTGGGATTATACGATGACCATTGATTTGGTGGTATTGGGATTATATGATGACCATTGGTTTGGTGGTATTGGGATTATATGATGACCATTGGTTTGGTGGTATTGGGATTATAGATGCATTGATGTTTTGTGGTATTGGGATTATACGATGACCATTGGTTTGGTGGTATTGGGATTATATGATGATCATTGTTTGAGGATTGGGATTATATGATGTTGGTTTGTGGTATTGGGATTATATGATGACCATTGGTTTGGTGGTATTGGGATTATATGATGACCATTGGTTTGGTGGTATTGGGATTATATGATGACCATTGGTTTGGGATTGGGATATATGATGACCATTGGTTTGGTGGTATTGGGATTATATGATGACCATTGGTTTGGTGGTATTGGGATTATATGATGACCATTGGTTTGTAGTATGGGATTATACGATGACCATTGGTTTGGTGGTATTGGGATTATACGATGACCATTGGTTTGGTGGTATTTGGATTATACGATGATCATTGGTTTGGTGGTATTGGGATTATACGATGACCATTGGTTTGGTGGTATTGGGATTATACGATGATCATTGGTTTGGTGGTATTGGGATTATATGATGACCATTGGTTTGGTGGTATTGGGATTATACGATGACCATTGGTTTGGTAGTATTGGGATTATACGATGACCATTGGTTTGGTGGTATTGGGATTATACGATGACCATTGGTTTGGTGGTATTGGGATTATACGATGACCATTGGTTTGGTGGTATTGGGATTATACGATGACCATTGGTTTGGTGGTATTGGGATTATATGATGACCATTGGTTTGGTGGTATTGGGATTATACGATGACCATTGGTTTGGTGGTATTGGGATTATACGATGACCATTGGTTTGGTAGTATTGGGATTATACGATGACCATTGGTTTGGTGGTATTGGGATTATATGATGATCATTGGTTTGGTGGTATTGGGATTATATGATGACCATTGGTTTGGTAGTAGTGGGATTATATGATGATCATTGGTTTGGTGGTGAATATATTATGTCCTCTCCTTTACAGACAGACGATACTGTAACTGTGTTAACTTTAGACAAGACACAGTACATCTGTAGCAAGGTGATAATGGCGGTCCCGCCTCATCTTATAGGTACGCCAAATACTACTAATCATTTCATCAACTGAATACTTAACCTTATATATATATTTATGATAAGGCTAAATACAAGTTGCTATGCTTATCAGCATTATGTACAGTTTAGCTAATGATAAATTCACAACATGGAGTGAATGTAGAATAGACATTTATTGTCTATGTCCATCTTGACTAGTGTCGAGTCACGCCCGTCCCCCTTTGAAATGAAAACAAGTTAATTTATACACATTTCTAGCTTATACACATTTCTAGTTAATTTGTGAGAGTAAATAGAGTTTTTAATAGATCTAAATGGTAAATAACTACAATAGACTCTCCTAAACGTATGATATTCTCCATCGGAACCTGACTGGAACTCATTTTATGCGTTATTGTCATATATGATTTACTAATTGTTGTAGGGGTAAGTAAAACTACAGGTTTACAATGTTACAGCGGATATCCACTTTGCACCTGTCTTACCTTCAAGTAAAGTAGATGTCCTCCGGAACATCCCTCTTGCCCACATCGTCAAGTTTATCTACAGTTATGAAGAGGTAATGCTTCCCCTTTATTCTTCTGACAAACTGATAAAACATCAAAATTTCTTGTCCTAGTTTTTCCAATAGCATGTTTTCATAGCAAGTTTTAACCGTAAATAATTGTTATATAGATCATTTGTTTGGTATACTTTTATATGTTAATGAAGTTTTCGCCTTAAAGATTGCAATACAAGTTAATAAGCATGCATTTGAGAATTATAAAACCAATAAAATGTAGTTAAATTTTCCAAAAATCGTTTTTGAGACATACCGTAGTTTTGAAAATGAAGTATTCAAGGAAGTTGCCTTTTTTCTTTTGCTCTGCTTCGATACCTTTCTCTGAACGATCTCTGCATAACACATTCTTAATTGAGCGGGTCCCGGTAGAGAGAGAAACAAAAGGACTATCTTCTACAGTTGAAAAAAAAATCATAAACTATTCTTAAACATCTTTATTTTTTAATCTCAAATGGATAGTCATTTATATATGTATATACGTGAATATACCAACCCTATGTTATGGGTTCGAAACCGTAGAGTTAGTTTCCAGATATTGATATCTATCAGTAACATTTTTTCTCTCCGTGTGCCAGATTTCTGGCATTCCTTCAACTCATGGCACGTAGGCCTACTTTACTTTAATTTGAAATGGTAATAGCGTTGGCCAACAGGGTAAATTTGTCTAAATGCGTATTCCAAATAGATCAACCAATTTACACCATTGTAACTCATTCACACAAACTTCATTTCTCTCAAATATGTCTAAAATCGATATTTGTCTATTATATATTGTATATTCTGTAGAGGTTCTGGAGTAACAAGGGGTCTGAAAATCACGGTTTACAAGTTGTGTTGGAAACCCCTATTGATGGTCCCGTTGGGATTGCCTATGATGGAACTTCAGCTAGGAACAACCCTGCCATTGTGGGGTTCATTTCCAGTACAAAGGGTCCCTTTAACTTACAAGACATTCAGCTGCCCCATCAATGTACACCTGAACAGGAGGTTTGTCTTTGATATCAAGTTTTCATACTTGTCACTTTGTTTTCTCTTTAATGATATTAAGACAACTGTATGATGTAATGTTCGGTGCCGCCTTTCGTAATACACTTCATTAAGATAGCACTTTAAAATTGGCAAAAATTGGTGGTGCAATGATGCACATGTCTTTACCATACATGACAGGAAGGCTTTCTAAAATGACCTTCGTCGTTAATAAGCATTAAGCATATTCAACTAAAAAACAGAATTCATATTTTATTTTTCCAGAGCCGCCGCCAGAATGAGGCCATACTATCTCTTCTGGAGGATGTCATAGGTGCAGATGTCCATGATTATATTGACTGTGCTTTTATTGACTGGAGCACTGAGAAGTATAATGGCGGCTGTTTTCTAAAGAGTATCGTACCTGGGACAACACGACACTTATGTAAAACACTAAGGGAACCTTTCGGGAAGTAAGTTATATTCCTTAGAGAAACTCAGTTTTTAAAGATTAACGCATCTTAATAATGATACTAGCAATGGTTTCTAATTACGAGACAAATGTTTAAAAGTTTAAAAATTTAAGCTAAAGTGTTTGGTTAGTGGTTGAAATTATTCACTCATGATTTTTAGTTTATTAACTCGACCTCGTACTTCATCAGAATTGCATAATACAATAGTATCATTTTCGATGGTATATTAAGGAGGAATTATATGTAAATGTAATAGGTTTTAATTAAAAAGGTTCATGGCGGTTTTACAAGTCATTGAAACTTTATCCAAATCATATATGTATATATATGTTTATATGTGTGTCGCTAACAATGGTTGGTTACGTGTATTGTCAGATTTGAATATATATATATTAACCTTAAAGTACATTCATAACAATGTTGAGAGGCTTTCAGACGCAAAACAAGCATCATGCTGAAAGTGCACTCGTAATGTTACCGTAACCAAATCTGAAGTAAGATAGCAAATATTTGACCACCAGGATTCAATTGTTCATTATACTCTATGCAAGACTACAAGGGGGAAAAGTATCGATATCTTTCTCCGTTGTATGGATTACGAATAAACATAAACTCTTTGTAAAGTTTTGAGGTTGTTCAAACAAGTGAGTTGATGGAGTCGATACTGGCGAATGTGGTTCACATTATGATGTACATGACCCGAAACAATAAAAATTTGCAACTCAATTTTCAATAAGCGCTTTCAAAGCAAGGCTAGTTATAAATAAAACATTGAATTTATTGTTAGTGTACATTTCGCTGGAACGGAAACCGGAACAGTCTGGTGTGGTCTAATGAATGGGGCGGTACAATCCGGACTGAGGGCTGGATCCGAGGTAAGCAGCTACAATCAGATCGGTATTACATTGAAAACGCCGAATGTATTGATTTGGCTTTGTTTGCAATTTTATTTTAGCATGCACTTGTACATAGAGAAAATCATAGTTTATATGCGTTTGTCACTCAATATAAAAAAAACATTGGATTCACTAAGCTTATTTTACTGGAACGCTTTGACTTAATAAATACGTTCCATAAAAAAAAAATAAAAAGTTATATCGATTCACATAATATATGTATTTTGTATGTACTGAATTTGAGATAATGAAAAGTAAGTGTGAATAGTATTCATGTACAAATGAAGATTATGTTTGTATTTATTTATTCAAATAGGTACTCTTTCAACTCCGCCCGGAACTTCAAAAAGACGATAATACGGAAAGTGATGGTTTGTCTACAACACATATAACTTCCTGTTCCGGTGGAAATGGTGTCTGGGCCTGTGCTATGTTTGGAGTTGTGGGTATTGCAGTGGGGGCATTGGGATTAATTTTAGCCAGACAGAAACTATTCTCGCCTTTGGATACATGTAGACGGTTGTATGATATATTTCAAATCCGTTAATTAATAAGGAAGCAAAACCAAAACGAAATGCCAAAAAGATCAATATTTAGTGTGGTATTGAAAGGAGGCGTGTCAATTTGGGCTTTCTGGTTGCCATGACCGATACCAAAGTATTATTTATGTTTACAGATTCCCGGGGATTAGGTCATCATGTCATCATGATATCACATATGATTAAGGTCAGATCGAAGTCCCTTTTGAGTTATGGGGGGTTAAACAGGAGGGGCAATTTTCTGTTTTGTCCAGTTTTATTGGAACCAAATGATATTTTTTTAATGATTTTTCATGAATTATAATGCATTTATATGTTGAAAGCAAAACAATTTGGAAAATATAACTTAGTGTCAAAAAGTAGGTAACAGTGACCTAATTTTGGAAAATATCAATTATGAAAGAATAAAGTTTATCTGGTGCCAAAATATACCAGAAAAGGTTACATATATTAAATTGTATTGAGCAATATACTTGCATATTATAAACTTTGGCAAAGAATATTATGAATGAGATAGGATTGAGGAGGGGGAGCAGGGAGGAAGGGTGACTGAGGGTTTTTTATTTTTCAAACTAAAACTAAATAAATGTTTTGTTACGCTCAGAGGTTCATATACTTGCTCAAATACTTTGATATAAATTTTTGAAATGCAATAATGATTTTGCAAATGTTTAAATGTGCATTGTATGGTGTATAATTACATTTTATCAAATGCCATTCATTACAGAAAAAAGTAATATTTGAGACAGTTAATCTTAATTCTGAACATAACAAAATATTTAGTTGTGTTTTAAAGTTTGAAAAAATAAAACTCCTCTCCCCACCTGCTCCCCGTCCCCAATCCCATCCCATCCACAATACTCTTTGCCTAAGTTTATAATATGTAAATATATTGCTCAATGCAGTCTAAAGTGATATATTACATTTACTTTTGGTAAATTATGGCACCAGATGATCTTTCTACTCACATACAATGTAATTGACATTTAACAAAATTAGGTTACTGTGACCAATATTTGTCACTGTTATATTTTCCAAAATGTTTTATTTTCAACATATAAATGCATTATTATCAAAAAATAATTCAAAATATCATTTGGTTCAAATAAAACGTGAAATTGCCCCTCCCGTTTTACCAGAGACTCCGAACTGACCGTAATCATAGGTCATATCATGATTTCCTAAACTCGGGTATCTGTTACCAAAAGAATAATCGATCATGGCCACCAGAGGGCCCAAATTGACACTCCTCCTTTGCCATTTGGGGTATTTCTATAAGAATGGCATGGTTTATTATTTGTTTGTTGTGTCTTTCGTGTGTTGGGGCAAAAAGTCACATATAAAATCATTGGTGCTGGTTCATCTATCTCTAGTCAATCAAAGTATTTAGGATCTTTAGTGGTAAATGCAAAAATATCATATTTATTTTTAACTACAATTAGCAGCTCTCACTTACGAAATCTGCAAGAGACAGAAATAGTATTTGTGGCCTAATACATCAGTCCAGATGGGCACTTGACTTTTATTATTATCACTGACAGCTCAGATAAAATGTCTTCTCACAACTAAGCAAGCATGCTTCATGATCATTGTCAGGAAAGTTTTACTTTCATATCGACCAGTCGATCTTCCTTTTTAATATTTGTTTCTGACATTAAATATTCTCACAATATTTAAATTCAGTTCATTTTACACAAAATTATGTAAAGCAAATGAGATTCAACTCGAAACTGCATGTTATTGCCATTGCTATGCAAATGTATAGAGATGATTACAAATGCTGCATAAATATGTGTGTTCACATAACGCCGACTATAAGATATCATGTGGATGAACACTCACCGTGCAAAATGTTATACAAATGGGAATATGGTAGTTATAGGACAGAGGACATGATAGTCATTCGATGAAATGTTATTATGTCAGCATGATCTCATTTGTTTCCGTTGTTGTGATAATTATCGTGTATTTATTTTTCTTTCACTGTATCAGTGATAAGTTCATTTGTTTAATGGTATGCTGTATGTATTCATTATAAATGTTTGCCAATAAAATACGCCTACGAGTTACGCTTACATTGTATTTTGTTTTACTAAAACGCCAGGAGTCCAAAGTTAGGTAATATTGATTCATTTGTCTAGGAGTCCTCATCTTGACGTAAATAATGTATTCCCAGTGATCTTGTTTACGTATTCGGTTAATCAATAGTCCGTCCCACCACAGCCCATGCATAAAGACAACAGTTATTAGTGTAGTAAGAGCAAAGTTGTGTTTTCCATAACAGGGTATTAACCTTGGGGTTAATTTTAGTTGAAATAAATAAGAAATGCCATTAAACTTTCACAGGTAATACCAAAGCAATGTCGAGGAAATAACAAATTGTATCAGGTAATACGAAAGGCATGTGGTGCAGAAAAAGTCTTTGGTTAAATTATGCTTAACGTCATATGAACAGCCAAGGTCACTTAAGGGCAGTTTCCGCTGTATCAATGCGTTGCGCGTATGAATGTCTATCTTTTGGGAGGCGACGGTATATTCATGCTGTGTCTCCTGTGTGTACTATTGCCGCATTTTGTAGTGCTACCTCAATGAAGCATGCAGTCAAAGATACTAAACAACACACCTATATAGGTCACGTTATACTTACGTATTGCTGGGCGCTAAGCAGAAGCAGAAAATATCACTTGTATAGATTAAAATGTGTATCGACCACGGAACAGAAATCAGAACCTCAAGTTAGGAGCCAAAAGTGAGGCGATGTCAAGGGGGACGTTAGAAAGAAGACAGTCACGAACAGAAAAAATATCCCAAATTTAGTCGCTTTTATTGATCATGAAAATAAAAATCTTAATATGCAAGCAATATAAACCTTTACAAGTAATACAATACAAAAACCGAGTAATGAAAAAATAAAGTTTTACAGGTTAAGAACTAATCACTTTGATAAAAATAAAAAAATGTATTGGTAATACGAAAGTCATGTAGCGACTACAAAATTAATAAAACATACAACAACAAAAATAGGAAATATTTTGATGTTTTCATTACAACATTCTACCTTTCTTTCTGATTTGATTGTATGTTTCATGTATTCATGGCTTAACCATTCTGGAATTAGACTTATTAACATCGAGTGTCAAAAGACTGTTGAACTCTGTTGTGGTTAATAGAAACAAAAATTCCTTAATCACCAGACCTATTTCTAGGTAGGCATATCGTTTTTTTTAATCACTATGCAAGTAATACATTGCTATAGTAAAAGTGATAATCATTACTATTTAAAATTTTATCTTCAAAAAAGTAACCTTATGCGAGGTGGACTTTTTCACACAGACTTTTCATGATATTTATTTTTACTTTATGCAATGGTATTAACCGTAATTTCATTTTCCATTTTATATAGTATGAATGTTACTAAAGGTAGAACACCGATTCCTTGAAATCAAATGAGTTATGTACATTGTTAAACATTCTGAGTAAAGGGAGAAAACCCAGATTTATAGGCTTATTCAAAAATATAAATAAAATAGTGGACAATGGTTAAGGAACAGGGTGTTGATAAGGAAATGACATTGCCTCTTAATTAATATTTTAACGTCATCTTCTAAATACAAAATGCCTGTAGTTTACATGAAGTCATGACTAATTGGCGGTGTTTGGAGATCAAGATGCATGCTATGTAATGCCCCTTTTTTATTACCCTACTATACAGAATAATAATTATGTTGAGCATCAAAAAATACAAAGAATTAATGTAATTCAATCATTTTAAGGAAGAGAAGTATACATTGTTGTATAAATTAAGCATATGTAAAAAAATAGTATATTACATACAAAATTGGAACACCATTGACATCGTTCTATCTATCAATATCCTTCCACTATGTAACCACAATGAACCAAGGGAGAATACTCTTATGGATCTGAATCACAAATTATGCTATATCGTACACAGCTGGTATGTTTCACGGGAAAGTCATTTTCGCAGGATATTGGTGTGATCACGAAAAGTCCCACCTTAATGAAAATATACCCTCGATCTAAATAACCCCTGTGTTTAGAAGATTGAGCCCAGGATAGAATTTTGACCAGGCCACTGATTGGCTGTTTAATTATGAATTTTAAAAGTAGAAATGTTTTCTGACAGGTAATTATTCCTAGATAACAAAGATATGAATTGAAATCCAGATTGAAATTTTGGTTCAAAATATCAATTTTTATCATGAATAAGTAGAACATTGGAATTTCATGATTCTGAAGTGCAAAATGGACATAATTTCAAAATGGCTACGCTGGTTGGAGTTTAAGGTAGTGTTATATGAGAACCTAGACTTAATGATCGAACACAATAGCTAACTAATATTGATTTTACACAAAAACTGAATTTAGATTAAAGGGGTTTAATCGCTACTCTAACAAATCATAACACATAATATATATGGGTTCCTGTACTTCACACACCTTTTTCACACCTCACACCATGTACTTAAACAAAGTAAACTACAAATCACAACATTTATATAATTACCCAAAATATATTTTGGCTCTCTTGGGGGCTGCTTATGTAACAAGACTCAAGTGATGAAGTTAAGGTTTCTTGGAACATCTCAAACTATGTCTAACCTATACTAAAAACTAGCCTATGTGGTGACCGGTGGTCACAGTGGAAACCGGAGGTTCCCTAGCTAAAGTGTGGACTAGAAGTTACAGAGTCTATGTGGGGAACGGAAGTCCCAGAGTCTATATGGGGACCGGAGGTCCCAGAGCTTATGTGTTAACCGGAGGTCCCAGAGTCTACGGTGTGAATCGAAGATCCCCTACTAAATGGATACCCAAGGTACCAGAGCCTATGTGTCGACCGGAGGTCCCAGAGTCAATGGTCCTCTGAGCTGTGATGAGATGCTCCAAATTAAAGAAACAAAAGGATTTGAATGCAAATCTTATATACGTATAATAATCCGAAAGGGGATAAATGAACAAAAGGAATCTTGTGTACAGAAACAGCCCCATGCCGATAAGTAAGAAACATCAACTTACACTTAAGACTTAAACTTGATTTCTCTTGCAGCATTTGGTCACTGAATACTAATTGAACTTGAAGGAATCCCGAAGAGGAAAAGTGGAGGCTAAGCTGTTGATGGTGGCGGGTTAGCCTGCAGGAATGGTTCAACTGAAGTGAACTACCGGTATAAGAGCATCCGTATGTCCCGACCATTTCATCCAAACTGACGCTACACAATTAGGGCAGTTGCATCTCTATGTCTGATGTCGTGCATTATACGTGCATAGATTGGTTCTTGCACATATTCTAATTACAACAATTTTTAGTTTGGCCCCTTTTCAATAGGGTCCTTAAGAAGGTTAGAGTGGACAAGCCTATTGATTGGATCTGGTATGCATACTAATTTACATAGAAACAAAAGATTCCTTGACCAGGAAAATAACTAGCACTTGTGTAGACATTGACCTCAGCTTGAACCAAACATCATGTTAAGACAGAGACTGCATCATAAGCATATAGATAGAGCTTATTGAAATGTAATCTAGGTCAACAAAAATAATAAATTTTAATCTTTTTTAGTAATGCATAACAAAACTTTAACAAACTTGACACTGTGGTAGATGTAAAATTATTTAGTTGGTTGGTTTATAAGGACAAAATCGCCTTTTTTATTTTGATCTGCTATAATAACGAAACGAATATACAACATTTTGTCACTCGTCCAAACGTTGTTAACATGTTAACCCAGATGCTTCACCGTTTATGTTTAAGGTGCTCTAGTGCAACAGAGCTCAAATCATCAATATTTATGTTTTCAGTGATTCGCGTAAGGTGATAACGATTTGTCCTCAACAACACAGATGACTGAGGATAAATAAAAAGTGATAAAATGTAAAAATAATCGGTACAGCTTAAAATCAAACGAAAAAAGATATTTGATGACTTTTTAATATCCAAAAATATATAGTATTTGATAATTTAATAAACAAAACAACAAAAGACAGGTCGCAAGTTTCAATAAAGTTGTTATTGTCAGCAAAATTACATGCTTATATGAATGATTTGTAAAATGGAATGAGTGCATTGATTGATAAAGAGCAACGATTATATGCATTATGTATTTGATAATTAGTGTGACACAATTACACTGTCCTTTATATCCGTAAAGCACTGATTCACATGTCCATACTTGGGTATTTCGTTTTAGTTTTCTAGATAATACCACAACCACCAAACCCTTTACAAAGTAATCAAAACCCACGTGTTCACTTTGATCATATAGATTACACTATTATTCCATGGCCTTAATGAGATAACGAAATGCACTTCTGGTTGTTTTTTCCCTTTATATTCCTAATATAAAGGAATAGCACATAACTATATACTTGTTTCTTCATTTTCATAAAGTCTGTCTGAAATATAATCATTTCGTATCATATGGATTCACTCGAGGTAAACATCGGTAAGGAAGGTTTTGATTTCTGTCCCCTAACCACGACATATCCTAGTCTGTAAAATTTTACATAACGTTTAGACGAAGGGGAGTCATACGGAGTGTTTGCCCGTCGTCAGTATAATGTGGACACATAGGTTCAGTATCTTTGGCGGCATGTTTCAGTGGGATTACGCTTTTATATTAGGAACAAATTACTTGAGGCTTATGTAGACAAGCCAGGTTTAAATAGAAAAATATTATCTTAACTACTGTATACTTCATTTTACACATATTAGGAATTATTCTGTGAATTGATCTTGACGTTATATTTTGTGTAGTTCACATACTATCTGTAATCTGGTTAAGAGATCTAGAGCTATAGTCAATTTATTAGGCTAAGGCATAATATAGAAGAAACCTTAGATAAGATATACATAGGTAGGGCCTTGAGGGTTCCGGGGTCAGTGTATAGAGTGACCGGTCACGTGATAGGGGCAGTCATCTGATTGGTCAAGAATAATCTGATAGCGTCACTAGTCCAGTTCCAGCAGCATCAGAAGCAGCCTTTGTAATTTTCTCGGGAAGTCTATACGTTAATTTTATCCTTATAATCACCAAAGTGACCATACTACAACTCTAATCATAATGGATTTACGTCATTCGTGACCTGGTAGAACTTTGTGGGAACATTTTATTGTTCATTAGCCTGTGTTATGTACTATTTTGGACTAAGTGTGTAAGCCGAATACATAAACAATGGCGAGTCGACAATCTCGATCCCGCACTACTAATTCACCTTGGGATTCTTCTAACCCGGCTAATTGGACAGTAACTCAGCTCAAAGAAGAATTGAACAAACTAGGTATCAACGTTCCGTCGACAGGCATGACTAAAACGGCACTCAAAGCATTGTACGTGGAGAATGCTGCTGGACGTCCAGCTATGGCGCGCAGACAAGTTACACGTATTAGTGCGGAAGTGAACAGTAGGCCTACTAATGAACAGACAAATGAGAATAATATATCTCATAATTTACATGGAAATCGTGATAACCCCGAGAGACACGAAGATTCGAATTATACCGAACTATTACGCACTGCGTCTGCTTTAGCCAACAGCTCTAGATGCGAAACTAACGCGCCAACACCGGAAGTGACCAAACAACCGACATCAAACATGGCGGCGCCCAGTGTAGTAGAAGGCATGCTGTCAACTATGAACACTATGCAGCAAACCATGATATCGCTGCAACAGACAGTGCTAAATTTGGTTAACAACAAGGAAGGAGGGAACAACTCGGCTCCTAAATAAACTCTGTCGACAGCGTACGCCTCACTAAGACGACAATAATCGGCCAATTTTCCAAACACAGGCGGGTACTCAATCAATCCAGCGAATACGTCTGAAGGCATAGCATCGGCAAGCATACCTCACGTAGATGTTGTATCGGACGCTAATAGAAAGAAAATTCTTTAAGGAAAATATGTAAATTTAGCTGCGTTACTTATTCCCAAGTACGACACCGACAGGCAAGACGACACCCATCGTAATTTTAATAATAACTTATACAAAGAGTCCGATGATCCGAGATTAAACAAGTCACTCTCGGAGTTTATCACAGCATTTGGGAAATTCAAACGTGTGATGTGCGGGAAATTCCCTGAGCGTAGAGACGAGCTCGACATTTATGAGGCGAACATTGTTCAAATCAGTAATGTGTATGGTCATGAATATTATGACTACCACTGTCAGTTTGCGATGAAAGCAGCCGCAGCCCTCCGTAACAACAACCAAAAAGTTAGATGGGAACTTATGGACCAAGGTCTTTTAAGTATGTGTGTCGGTAACGCAAAAGTCAACACTTGCCAGTTGTGTGGTCTCACATCTCACGCAACTCCTTTCTGCCCACAACAAGTTTTATTCGTCGCAAACATCTGCACTAGGTAAACAGACAAAGAGCGGTGGTAAGGAAACCGACAGATTGGGCCGTCCCAAGATCAAAATCAACGGTGTTGAAGTTTGCAATAACTTTAATGAAGGTGCGTGCCAGTTCGGATCTAGTGTGTTTTCTCACACTTGTCTCAAGTGTAGAGCCTCAAGTCACGGGCCTGAGGATAAGTGACTCAATATGATAACTGAAACCCCTATCAATATTGATAGACTGAGATATGAGCTTCGTGATCATCCGGATAGACATTTTGTTGAGTACCTGTGTGATGGTTTAACTTATGGTTTTGACACTTTGGTTCCGGACATACCTTTGCCCAGTTAGGTATGCAAGAATCTTCAATCAGCTTTGAAAGACAGTGATACAGTTACGAAATTAATTCATAAGGAAGTTATCAAGGGATTCTTGCAAGGACCATTTCATGCATTGCCATTTTCATCGTATCTGGTCAGCCCGATAGGTGTAGCGTATGGAAAATATTCGGGTAAACCTCGTCTTATCGTGGATTTATCATCGCCACATGAAGATGACGATCATCCAAGTGTTAACAATTTGATTGACAAAGATAGTTGTTCCCTTTCATACGTGCGGATAGATGACGCTATTCAACTAATTCAACAACTAGGGAAGGATACTACTATGTGTAAAACAGACATCTCTGATGCCTTCAAACTTTTACCTATTCATCCATCACAATGGCATCTTTATGGGATATGCTGGGATAATCAATATTATTTTTACACGTGACTGGCCTTCGGCTGTAGGTCAAGCCCAAAACTTTTTGATAACCTTTCGCGGGCTATATGTTGGATAGCATATAATAATTACGGTGTGTCTTATATATTGCATCTTTTGGATGATTTCATCACTTTTGAAGACCCAAGTAAGTGTTGGGAAAGACATATGCAGATGTCATTCCTATGGCTCTTCACAAAACCTGTGGGCCCGAAACGGACATTGAATATTTAGGTATTATTTTGGATTCACACAAAATGGAAGCAAGATTAACAGAGGATAAACTCCATAGTTTGGTTTGGTTTGTTTATTTTTACGTCCTATTAACAGCCAGGGTCATGTAAGGACATGCCAGGTTTGTTGGTGGAGGAAAGCCGGAGTACCCGGAGAAAAACCACCGGCCAACGGTCAGTACCTGGCAACTGCCCCACATGGGATTCGAACCCGCTTCCCAGAGGTGGAGGGCTTGTGGTAATATGTCGGGACATCTTAACCACTCGGCCACCGCGGCCTCCATAGAGACATTTCAATGCTGCAATCATTTCAAAGTCAACAATCATGTACCAAACGCGAACTTTTACAATTGTTAGGAAACTTAAACTTTGCAAGCAAGGTCATTATCCCTGGTAGAAGTTTTGTGTCTTACATTATCAAATTGTCCACTACAGCCAAGAAGTTACACCATTTCGTTATAATTAGTCAGGAATGTAGAAGTGACATTAAGATGTGGATTTCTTTCCTTAAACATTGGAACGAAGTGACCATATTCTACGATCAGCATATTACCAAATCTGAGGATATACAACTGTACACGGACACATCGGGTAGTGTAGGTTACGGAGGATACATGCAGGGACAGTGGTTTGCCGAGGCATGGCCGGACACTATTAAAGAACATATATGTAGTGGAGAGGAAATTACCATTGCATTTAAAGAGTTATACCCAATAGTAGTAGCAGCAATGATTTGGGGTCATAATTGGAAAGGAATTCGTAAACTTTTTAACTGTGACAATTTGGCTACCGTAGCTATTCTCCAAAAGGGGAGATCAAAAGCAGTACATATCATGCCTTTAATGCGTCGCTTGACAATGTGTGCAGCTATGAACTCTTTTGTTGTACTTTCTAAACATGTGCCTGGCAAGTGTAATGTGATTGCTGACTCTTTGTCTCGTTTACAGATGGAAAGGTTCCGCAAGTTAGCTCCAGAGGCCAACAACCTGCCGTGTGCCGTACCAACTCCATCAGAGGTTTTCTGGGATTAACCCCCATTGTAGACAACTTGTGGTAGACAGCCATCGCTCCGAACACTAAACAAGCATACTACACAGGATTCAACAACTTTATTAGGTTCCTGTTACTAGCGGGTATCCTGACTGATGTGAAGTTATCAGATCTGCAAGTTTCGGAGGATATGCTCATATACTTTGTAGCACACTGTTACAATTCAGATCTTGCATATTCTACAATCAAATTATACGTGTGTGGTATTAAATTCATGTGCCTCAAGCACAATATACCTTTCCCAGGTGTCGATGGTCTTAGTAGGATGCACGCTATCCTTGGTGGTGTGAAGAGATCACATAGAAAGATAAGTAAATCACGATACCCAGTTACATTTAACATTCTGAAGGATGTGGTAGGATATCTGAGAAAAACTTCACATTTGTTCGAAGATCTGATGATGAGGACAGCCTGTATCGTCGCCTTTTTGGCTTCTTAAGATGTGGTGAATTTACAGTTGGAACATCATTTGATTACACTCAGCATTTATGTGTTAGTGATCTTATAGTATCATACGAGTATGTCGTGCTTCACCTCAAAAAGTCAAAAACTGACCCATTTAGGGAAGGTGTGAAATTAAACTGTTCAAGGTTGTGGGCATTATATGTCCTTATGCTGCCTGTTGTGAATATTTGTCAGACAGAATGCAGTTACGTCCTGCATCACGTGATCCCCTGTTCGTGGTACAAAATGGACAAGCTTTAACACGCTCAATATTCATCTCTAAGTACAAACATTCTCTGCAATGTATCGGTATAAACTCTGAACACTATAATGGCCACTCATTCCGCATTTGGGCGGCTACCTCTGCGGCAGCAGCACATGTAGAGGACCATCTGACCATTAGGGAGATGGTCACCGGACACGTGTTGCAGATACATTAAAACGCCTCAATCATGTCTGAGGGACGCTGAAATCGCGCTGACTAATTCATCATAAGTTATCGTTTTAATGTTTTTCATAGTCTTATAGACTAATATTGTACATGTGTGTGTTTATATATGTTGATACATATCGTAGTTTTCAGATTCGTTTTCACATAATCTAAAGACGCTTATTGCTAAGCAACCTGTTTTCTCACTTAAATGTTGATACATCATTCTTATTTCAATATACGCTGACAAATTATAACTTGTTAACTATATAATATTCCTAACTTTATTATAATTTCTGTTAAAAATTTATTATTATGAATACAGGCACATTATTTTTGGGTCACTCAAATCATAAATACCTGAGTTTGGGCATTATTTTCATTCAGGAATATTATTTTATTCATACATGTATATGTTTTAATATAATCTTTCATGAAAATCTCCCCAAAAATATTCCTGCTGGAGCAATGTGACCAAAGAGTTACAGCCAGCCTTTTTCATAACATTATAGGTATTAAATAATTATGCTGGAGCAATGTGACCAAAGAATTACAGCCAGCCTTTTTCATAACATTATAGGTATTAAATAATTATGCTGGAGCAATGTGACCAAAGAGTTACAGCCAGCCTTTTTCATAACATTATAGGTACTAAATAATTATGCTGGAGCAATGTGACCAAAGAGTTACAGCCAGCCTTTTTTCATAACTTGTACTCATTTTGCTGGAGCAATGTGACCAAAGAGTTACAGCCAGCTGATAATATCAATAATTAGTAGGTACTCTATATTATTCATTTTTAAGAAGCTGGAGCAATGTGGCCAAAGTGTCACAGCCAGCGTATGTACGCTTCATAGCGTTACAGATGTATGTTATAAGTAGGGCTGGAGCAATGTGACCAAAGTGTTACAGCCAGCGGTACTGTAATTATCTATAGCTGAGTTGCCCCGTGTGCCAAACATTTTTTATGTATTGTTCTGATTGAATATTTTTTGGTAACTGATAAATGTTTTGTAGTTATGTATATATGTACGATGTGTTATATATGTTGGTTAATTAAATGTTGTAAATTTATCCTTTTTCTTGTTATTTTTTTCTATTTAAAACACACATATATAATATACCTCAGCCTCACCCCATGCAACGTATCTTATACAGGTAAGGTCATCCTTAATATAAATGAGTTTTACTATTAATAGAACGACCAGAAAAATCAACCAATCAATATTATATAGTGATACTAGGAAATCGTATGTCTCGCCTGAGGATTTACCCGACAACAATCATAAAATGAAGATGGCTGGTGTGTGTGTTTCTGACACCAATGAGTAATTGTTTTTGTATTTACTTATTGACGTTTGTTGGTGATGGAAATTTATTAATTCAGCTGAACCTTCTTTGATTTTTTTTTCTTTCTTTTTTCCTGATTTATTATCTTTATTCAGTAATCTCAAACTTAATCTTGTACTTCATCAAAATATTTATGAATAGAAGTATATTGAAAAAATGCTATTGACAAAAATTAACCAAAATAAAACATACTTTATACCTAGAAAATTTATTCAATAAAATACAATATTAATTACGAAAATCATAAAATTCCCTTTGAGGTTCGTTTGCGACGATTAAAATAATTAATTTTAAAATGGCGATGTGTTTTCATAATTCTGTAGTTCGTACGAACATAATTTCAATGTGCTTGCATTGTTGCCGTTGAGTGATACGAATTTCTGGGGCTGACTGACATCATTTCGCTCAGTTTTCTCTTCTTCGGTAAGGCAATGCGTCTGGAAATACAAATAGATCATTTGTATTTCTGTAAAAATATCAGATTCAGTCATTTGATACATTCCTATATTAAAACCTTTATTATGGTTCCATAGTTTATACTTTATATAGCATTTAAAAGGAAATATTAAAAGTCTAAATAACGAATCATTTGCATCTTAAATACAATACTTTTTGTTTGGTTATCTCATTTCGCGCTTTAAGTCTGTGATTTTGGTTTTTTAACTTATTTATTGAAATATCGTTTTATCACATATTTTAGTTACTTAATATATAAATAACCTTTTTAGAACTTAAAAAAAGATATCGTATACTAAGTTTTATATACATACCTGGGTGCCATTTTGACTACATTTAGCGATGAGAAGCTCCATGCCCAATACGACCACACTCAGTAAACATCCTCCACACATAACAATGAAGATACCGCCCAGGGCATCTAAGGTCAGCCCGTCACTGTCGTCTACATCTAGGCAGGTGGCATTGTTACTCTCCCACCATTTCTCTTTCAGTTTGGTTAGAAGAGTCGTTGACTGAATAGAAAGTATTCTGAGGAGAAAGAAACATGACGTCGCCCGTTTAGAAATTTTCGATTTTTTTTTATTTTTTTTACTTTAGTGAATTAAGACTTCATTCGATAAAACTTAAGATAAAAGTAATGATTCGGTATAGAATATGTATCGAGTTTTGGAAAGTACATAAAACAAACATTACAACTCCATAACAATACATTACAAGTATTGAATTGGTTGATGGCGCGTCTATTGTTATGTTGGAAAACAGAAAAAAATAATGGCAATGGTATTTGAATATACTTACGAACTCGATATGTTTCTGACAATGGGCGAGTTATGTGGCAGGACAAAGGCATATGGTTTAGCGCTGAACATGGAGCCCACGGAGAGAAGTCCACATCGACGGCTCATTTCAAACTTTATCATGGGAGTTTCATGGAACAGAACAAACTTGCCTTCCAAGACTTTGGCGATACCTTCCTCAGTGTTGACGACATAGCCAGTTTTCTGTATGGACTCCCATAGTTTTATGTACTTGTCTCCTAATGGGTAATCCCACACAGCATGTTGTGTCAAAGCCGAGCTCGGGTCGGTAGAGAAACTCACATCCTTCCAGTAACTATAGAAACCCGTCTCAATCTTTGCCATCCTGTGGAAATATGCCTCTCCCACTGTTCCTTTTTGAACTGTGTACTGAAAGTCTGACTGGGTGACCAGATCGTCAAGAGACTCAACTGGTGAGGCTAGACGTGATGTCGTCAGGAAGGCGGCGAGATTGGCAGTGTAGGCACTCATAATGATCTGACAGAAGAACCAAAATCCGGCAACTACCAGGCGAGTCGAATTCATTGACGGATGCTGTTGCGGACCTTTTATTTAACAATCAATAGGATTTTAAGTAGAGATAAAATAATTTAGATTCATTTTTGTAAAAGCACAATAAATGAAATAAGGGGAGAACTAAGTCGTGGAAAGTTGTTTGTATTGAAGTTAATCTTTACACCAAAAAGTGAATCAACTTACTCAAGATAATCCCTTTTTAAACTTCCAAAATGGAGGTTACTTATTATCAGCCAATCAGGAGCGACGTAAAACTCGGCAACGTCCTTTTATATCTATGAGCTGAGAAAATTATTTTAAAAAGATGTTAATGCAAGTAAAATTGAATTGCATAATGACATTTGACTTAGCTGTGAATATTTACTTACCTGATATTGCGACAGACATGACGACGAACCAGAATGAGTTATTGACGGTGAATTGCTCTTTTGCATCGTAGTCCTTGTTCGCGTCAGTAATGTATTTGTATTTGAATCTATGGAACACAGATAGAATGACCACTGTTGCGATGAGAAGTGATAGCCACACACCCCACGCCAGCTCCGTGAACACTGTCACAAACACGAACAAAGGCTGCGGTTCTCTGGTGTCTTTTGTGAGGATCTGAAGTCCAGCGTAGTCGTAGTATGGAGCGGTGAAGTCGATCACAGTCTCACGTTCAGCTGTCACCGATATCGGACCAGCTCCCATGTCGGCCATCTATAGAAATGGAAAAACACATCATACAAACATATGCTTGACAAATGCTCTCAGTTGATCACTTGCATGTTGATATTTGATAAAATGTATGAATAGAAATAACATAAACATTTTCACGTTGCAGTATTTTGCAGCAAAAAGTATTAAGTCTTTTGCATTTGACATAATATATTTACTGTGTCTTAACAGATTTTAAGTAGATATAGGGTTAAACACTTAGGTCAAAATATTTTCGATATCATTTTTTTCTTCTGCTTATATACTTACTCCTGTTGCAACTTCACCAATAACCCCTGACCAAGTTCCGTTTGACCTCTTGACTCCATATTCGTTGTCAGGAACTTCATAAATCTGGTACTGGAATCCGTTCCTTCGCGATAATTCCTGCAGGACATCAATGGTATAGCCTTCGTAGCTTATGCTTCCATTTTCATGGATTACCCTCTGAATAAATGGAGGCTCCTGTAGAAGAAAAAATGCCTGAACGATAAGGCTGCTGCTAAATATCTTATCTACTGCTTTGATAGTGGCACACAGCGTTGAAGGCTAAGAGATATCTCCCTTGTTCAATACAATCAATTAGATATATTTACCATCATCTGTGTAGTGGCCCAATAAGCTTATCATCTCTTTAGTAACAAATATATAACGTGTATGGAGTGGCATTTAGACAATATCTTCTGATACTTCCTAAAGAAAGGACCCAGTTTCATTTAAAAAAAAAACAAATTAAATAAAAGCGTAACAGACATTCCTTAACTTAAATTTTCCCCTTAGAGTCTGTAATGTATAACTATGGGAATTTTAAGTTTTGAAATTTCCTTAAGTTACGGAATAGTCTTGAAACTGGGTCCAGCATAAATACAGTTACAATTTTGTAACAAGTATTAGCTTCCCAAAAAGCTAAGTGGGCTATGTTCCTTTTTCATTCCGCTTTTAGTATGTGCTTTCATTCCGCATTTCAGTATGTCCGTGTTCCGTTAATTAGTATCTAAGCACTGTCTAATTATTATTGTTACACGATAGTGATCTAAATTAAGTAAGAAATATAAACGTAATGTATCGAACATGTTATACTACTACAGATATATTTGTTCCATTTGTAAATAATGGAAGCCGATTTCATTTTAAATGCCCGATTAATTTCTAGACAATCCTTATTCATGAATGCTTGTTCTACAGTGAAAATCTGAACGGATGCAAGCGCTGTGTGATCATGCCTATCAGGAAGATGGCGTCCGAATCCGGACAGATTGAAGTCTGTTTCCGTAATTCGTTCTATTATTACTTTGTCAGGCAATGCTTTTAACACACCGAACTTCCGTCTGATTCAAGCGTTCTTGCTACATGGCTATCCTTAAAGATCTAAGATTCTAACTGCTACGCCTCAAGCGGCGTAGCAAAAATTTCCATTGCCATCAGCGATATCTACCATCACCATAGTAAAAAAGTTCTTGTCAAAAGGTAATCTAAAGTTTTAAAAAAAATCTAACATTATTAAATCATAAAACAAAACAAAAAATAGCCTACATGGATTATGACAACTTTTAACACCGGAGGTGGCGGAGGTTCAAATATATCATCTGGACGTTCATATAGAGTTGTCTGTCCTTCTGAGAACTCTCCCACCTACGAAAGAAAATTAGCATACTAATCAAATAACGAAGATGTGAAAATGTAATCGATAGTTGCCATGCTTCGTGGAGACATTTAGTGTTTAATATCAATGCAATATTGAAAATCATAACATTTAATCAAATAGTTTGATTGAACGGACTATTTTTAAACTGTTTTTGAATCTCGTGTCTTGTATGACTTTTTGTCACACTTTTCTATCAAATATTTGCTTTTTAAATAAATCTTAGCAAACTCACAATTTACTTGTCGATACATACCAGTGTTGAATGATTGAATGATGTGTGTTTCGTTATGCTGATGGAGGGATGACGACATAAAGAATACCGCCGGAAATAGTCCTAAATATAGATGAACCAGCCGGGGGTTAAAATAACAAAAATGATATCATACTGATCAAACACTATTCATTCATTCAACATTTGCGTACTATTGAAGATCGAATTAATATTGGGATTCAAGGTATTTTTTACAAAGACGATCATTTTGATTTAAGATTTAAAAGAAAGATTTAAAAGAAAACACTCCGTTAGTTTTGAACGTCAGATGAACACTCTCTTGTAAAAATTAAATGTATAGTTAGAAGAGCACAGACATGAAATGTGTATTAAGTTACAAGTACATGTATATGAGTGAAAAAATCTTTTTATACATGTTCCGTCAGTAATTCCTAGACTCATAAACAATTAACTCTGAATCGAAAAAAAAACCCACATTGTTTTGAAAACATTAAAAAAAATATTATATTAGTAATAAAAATTCAAGTCATGCATCTAAACAGTTTCACAGAAGATCAAAATAAGGGAGATTTTGAAATAATGTTTCATTTAAAATTGAAATATATATATGCGTACCATGCTTAAATGATTCGTTGTGACATTCGCTAGCTGAATCGTTTGTAAAGCACCTTTGATGAAACTCAATGCATCCATCCAGATAGGCTAAAGAAAAGGATAGACGTCTCAGTAAAACATGTAATCAATGAGTATCTCATTTAGAAACACGGAATAGTAGCATTATCCATATGCATGCAATCAATTACTTATCATTTGATTGATTGTATGGTTCTATAGATACCGTTTATTATTATTGCATGTGTTCAATGATATCTTTATAATAGTTGTTTTTCAAACATATAAATACCACGGATTTCTACTTAAATATATCATATACAATGAAACCAACTTCTATGATAATGAGCAATACACTGTATCTAACCGTTGTGTCCTGCTCGTCCTGTTGGTGTAGACAGATGAACGACACATTTAGATGTCCAGGACAAGTGTTGGAGTCCACGGGTATCAGTATCCATTCGTTATTTAACATCCGGACAGTCTGATTCATCTAGGTAGGAAACATTTTAATTAAACAAATTTGAGGAACATTAGGTACATAAAACTCAATGTGCACTGATAACGCAATTGTTTAATTAAATGCATCTTTATCGCGTATTTTACAAGATAAGTGTTGAACTTATACATCCTTTTCTAAATCACAATGATATTCTGTGTGTTCTTATCCAGAGTTAGGAACTGGTTACTACACGTGTTTTAATTAGAGCAACGTCATTTTTTCAGCGAAAAAGATGCAATGTTTTTAGCTCAGAAAGTGATGACGTCATATTTGATGCCGACCCGCAAGGGAGATACATGTGCAATATGCAAAGACGGAGTACGTAAGTATGTGAAACTTAAATAAGTTGCAGGTTGGTTGAAGTCATACTAAAAATATACATAAAACTATGAAATATGTCTGTATAGCTATAGTTTGTATTGAATGAAATGCTTATGAAGGACTTCTTACCTCTTCAAACAAAAGCGTTATTTGCGAATATGCCGCAAAGAAAATGACTCTTCTCGCATCTAATAGTACTCGTCTAGATGTCTTGTGATCTGATATTATCTCTTGGTAACTGGATACAATTATGTCTCCTCCAGTTTTATTGTAGGTATCAATTATGCCAGGATCAAAATCTGCAAAAAGGAACATATATTTAAAAAATAAAACTTTAAAACCTGTCAATACTGCTAGTTCAAATTTTCGATGAAACATTAAAATGTTCTTATTTTACAAAAACAAAATAGGTTAAAATCATTTCAGTAAACAACATATTTATTCTGTTCCTTCAGACTTTTCGTACACCGTGTCTTACATTTGGCTTAATGTCGGGCGTTCTATCTTATAATGCTTATGGTACCGTCTCTTAGTCGAATCACTTCAATATTTATAAAAGAGAAAGTTGGTACCGCCGATTGACGCAAAGCATAATTCCCGTTGCCAGTAAGATAACGTTAAATTATAGGCAGAAATTCAAATTCCGCTATGAAAAGGAGATAACTTTACAATCTTAGAAGAGGAAAAAATAAGTATGCGATGCCTACCTTTAATCCTATCCTCTTATAATAACTAAGGAGAATAAGTTGAAACAGACATCATTACCAATCATGCAGTGACGCAATACGTCTTTCTCCGAATTGTATACTGTATACCACATAACAACATAACAAAGAAATACTTACCATAGTATTGGTCCAACAGAAGGAGTATAACCTCAGAGAGAGTCCCGACTCCACGGAGAATGTTTATCACCGAATATAAAATGTTTGAAGGGGACGGAATGAATGTGATTGGCTGACAGTTTGATGACGTTTCTGATGACGATGTTAAGTATGGAATGTTGTCCGCCATAAATATCCCACAATTCATAAAGTCAATAGTTGTTTTTAAGTCCAAAACAATTTTCCAGTCATCCATTCTACCTGTAGGATGATCTGCATCAAATCAATGAAACACAAATAATATCAATAAATTAATCTGCTTGTCCGTATTTCAAAGCAGACATCATAATAACCTCATTGGATTCTTTTATTTACATTGTTATACAAACTGTACTGATTCCTGATGAGTGAAAGCATCACAAGCCAAGGTTAAACGATTTCCAAACTTGATATAATTACTCATTAAACTCTACAATAATCTAAAGCCACGGCAATGCAGGATATACAGTTTAACATATCGAAGTAACTAAATGTACCTGTGAAGATATGGTTTACCTCTGATTAAGGATATGTGCTGATGTTAACCAACGACAAATTAATGTCATGTTTTTAACAGGCTATAATTACAAATCCGTGACAAAGGCTGGGGAAATGGCACAGGCGCCATCAGATTATGTTTACGTACCAAATATCGTGTAATCTATTGGAAGGATATCATCTGTGAAGTGCAGGAATACGGGCATATCAAACGTGTGTTTCCACGAGGCTATTTCCTTCTCCATCAGTGTCCGTATGAAATGGGTTTCATTACTCCAGTCGTCGAACACATACGTATCTAGGGATTGTATTTATTTAATAGATAGCAGTATTTAAATTGTAAATGATATGCTTGTTTTGTCTACTAAGCAACGTTCTTTCTTTTTATGTGTAAGGAAAACGTTCATCACAGCTTTACCAAATTATGAAATAATCATTGAATACAATGGATACCACCTACAAAGTAAGAATAGGACAAAAAAAAAACCTACAAAGTGAAAACAAATTGAAATTGACGAAAAGAATTACGAATAATTATGAACATGTATTTCATATAATATTTTTCAAACGCAATAGCTTGTCATGATACCATGTCTTATAACCAATGGTAAAATAAAAACAACAATTATATTTCAATTAACTAATATTTCGTATTTGTTGTTAGAGTCAATGGTAATGTTCAATTACATAGGAAAATTACAGCAATACATTTCAGCAAAACAACGGATATAAACATATTAATTAAGAAGCTTGTTTTTTAAAGATGGATTAAACGCTTACCAATTCGTAACGACGAAATACCAGTAAAGGTAATCCACAGTAGGAGTGACAACTCACACACTAAATATGGTGTCCACGTGGGTACCATCCGGCTGGTGAATTTAACCTCTGGTGGCGTCAGTCATGTCTCGTTGAAATCACACATATGTTTACAGGTATATTGATGGGGAGCCGATCTCTTTCAGCGTTAGCATCAGCCGCCGGTATCGACCGTCCCTTTGTCAATGTCTGCAAATGCCAAATAGTTGTCAATGGCCGATATATGAAACTACCGGTGTCATGAAATGTCAAGGAGTAATTATTGTACATAGTGTAGTATGCATTGTGTAATGTCCCATGTCTATAAGTTAATGTCCTCTATAATAGGATGTCGGTATTTAAGCATATGGATATTTCTTATACTATAAGAAAATGACGTTAACTTCATAGTCAATCTTCTGACAACGCGATAACTGTTAATGTGCACATAACCCGTAACAAAATGAACTTTGTTTACTTATTTAACCCCCAAGTTCACAATAAAACTATCAAGACATATAATTAATCCAGAACTCATAGGAATTTAAGTTCTGTATCGATTACTTTATGAAGACATTTCCACGTCCTTTCGGAAACAGCTTCGGTAAAATAATACCGATAATTGATTATTTTTCCGCAAATTGTGACGTTATTTACCTTACTGATTCTTTATGTAATTTAACAAACAATAAACAATGAACACCATCCTTAGGACCACCTGTCAATACTGGATAATAAATCCATACGTCAGGGGACGTTCGCTTGTCCTGCTTTGTAAGTATCAAGTTTGTTTGTAAAAATTTCAGTTCATTGAGAAGGATTACAATAAAGACTCGACATTTAATATATTCTTAATGACCAATAGGTTAGTTAACAAGTCTGAACGTGTAGAATAAATGAAAAATGTTTAACTTGTATTCTATTTTAATGGAAATTAATGGGTTCATTAGGTAAAAATAATTTAACTTGGAGGGTTTGAAAATGTCACAATATCCAGATATTAAAAGATATAGATAAAACTTGAAATCTTACACAATTCAATGTTTACGTTTAAAAATCAATTAATTAGTAATAATTAATTGTAAGATATGTCACGTATATCTAAATATTGAACTTGTTTATTATATTACGCAACCGCTAATGCAATATTATATATCCAAGAGACTTAACTAGCAATGTTTTAGAAGCACGTGCTCAGTCACCTTTACAGCCTTATAACAATCAATAGTCGCGTGTTTTGTTTCTTTATTATGTTTACACTAATTATTATCTTAAGTAAAAATCACTAAATCATATTGAGTCAGGAAACAACAAATTAGTATTATTGGCGGCCATTATTCTTATCTAACGTCAGGTCACTGTGAACTTCTCCACTCAAGGCTGTTCAGTACAAATACGGACGGAATAGATGTTGGGTAAACAGAGTAAGGTGATTTCTTAATGGAATCAATTACAAACATGTCTCATACAATAAACCCTTCTCAATCGGCATTCCATTTCGTCAGTAAGACCATTTTCTATATTATGTTTTATAGATTCTTCTTAGAGTGGAATAATTTTTAACAAGTGACCACTTCATTACATATGTTACATTTAAGTTTTCAAACAATTAAATCTGAAATCAATTAAGCAAATGTTATGCATTAGCATCAGTGACATATACAAGGAAACTGGTGCCCAGTGACTCAGCAATTTACTGCTCTGCAACGTCCATCAGAATTTCTCCGAAATAGGTTCGGATTAATTGTTGAATAAATCAATAAATGTCTACTTTTAAGGAGAGAGTATATACAATTGTTAACGGTTGTTAACCATTTATGTTTGGATTTCCTTCGTTAATTCTATAAAAAGAAAAATAATAGATAATCGCTAAATGATCTTTTCAGATATTACTCCGGAAGGAGGAATCGATGAACAATGTCAATGACCAGAATATAGCTTTTAGGATTCTATTTCCCTGGAAATGTTTTGCTGTAACGTTTCCATGGACATGCACGTTTGTCAATGGTTACTAAGCCTTTAATGATGTTAGGTTTTTATTTCTTAGGTAGGCTTATTATTTGGTCAGTAAAACGAAGTTGTGGTTGTAATGGTCTGTGTTGATTTACTATTGGTGGTATTAGTGTGGTGTGCATTTGAGGGAAGAATAATTTTCAAGTAGGAGATGCATCGGATGTAATATGATTATGATCATAAATTGGTTGTAAACTAAATATTTAAATTTAAGAATCCTCATTTTTAAAGCCTTATGTTTAAGTTTAAGTGTCGCTAACCTACGGGAAAACGTTTGTCAAAATTTCAAAAGAACGGTTTTAGTAATTTAACACTTTAATTAAAAGATTCACACATAAAATTTGAATTATTTATTCATAGACGATAGTATTGATAATATTTATGGCCGAGAGTTTTAATCGTTTTACTACAGCACAGAAATTTTCTGTTTTCCTTGCTGATTTTATCATTGTTCAACACTATAGAAAACCATGGTATGCCATAGATGTCGGTGAAATTGGCCAAATCCAATGGTATTCTTTTTTACTAATATATTTCTTTGCTTCTGTGTTTTGGTAGGCTAATTTTGATGTAGCCTTAATAACTCTTAGGTTTAAGAATAAAAAAAACTGTCCAAAGTGAAGGAAATAGGCATTTTTAAATAATAAAACGGAAGCCTTGTTCAGGTATCGCATTGTTTTTTTTATTTTTTTTTTTTTTTTTTTTTTTTTTTTTTGCTATGATCGGTTATTCGAAGGCAAAACTTCAAATTTATGGAAGGAAGTTTAATCTGAACAGTTATTCTAAAAGCAAATCAGACACTGTTATTATACTTGAGATAAGTGTTAAATGGAAATGTATTTGGAGTATAAAAATCGCCATCGTAGCAATAAAAATGTGTTGCTATTCCTAAGGAAAACATTGTCATAAGTGGCGTTATAGGGAAATGTTCCCTACTTCAATAAACTTGCCAATATCTGAGCGCGCTTCATCATGAAGTGAAGCATTGACTTAACATTTAAATAGCTAAATATTACCAATACTGCCAAGTGTCACTATTTTGGTTCAACGTCATGGAACAGCTGATGCAAGAATATTCTAGCTGTTTTCAAATGATGTAGGACATGTTTAAAAAAGTGGTTTGATTTTAAAGACATTCATATAAAATCATAATATTTTTTCTGACTATGGATTAATGTTATAATTAACATTCAATAACTTATTTACCAGATCGATACATTCATTAATAAAAGTCAAAACATTCAACGATGGCGACAGGAGTCTATTGTCCTCTGGTAACTAATCAAGCACAGGTGTGAAGAGAAGGAGAATAATAACAGCACAGTGTCAAACGAGACAGGTGACATACCACACAAACATACCCACACGTGTTTATTGGTTTTCATTATTTTATTTAGAGGTAAGTCATTCCTAAATAAAGCCGATTAAAATAATGAATAAAATCATAAGATAAATATTCTTTACTCAATTTTTGTTAACTACTTGTGAAATATTGAGTTACGACTTAATGGAAAGTAACGCTGTTGTTTCCCACAGTAATGATTTAGGCCGTTCTATAAAAGAATGGACTATAAAAGGTATACATATTAACATGTGCTGTTTCTTTCCATGAATTACATATAACGTGACAATACAATTAGTTTAAATATGAAATTATATTATGACGTATCTTTTAACTTTAACCCACTTTATTTTTTCGTATACTTTATTTCATGTATTGTTTATCTACATTCACGAATTTCAATACCTACATTCGCGATAAAAAGATCCTACTGGCAATCATTAATTTACTAAGTTAATGATACAATTTGTTTAAATTGATTCGCATTATAACTGGATCGGTTGTAAAACTTAAACTAATAAAGAATCTGAATCTGGTTGGGAGGAATATTTAGACCATTGCATATGTACTGTCTGACCTCATGCAGCCTCTCTATCATGATGCAAATTACTAAAGAAATAAAATACCGATACGTTCCATTTTCAATTACGAAATTAAAGAAACATCAAATATCCATCGGATGTACATATCGTCTCTATGGTAACGGTGTTGTTTTATTGAAGAGTTAGGTATAGCCATTTCCGGTGTTGGAATTTCAATAATGACATTCTCCAATAATTATACCTTTTTACCCATTCATTGAACATCAATTATATGTATCGTCCCCTGAATAGCATGATAGCATCCTTGTTATATATGTGTTATCTGAAAGGAGAATGACAGTCTCTCGTGACCGGCTAGGGGCGTCTTTTCACGACACGATTTAATGCATTAAATGATTGTATCTCATTATGCTACAAATCGTTTCCAATTGAAAATACGTGTTTGTGATTTACCATAATGTCTCCTCTTTAATCTATCAGGTTATAAATACAAACCAAAAAGTGTTTTCTCTCTTTGTAAAAAAAAAGGTAATTTAGACATCAGCTTCCATGTCAACATGTTCAATTAGTCATCTTGCTAATTGCATAAAATATCGAACGTTTGTTTGCACCAATTTACTTATTGGTTGTCACAACCAAAGCTTCAGCCAGATTTTATTTACTATCATCTTTATGTAAATCGTGAAAGTATGGCAGACTACTAAATAATTTATGAATGTTGAAACCTATGTGAATGCATATTAGCGACCACGGAGACATCCTTACCCTTATGACTCGCACTTGCGGAATGTATGGATCTAGTGCCGGAATACTGTGTGCATGCGTTAAACGTCTTCGACAACATCGAACTAATACAAAATTTTTTATATCCTGTATCTGGTGTCTTGATACTGTATTCTTATACATCGGTATACGCTCGAAAGGTATGATATAATGTTGAAATATTAGATATACCATTAGAGCTTTTGCTGGTTAACATAGCATAATAGGCATGATAACTGATGGTATCAGATCCAAAGCATCGGGAAAGTGGTAAGTTGTCAAGTTACCATCATTGGTGGATACTGCATGGACTCAGTTTAATGACAACCACACTTCTACTTCTACTGGCATAACCTGTATACTAGTTACCTACTTCTACTGATCTAACCCGTACACTAGTTACCTACTTCTATTTCTACTGGTATAACCCGTACACTAGTAACCCACTTCTACTGGTATAACCCGTACACTAGTTACCCACTGGCACTGGTATAACCCGTACACTAGTTACCCGCTTCTATTTCTACTGGTATACACCGTACACTAGTTACCCACTTCTACTGGTATAACCCGCACACTAGCTTCTACTTTTACTGGTATAACGCGCACACTAGCTTCTACTTCTACTGGTATAACCCGTACACTAGTTACCTACTTCTACTTCTACTGGTATAACCCGTACACTAGTTACCCGCTTCTACTGGTATAACCCGTTCACTAGTTACCTACTTCTACTTCTACTGGTATAACCCGTACACTAGTTACCTACTTCTACCTCTACTGGTATAACCCGTACACTAGTTACTCGCTTCTAATAGTATAACCCGTACACAAGTTACCCACTTCTACTGGTATAACCCGTACACTAGTTACCCGCTTCTATTTCTACTGGTATAACCCGTACACTAGTTACCTACTTCTACTTCTACTGGTATAACCCGTACACTAGTTACCCGCTTCTATTTCTACTGGTATAAACCGTACACTATTTACCCACATCTACTGGGATACCCCGTACACTAGTTACCTACTTCTACTTCTACTGGTATAACCCGTACACTAGTTACCTACTTCTACTTCTACTGGTATAACCCGTACACTAGTTACCTACTTCTACTTCTACTGGTATAACCCGTACACTAGTTACCCACTTCTACTGGTATAACCCGTACACTAGTTACCTACTTCTACTTCTACTGGTATAACCCGTACACTAGTTACCCACTTCTACTGGTATAACCCGTACACTAGTTACCTACTTCTACTTCTACTGGTATAACCCGTACACTAGTTACCCGCTTCTATTTCTACTGGTATAACCCGTACACTAGTTACCCACTTCTACTGGTATAACCCGTACACTAGTTACCTACTTCTACTTCTACTGGTATAAACCGTACACTTGTTACCCACTTCCACTGGTATAACCCGTACACTAGTTACCTACTTCTACTTCTACTGGTATAACCCGTACACTAGTTACCTACTTCTACTTCTACTAGTATAACCCGTACACTAAATAACTACTGATACTGGTATAATCCGTACACTAGTTACCCGCTTCTACTTCTACTGGTATAAACCTTACACTTGTTACCCACTTCCACTGGTATAACCCGTACATTAGTTACCTACTTCTACTGGTATAATCCGTACACTAGTTACCCGCTTCTACTTCTACTGGTATAACCCGTACACTAGTTACCTTCTTCTACTTCTACTGGTATAACCCGTACACTAGTTACCTACTTCTACTTCTACTGGTATAACCCGTACACTAGTTACCTACTTCTACTTCTACTGGTATAACCCGTACACTAGTTACCTACTTCTACTTCTACTGGTATAAACCGTACACTTGTTACCCACTTCCACTGGTATAACCCGTACACTAGTTACCTACTTCTACTTCTACTGGTATAACCCGTACACTAGTTACCTACTTCTACTTCTACTGGTATAACCCGTACACTAGTTACCTACTTCTACTTCTACTGGTATAACCCGTACACTAGTTACCTATTTCTACTTCTACTGGTATAAACCGTACACTAGTTACCCGCTTTTACTGGTATAACCCGTACACTAGTTACCTACTTCTACTGGTATAACCCGTACACTAGTTACCTACTTCTACTGGTATAACCCGTACACTAGTTACCTACTTCTACTTCTACTGGTATAATCCGTACACTAGTTACCTACTTCTACTTCTACTGGTATAAACCGTACACTTGTTACCCACTTCCACTGGTATAACCCGTACACTAGTTACCTTCTTCTACTTCTACTGGTATAACCCGTACACTAGTTACCTATTTCTACTTCTACTGGTATAAACCGTACACTTGTTACCCACTTCCACTGGTATAACCCGTACACTAGTTACCTACTTCTACTTCTACTGGTATAACCCGTACACTAGTTACCTACTTCTACTTCTACTAGTATAACCCGTACACTAGTTACCTACTTCTACTGGTATAATCCGTACACTAGTTACCTTCTTCTACTTCTACTGGTATAACCCGTACACTAGTTACCCACCTCCACTAGAATACCCCGTACATAAGTTACCTACTTCTACTTCTACTGGTATAACCCGTACACTAGCTACCTACTTCTACTGGTATAATCCGTACACTAGTTACCCGCTTCTACTTCTACTGGTATAACCCGTACACTAGTTACCTTCTTCTACTTCTACTGGTATAAACCGTACACTAGTTACCCACCTCCACTGGAATACCCCGTACATAAGTTACCTACTTCTACTTCCACTGGTATAACCCGTACACTAGTTACCTACTTCTACTTCTACTGGTATAACCCGTACACTAGTTACCTACTTCTACTTCTACTGGTATAACCCGTACACTAGTTACCTTCTTCTACTTCTACTGGTATAACCCGTACACTAGTTACCTACTTCTACTTCTACTGGTATAACCCGTACACTAGTTACCTACTTCTACTTCTACTGGTATAACCCGTACATTAGTTACCCACTTCTACTGGTATAACCCGTACACTAGTTACCCGCTTCTATTTCTACTGGTATACCCCGTACACTAGTTACCCACTTTCACTGAAATAACCCGTACATAAGTTATCTATTTCTTCTTCTCCTGGTATAAACCGTACACTAGATACCCACTTCCACTGATATAACCCGTACACTAGTTACCTACTTCTACTTCTACTGGTATAACCCGTACACTAGTTACCTACTTCTACTTCTACTGGTATAACCCGTACACTAGTTACCTACTTCTACTTCTACTGGTATAACCCGTACACTAGTTACCTACTTCTACTTCTACTGGTATAACCCGTAGAGTAGTTACCTCTTTCTACTTCTACTGGTATAACCCGTACATTAGTTACCCACTTCTACTGGTATAACCCGTACACTAGTTACCCGCTTCTATTTCTACTGGTATACCCCGTACACTAGTTACCCACTTTCACTGAAATAACCCGTACATAAGTTACCTATTTCTTCTTCTCCTGGTATAAACCGTACACTAGATACCCACTTCCACTGATATAACCCGTACACTAGTTACCTTCTTCTACTTCTACGGTATAACCCGTACACTAGTTACCTATTTCTACTTCTACTGGTATAAACCGTACACTTGTTACCCACTTCCATTGGTATAACCCGTACACTAGTTACCTACTTCTACTTCTACTGGTATAACCCGTACACTAGCTACCTACTTCTACTTCTACTAGTATAACCCGTACACTAGTTACCTACTTCTACTGGTATAATCCGTACACTAGTTACCTTCTTCTACTTCTACTGGTATAACCCGTACACTAGTTACCCACCTCCACTAGAATACCCCGTACATAAGTTACCTACTTCTACTTCTACTGGTATAACCCGTACACTAGCTACCTACTTCTACTGGTATAATCCGTACACTAGTTACCCGCTTCTACTTCTACTGGTATAACCCGTACACTAGTTACCTACTTCTACTTCTACTGGTATAAACCGTACACTAGTTACCCACTTCCACTGGAATAACCCGTACACTAGTTACCTACTTCTACTTCTACTGGTATAACCCGTACACTAGTTACCTACTTCTACTTCTACTGGTATAACCCGTACACTAGTTACCTACTTCTACTTCTACTGGTATAACCCGTACACTAGTTACCTACTTCTACTTCTACTGGTATAACCCGTACACTAGTTACCTACTTCTACTTCTACTGGTATAACCCGTACACTAGTTACCTACTTCTACTGGTATAACCCGTACACTAGTTACCCACTTCTACTGGTATAACCCGTACACTAGTTACCCACTTCTACTTCTATAACCCATACATAAGTTACCCGCTTCGTCATCTCTGTTTGACATAAAATAACCTATTTTAACTTCAAAGTTCAATTTCATACTCAAAAAAGATATTTTCATAGACGTATAACCTATAGAAGAGTGATTAAGGCTAATGAACTTCCACGCGAATGACTTTTTCCCGGATAATCAAGCTTTATGAACGTAAGGTGATACACAAGTCATCAATGTTTTGAGTAAAAATGTTAATCATCATATTCTTTAAACTTTGATCAACATAAAATATTTTCTTTGATTTCCTTTGAGATAAATAACCAAAGTTTTGATGTTGTAATTACACGTTTCTCTTACTAAAGACAATTTTGGATCAAGTAATGAGTGTGCGTAAAACGTTGATGCCCAACACCTTAACACCCTCTAGTGAATTTGACATCTTTACAACGTCATCAAAACTTAATATTGACTTCATGACATAGGTTATTACATGTTAATCATCTTATCACATGCTAAGTCAATTCCACTAACAGAGTCAGAAGACCCACACTTAACAAAAGATAAGATAAAAGGTTGTACTAAAAGGATAGTTTACAACTTATTGTACCAGGATCCCATCCCGCTTTGACCCACAAAGAAACATCTTCAAAAGATACAATTAGGCTATTAATTTTTCCAAAGACCGGTCCACTAATTACACATCGCATAAAACACTGTTTTGTTAAAATTACATTGTTTGTCAACCAGAAAATCCACTAGACATGATAACACTATAATAATAAGATCAATAAAAACAAAGAAGAACAAAGACAAAGATCAAATGTGTACGCGTCGGGTGAAGCTTAATTTTAAGATGTTGCTTAATCCGCTGGCCAACACAATTTCATAAAATAAAGTTCTCCCAAGCGTAGATGTTTTAAATGTCAGGATGAAAAACACCTAAGTTCATTATATTACTATCATTTTGCTACATCATGATGGCATCCATTTTCCTAGCCACGGATTATTTTAGTGCGTTACACTATGAACAATGCATATATATGCACTGTCTGAATATCGTTCACAGTAAAGATTATTAAAGTCAATATATACTTAACTAACTGCAAAAAGTAAAGTTAGATTCAGACCCCGATATTTTTACCCTTTAGTTAAAATTAAGATATATAATAAGAATAAGAAAAAAAAATATTTATAATTATTTCTTAGTAACTTTGGCACAGCAGTTGTTCAAAGTCGCCATAGAAATTACGATCGTTGCCGAACGGAAGTCGGGAAGTTCACGACCCGTTCTGAAAGACGTCACGTAGTTACGGTAGTCACATGGCGTTGTAGACAACGACGTTACAATGTCGACTAACTTCAGCTTGTTTGACAAGTGGGACCTTCTTAGCAATGTTCAAAATTGATTTTAATTTTATCACAATTTTCTGAATCATTTCCGCCCATCTTGACTTTGATTAGTCCTATGTCTGCATGATTTATAAGAGGAACTGTTTTCAAAATTCTTGTAATTCACGAAAAAAATCAGACAGATAAGGATATTGGGATTTTACACATCGTGCTAGAACGGAAGCTAACTGGAATTACTTCTCAAAGATGATGATAAAATGCAAATATTGACACAAGAGAAGTTTCATAAAAAAATTGATATCTTGTATAACTGGGTGACAACGCTGGATATCACAAACATCTTTTGAGGTGTAAGTTCGTTGCGTCAAGAGCAAACATATCTTACCATACTATCATGACCGACGATTTTCGCGGCAATGAAAGACAAATAAGAAGGAAAACAAATTTGTATTTTTATTATTATTTATTAGATACAAAAAAGTCATAGGATGTGCCACGAATAGTCGAGGCTATTGGCCAGAGTAACGAATTCAATCGAATTCAAACCCATTATTGACCGCACCATTTCCAACACCATTGGTCATACAAGTATTATTGGGAAGTTGGGTCAGTTTCTTCTGTTTTACGTAAGCTCGCCGCTTCAGGCATATCTCAATCAGAAGGCAAACAAACGACAAGGCTGCAATACAAACATACACGAGGAAGGGTCCGGCCAAACTGTCGATACCCAGGGCTGTGGCTGAACTGGTCCGGTCCGACACAGAACATTGGTCAGAACGTGGCCACCATTTCTGACGCCATTTCTCGATAAGTCCTGCTTCTTGCATTCTCATGATACTGAAAAACATAATTTGAAATAAAGTCATTTAGAGTTTGGACAGTGTTAAATGATTGTCTGTATAGATATCCTGAATCCATATTTTATTTTCTTTAAAATGATTATTAGCATATGCTAACATTAATTCGAAACACGATTACTGGTTCATTTTTTAGAAAAATGTGACCGACTCTGTTGTGTTGCTTTAGGGCATAAGCAATAGGTTTCAGTATTATAACACTATAAAATACAATCACCCCGATAACACCGAATTCTCTCAAATGCGCGTCACACACATGCATAATGCATGTGCGGTTTTTAAATCATTTAATTAAATTAGCTGTTGATGGGCTTTAAATCAGAATGAAACAACAGACGTTTATTTCGATTCGGCGCAAAAATGACACGAACATATATCTATTTACCACTGTAGAAGGTGCATGACGAACACTTGATTATGTTGATGATTACTTGTATGTGGAAATCCAATAGTGGCATTGCTGCCATGTATGACGATTTTAATGCAGATTATACAATTTCGGAAATGAATCGGTAATTGTACGATATTCATCAAAGGCACAAGGTTAGAAATCTATCCTGTTAGCGTCCCAAGTCGATTAATTCTTTTAGCCATTTAGACGTGGAATCTCTGTTATCAAGGTATATATGATTGATCCGAGTTACTGAACTATAGCTACGTCCGTGTTGCCCCAATCCATCTAAAGAACGCTGTCACACAATCTATCCGTTTACAGACTCAGTGTATTGGAAAAAGTTTGCCCTAACCTGCCAAACATGTACAGCTAAAGTATGTCATTATAAAAACTAATTACTTGTAATTGAAGCTATCCAGGTAAGGTGCATGTTCCGGTACCACAAAGCCATAACCAGCTGTGTTGAATATTTCGTCCGCTAACGCATATGTTTTGCAATCACTCAGGACGTGATACTCCAGTTGCGATCGGTCGGTCATATAGGCTGTGTTGGAAGTCCGGACAATGTCTAGTGCTTCGTTTGTACTCTTGACGACTGGCATATCGTTCATCCTGCTCCATATCGTCTTGTAAATACCAGAATCTGCTGTCTGTTGAAGATAACAAATTTGGTATTGGATATCAATTAAAAATTAAAACTTTATGACATGATTGCTCTTTCATCATCATCATCATTTTAAACCCTTATCGTGTAATTAAACAATGAAAATATACCAAATAAACAGTAATGCCTATTGCTTTTGACCAAACCATTAGATTATAACCTTTTTGAGATATATTTAGGTGTAAATGTATTCAAATAAAACTATATACACAAATTATAGACCAAATCACAAATCTATTTTCCTTATTCCGCTGATAATGTATTTGAACGAATCCGTTGTATACTCCATTGCATAATTTTGATCCTATTTAACAGCATCTTTCTGATATTGTACCGATTTCATATAGCGAATCTGAACTTTACCTGGAAGAGTGAGTAGAGGTTGGTTCCTGCCTTCACCAGAGGTTTGATTTGCTCGTGAGCTGCCAATTCGTTTAGACTGTTGATGGGTTTTACTGCGATGGTGACGGTAAGAAAGGCAGCAAGGTTGGCAGTATATGTTGAGGTGATGAGAATGGTAAACACCCACCAAAACCCGACAATACACCGGCCGGAAATGGCCGTAGGGTAGGTCACTCCACCTGGTAACAATGATTACATTAGTTTTTACCAATTGTCATTTTACATTAAAATTTTACAGCGCGATTATTATCAATTAATCTATAAAAAGTAATGGTTTATTGACATTTAGCTCCGCACGACTTACTTGTACATTCCTCAAACAATACTGAAATTCTAATCATGTCAAAAAGGAAATTTGTTTCTTGAAATAATATTGAAATAAAATGACAGATTATGTATGTTGAGTTAATACCTCACCTTGGTTGACGAATGTACCAAACACAAGCCACATATTGCTGGTGAGGCTGACCTCTTCTGGTGACGAGTCCTTGTGTCGTCGGTTGTAGGCCGTATATGGACTGAGTCTGTTCACAATAAACAACAATAGACCAACACAGACGATGGCGATGGCGATACAGCCCCATACTGGCAGAGCGAATGGCCGGATTATCCTGAAAAACTTATCGGAGTCCGCATCGGGACGTGTAGTCAGAATACCCGCCCCGTCTTCCATGAAAGGTTTGGTGAAATCAATGACTTGCTCCCGGAGGGATGTGATGGTGAATGGTCCTATAGCAAATGCTATTTCCTGTAAGCATTATATAGAATGAATACCCAACCCAATTTCTTGGGAACATTATGACATGCTAAATGCTAAGTGTTGACGATTTTGCAAGGACCAAAATGTAGCAAAATAGGTTTGTATACCTACCCCTCTCTTCACCATGCCAACCATGCCATTCCAAGAGCCGTCCGGATTAGGTCCCCCCCACAGACCGTCGGGAGGTTCTATTAGAGTATACCTGAAGTAGGACAAAAAGCGTTACGGAATGGTCTGTTAGCGACAGAAAGATCATAGTCCACCTGTCTTAGAAAATAAACACTTCAAGACATCATGAATGTCCTGTGTATTTTTAAGGTAATTAATACGAATTGAAATGTAATGGTTGATTTTTTTGATTTTTTTATGTTTCAAGTAAAATCCTATAGCTACTACCAGAGATTAAGGCAAAAAATATGTCTGTTTAGGGTTTCTTTGGCAAAAAAATAGGGTCGGTTGTTTCGGGAGGACTTTTTTTCTTTTTTTTTTAGTGTCTTTCACTCTAAAATAAAGGCCGGAACCGGAGTCTGAGATAAAAATCTGACCTTTTATATTTTTTTCGTTGAAAAGTGAGGGGAAAAAAATAGGGTCGGTCGAGTAACCCTGAACAGACATATTATTTTTGGGCCTAATAACGAGGCGTGATACTGTTACTGATTTTAAGCTGTAAGTAATTTTGTATCCGAAAAAAAATATGGTAAGCCATTACGTTGAGTTAACGACAATAGCATGTAAAACATCAATGCAAACGTTAGAATCATAGAAATGATAAATTCATTACCTGAAGTTAAACCTCATCGCAAGTTCGTCTAATATGTCCAAACAAAACCCGGTGAATGTAACAGTGCCGTTGACCTCAGATCGGATTGTAAAGGGTTTAGCCTACAACAGAAATAATACTGCGAGATATGAGAATACAAAAGAATTTTGACAAAAGATAATCGTAAATATTTTTTGAAATCATAAAATAAGTAATCTACCATTTTTTTCAATTTCAATAAAAGTGGTAAGACTTATTCATAGACAATAAGCCTACTTACCTCTTGCGTTGCGATGAGGAGTGTACGGTTTCCGAAGTCCATAAACGTATTCAAATACAGCAGCGAGTCTTTAAGTTTGAATCCGTTTTCATTATCCCAGCCTGCTACAATATTCAAGAAATTGTTTCCTCTATCAGAAGTGCTTAGAATGTCGTACTTTACCACGTCTGGGTAACCATTAGTATCGAAACTCAGGTCAGCATCCGTAGTTATCTGTGATCCGTTTACCTGCATAAGAAATAACGCGTGGTTATGTTATTTTTAAATTGGAAAGTGATAGTAAACAATCAAGTTGATGAAGGAAACACTTAAATTAATTAATGTTTTAAAATGTAGCTTTCAAAATTAACTTCTATATAATTGATAAATACAATAAGACTTAACTTGAAGATAGCTAAATCTGAAATCTGAAACGTACACGACATGAAAATATTCGACTTGAATTAATATGTGAGTATTTGAGAAGAATTTCCCTGATGTTTAATATACTATTGATATTTTAATATTTCTGTATATTGATGTACGACATATTTCAATATTAATGTGTATCCGTGATTTTTGTTGGTTTTAAACTAAAGACCGAGAAGTAGTGAAAACACATTTGCCATCAACCAAGGTGTATCCCACAATTTTCGCTGTTACCATGGTAACCACTCCCGATGTATGAAGAATGAACCCAAACAATGCTTCAATAACCGAATCAACTGTAATATGCTATTAGATTCTTATTAGCTCAGCACAAAATTAAACTCATTTTACCTCAGATGGTTTTATAACATTGGCGTTTTACACTACTAGTGATATTTGCGACAACAATGACGAATGTTCAATATCTAATTCTAGTCAATTACGGCATGATAAAAGTGCTAAGATTAATATTTTTATTTACGTACTGCATACAAGTTGGAGCGCACTGTCTGCATCCATGGAGATTGAGACATCTTTAACTCGCTACAAGTTGTTGATTGATTCCCAGAGTATCTTTCCCAACCATTGACGTAACTTCTGGTGATGGCATCATACAAAATGTCTCTTCCCTCTTCAATTAGTACAGTGTTGATCTATGGACAAAGGAATTTAGTAAAAGGAAATAATTGTGATATTTTTTTTTTATATAATCGCTTGAAACCGATTTTTTAATTGTTGCATAATTCCATTACACGTTAAACATGCAACCAGCTGAAGCGTCACATTTCATGTGTTTGTGATAAACTTCATACTGGTGAACACTTATGTATCGTGCTACTGATATGCCCTTTGACAAAAAATCCAAGTTTTCTTTGCATCACGAACATCCCTTAATGAGGCTGATAACTTGACATTGCATGTTATTTCACTATAAGTCAGGTGAATAGTTAAGATAAATAATTAACTGCTACTGAGTAATAAAAACTGACGTAACAGATGGGATAACAAATGAACTTAGGCTTTTTATGTACAGTTGAATATCATTATACTTTAATCGTATAACTCAACGAAGATATGTAATTTGTTGACATCAACTAAATTACATACCATATTTATTAAACTCGCATTTTAAGATAATATGAATGTAAATGTTGTCCAGACGATGTCGAAGAAACGGACCTTTATTTTGTGGAGTTAGAAATATCAGTGTTCAAGAAATTGTGACTACTGCACATGTTTCCTTTAATCCCTCTAACACGTATCGGATATAATGCCTATCATTTTCTGCTAACTTCAAGACAAGCACGTTTCTCTATTTTACTTCTCTTGTGCGGCATAGTTCAGTAGCCTGTATCAGGCTTTAAAATGTATCGGATATATTGCCTATCAATTTCTGCTTACTTCTGAACGAGCACGTTTCTTTATTTTACCTTTCCTGTGCGGCATAGTTCATTAGTTTGTGTCAGACTCTGCCTTCTCTGAAGCACTAAGAGATGACTTTGTGACAGATTTGCGGGAGGTGTCCAGCAGAGGTTAGGGCTACTCTCCACTATCAGCCAGAAAAAGTTCGAACCCAACATCCCATTGTCGTACGCCTGGTTACACAAAAGGTTTTTTTTAGAATAAACGTCCTTATAAAGTCAAATAATGATATATGTCAATAGCTAAATGAAAGATGAATACGTAGATACGGCAAAAATTATGGAATGAACTTTGTCCAAGTTGTGATTGGACGATGATAATTTTAAAGATGCCGACAGTCCATGAACGACTCTCATCATTTGAACAAAAATTGGTCTTTACTCATGTAAATGTGTGTCTAATTAACACAAAAATAATATAAAGTACTAAACTTTGCTTTTGGTGAATGTACAATCTGTTCTTTATTTTTCATAGACATAGCGACATTGGCTCTTTCGGGTCGCAATTAATTATTTGCAGTATTTTTATCTTGAACCAAAACAAGTACTTTTAAATGTTGGTAAAAAAAAAGAAATTAACTTTTGTAACTGAAGAAAAATATGTAGTCGTCTGCTCATGTTTTTGAGAGAGAAAACATACCATTCGTTAGCAGTGCAGATCTCGAAGAAATGTAGTAAGAAAGATAAATTTCTTTTATAGGCATACCATCTATGATAATTGGCATGCAAGGACTGTTTCTACTGTAAGAAATATGCCATGTTGTCAAGCGTAATTGTCAACCAGCGTGGGATCTGACGTCATCAACGTAGACAAAATAGACAAACTATTTATCTCATCCATTAACATTGTTCTAACAACGAGAGGGTCTTACGTACTTCGTTGCTGAGCACTAGACATGAATAATCAATGTATTTTTTGTTTTTTCTAAAATATGGTAAAACGAGTCGAATGCTGTAATATGGAAAAGAAAACTTTAAAATGTAGATGAAACAGAAAACAAATTATCGTGATCTGGGGGCCTGGGGTTATCTCAATATCTCAATAACTCAGCAAATGTTTTAATAGAATTTATAATTCAAATTCAGCAAAGCCTACCAACAACTACCTAGCAAGTCAATACGCCATGTTGTTGTCATTTTGGTCATTTGATTAAACAAAGTTGTAAGTACGACAATGATATAAACAAGTATTACCTGCTGTAAAAGCCCATCGAGTCTGTCCTCAGACACGATAACGACCATATTCAGACCTCCCGGACCTTCTGTGGTAGGCATCACGTATTTGATGTCGGTAGTATTTGTAACTCTGATGAGGCGTGAGTGTGTCAAAAGCTTGGAGATTTTCATCAATAAATCTTGCATACATCGGGAATCTGGTTCGTGATAAAGACGTATACTATCAAAAATATAGCATTAAATTAATATTGGTAACAAACCGCAAACTGTTTTTCTCTCTTTTGAAAAATGAATTTCCATACTGACAAAAGCAAAAAAAAATTGCTTAAAGACAAAATACGATTATTATAATTTTGTTCATCCTGATAAAGGGAAAATTAAAACTTACTATAAATGGAATCATACAGAATGGTGACTTCCGGCCAGGCCTGCGCCTTGACAATACTCGTCACAGCTTTGTTGAGCATGTAACAGTCAGGCACCATTTTGATGGTGGGATATGTCGATTGGTGTACCTCACGATCACAAGGTTCCGTTGAGTATAACACGCCTGGGATTCCAAGCCGTGATGTATAATAATCCATATATTGAGTTGAAGAACAATCAAGATAACTCACGAATCCAGCTCCTCCTTCCTCTAGATGTTTACAAACTGAAACATGAAATGAAAATTCAACGTTGAAACACATCAAGAAGAAAATAGTTTTTATTGGCATAAATCGCAGTTCTAGCTCGCAAAGTTACAATTGATAAAGAATTTTTTTTTAAATGTAATAAAACACTTTTAGTGACCAAGCAAATTTCTAAAGCAATATCAGTTTATTTTGAAAATTATCTGGACTTTTTATAACAGTGCAAGTGAGTGAAACTAAAAAGAAAATATTTCGAAAACAGTGGTACAACACAATTTTTATTAGATCATGATCATAGTATTTCGTTGGTAGAACATACAGTCATATTAGTAAAAAAATAAGTCTAACATTTGCATGTGCTTTTTGCTCAATACATTCCGAATGTTTTGTTGCGATTGTCTTGAGGGGTTAATTGGTTAAATAGACAAGTCCTCCGCTGATATGTTTCAACAAGTTCTATTTTAACCATTTAGGCCCACTGTCTATATGCCTTGGTACGGGCATGTTATACTAAAACCTTACCTATCCTAGAGAGTTCCAGTATGTTCTGCTGAGGAACCTCGTAATAAACTAGTGACATGTTGACGGATGTACTATCCTCCCTTACAACTGTCATATTTGTTGTGGACAATGGAGCTTTGTCTTTATGATATAACACGGCTGAAAATCAATGTTAGTTCAATTAATATATACATCACAAAGCACAAAATATAATATCTGTTATTGTTTAAACAATTGATTTTATAGCGAAATTGGAAAAAAAATGTTCACCATGAAATAAATTAATTGGTAGACCGTACATGCACATATATATTTTTTCTACTCTTATTGCGAGATCGAGAAATAATTCGTTCAATTCCAATTCAATTTCAATAAAGATCGATTTTTACCAGCAAATATAAGCGACTGTATTTTTAGAGACTAGACGTACATTTGAATTATGAATATTTCTCAAAATAACCAGTATAACATTTAAGTATAAAATAGAAAGTTAAATATTTTATTATTTTTGAACATATTAGATATCATCGTATGGCAAAAATCTCAACAAAGGAGCAGTATAAGTGAATTACTATTCAGATACTCACCGATATGATGTGTATACGAATTAGTCCCTTTCACTTCCGGAAGTATCATCGCCATTGTTAAAATGAATTTCGCAGGTAGACTCATTTCCCCAACAAGGTGCCGATATTTTCTGCAAAACAACCGATCTTCTTAGAAATACAAATCGATAAATGAGTAAAGCCGAGTCCGCATGTATTACACCTTGAGCAGCGATAACCGGGGGATATTCATTCGGACTAACATGTCCAATATCAATTGTCTCGTTAGGTACACAATATCGACACGGTATGGAAGAATCACAAACATTCTCTATAACCAATCAATAGGTAATCAATTATGTAGGATATTAATCCATCGACTGATGATCCCACACAATTAATTCAATTTAACTTCAGGTATATTCAGATGAAAATCAGAACTTTACGTATGTAATTAATTATTAATGTTCGAAACAGTTTTTAACGGGATCTGTCAAGCGTAAGTCCCAGGGATGTTATGCTATGAGATTGTAACACCTGTCACACTGTTATAATTTCACTATTCCAATATTAACTGAATGTGTTTTTTTGTGTCGGAAGGGGTGTGCTGCTCAGTGTCTTTAGTGACCTGCTTTATTGTTAGAGCACTACAAATAGAGGAAGAGTTCCACTATTACCATGTGATACAACACGAATACATGCACACCACAAGCAACACATTGTATGCGGGGAAGTTTGTCTTTAAAAGGTCTTCTCTGTTAATATGACGTTCTGTCTAACCAAGCAGTTTACTAATCTGCTCTGTGCTTTACAAAATCTACAACTAAACTTGATAAAGATGTTATCACATTATCGGCATGCTACTATTCATAATTGTCATATTAATATTTCTACCTAAATCACTAATGTAATATAATCTGGGGTGATTGTCTTTCTGCAGCACAATTTTACCCTTAGTAACAGTTTATCGTAGTTTGAAAGGCTGGGGTCACAATTTATGATCATCTTATACAAATCACATCAACACCTTTTCCGATGTTATTTTTTTACTTTATTTTTCTTATTATTGTTTTTATTTGTTTTATTTATTATTGTTTGTGTGTGTGTGTCTTTTCAATGTTCCTTCTTCTTTAGGAGATGAACCATTGTTTATATCTACATATATTTTGGGGCTGAAAATAATAATTATCAGTACATAATGAAAATATCGGTCTAAACAATTTATGGATAGATTTTTATCACTTTAACTATTAGTTGTCCGTGGAAAAAATATGCATTACCATCAGAATCAAAATTATTTTCTTATTTTTTTTTCATACCCTTTTCGATATGGTATTAAACAAAAGTGAATGAAGACGAAAACAGTTAACTATATTAGCATGTACACTTTGCAATATATTATTTATCAATCAATATTAGGTCTAAGTCCTTTGCATACAAACACAATTACCATATAAGGGATAATTTCTTTACAAGCCTCGTCTTTTTCAAGCGGAGTTGATTGTTTCCTATTTTCGGGTAAATGTTAACCATTGTTCTCCTCACAAAAGGGGTTCTATTGTTGATACATAATTATGGTACTTTAAACTTGAGAAGTATAACTACATGTTCTTATTTCACTTCTAGAACTAGATTTTATTGGTACAGTGGATATTTACACTCGTTAACCTGCATCAAATACCCTCTCAAATACCCAATTAAATGTTGTATTGGTAGATCAACAACGTGAATTAATTTAAAAACAATCTGAAAAATAATATACTAAAAATAACACACAATAAGAAATTTTATGATATCTTATATCTATACAAAATAACTGATTTTCTAAAATTATATGGATTTGAATTAAAATATGTATAACTCAATTAAAACCCGGCTGAATAAAAACCAAAATGCATTACATTTAACTATTATTGAATGTTAAAAGTCGTAAAATAAATGTAAACACATTATGGTGGTCTTATCTAAAGATAAGAGATTTAAACAAAGCTAATTGTGATAATAAAAAGAGTAAAAAGTAACGTCGGTTTGATTGTTGCAGATGTCTGTTTTCCACAGTTGTGAATAAAACTTATAAAAGCGTGATCAAAGCAGATACAATGTAATCGACTGTTACACAAATATAGGATATATACAGAACACTATATCCTGTATCCTATGTGTAATATCAATGACAGTGCACTGTGTTTTAATATCCTTTGTTATTTGTCTATTATAAATCAACTATTTGTCTTCCTTAATATTTTAATATTTACATAACCACAATATATATCTAGGTATTCCATGAATATAATTCTATACAACATTTATGTATTATTCCGGTCAAAGTATTGTCTTTATAACTTTTTATGATAAAGACAGAAAACGCATGTCTGATAAGAGCTGTACTTGATATTGAAAAGATGTAATACCTTCATTTAAACTGTCATTCTTCTCCAAACATGACTACACCGGACACACAACACACAATTATTCAAATTTTTATATATACCAATTACAGCAAATTGAAAAAAATTAAATTGGTGCATTAAAAGTGGTATACATTGCACGATATGTAAAGCTCTTAAACCTTAAAAGTCTTGTTTCTTACGTCCACTTTTCCCTAGCAGACGCGGTACTTTCAGATAGGTTGTCATGGTTGTACACCTTAACCGTAATCTTGTAAAACGATATTTAGTTGCCAAGTTATTTCACACCATGCTGCAATTATAAACTGTTTGGATATACAAATAGCACATAAATCAACTAATATAATATTGAAATTGTGACAAATGATATACTTACATTACAGGTAGGCTCTAGTAGGACTCGCGACTGCAGCAGACGACAGGTGTGTGAGGATGCGTATAGTAGCAGGCACTAGTCGATCAGCTACCCCGATACCATAGTCTGCCGATCTCCGTTGGGTAAACAGTACGTAGCTCACGTTATTAATTAAACATCGGACTGTACTAACACAGTGATGGTCACACGTTTGCTTCCCTGATCTTTAGTAACTCTCAATGCAAACACTATACAAAACATATATATGAGTAGTCATAGTTTATTCACTTGACGAACAAACACCGTGTATCTATTACATTTTTTATTGATCTGAAAAAAAAAGAAGTATGTACGCGATGAAAGCAAACTGTCTAACCACCAAAGACATACCAATTTTCCATGTCCTGCCTTGGCATTCGTTCTGTATCACTCTCCCCAAATCCTTTTCTCCCCTCTTTACATATTTTCTTATCTTTGTTCTATCTATGTCGTGCCCCCTCTTCCACGTACCGTGCATTTAACTTATTATTGGACCCCCTCTTACCCCCCCTCCCCCTTGAGCCGTCTTTCATCTGTCCTGCCTCTATATTCTACTTGCGTCTTACAGCCTCTTTCCCCGCATTTGATCCTTTCTTTGACCTACTGTATCTTTGTCTTGTACTCCCTTATCTTATGTGCAGTCTCCTACGTAAATTGGAATATTTTGGCTTATTTGACACTTGGTCCAACAGAAAACAAAAAAGAAATTAATCACAAAAAAAAATCAAACTAAATTATCAAAACGAATGAAAATATATCCTGATTCATTGTTTCAGACACTTTTGTTAAGGTAGTAAAAATTACCAAATTTGGTTAATGCTACTGTCTTGTGCCATACCTTTACCCTTTGTTCTACCTGTGTCTTATCCCCTTTGTCTCTGGTTTCCTCTCCTCTCTGTGCCTCAATCTGCCAAATGTTTTCTATATTTTTTTCTCTCTTGATTTTTTCTGCATTGTCCGTTGGTTTTGCCCTGTTTCCACTACATCTGACTCTAAACCTGAACATGGACTGTCAGCTTTAACACTAAAATGTAACAACTTTGCTGAAACTTCAAAGCATAATAAATACCAAATGTAAATGTACTTTTATAAATGCCTTGTTTTTTTAAATGTCTTTTTATAACGATTATCATGTAAAGATAGTTTGTTTACACACGAATTTTGGCATCCCGTTCCATTTTAATTTTCCTCCCTGTCAACACTTTTGCCCATGAGTAACACCGATGAGGTATACATATATTGCAGAAAAGATACCGGACATAAGTGATTATCGGTTCCTTGCAAACAATCCACAATTAACAAATTGTTCTTTCTGGTTTTTTTTTACTCAGTTCTTTGTTTGTATTTAACATGCAGAACATTGATTTTGAATTTGGATTCGAGATACATCTATATTGATAAGTCGTGTGTTTGCTTGTTCCATGTGATTAAATTCGCTTGTCATCTTAAGTCGTTGTTTCCCTTTGAGCCTCTTATTTTACACTGTAAAAACCATTATGAGTATTATATACCGCCTGACCCCTGAAAATTATATTGATATTCACTCTATAGAAATACATCTTAATTAGGCTTTATCAGCAATCAATTTTACCATACACTTTGGTGCGTATTTAGGAAACCTATTCAAATTAGTAGCTAATGAAAATATTGACACAATTTCATTACAATAACATTAAGTGTTATATGAGTTTTCGTGAATATAAAATTTACTTGAAATATCGATAAAATTTTATATATCGGTATTTAGGGAAAGTATATCAAATATTGGAATGGTTATTACTTGAAACATGATGGAATAGTTGTTGTTGATATACCATTAGGAACATTATAAGAAAATCTAGGTAAAACAAGGTCAGATTTAAATAGGGTTAGAGTACTATTTATTCATAAACTTAAATAACAAAAATAACACCACTTTGTCTTTGTAATAAACCTGCAAAACATATTTCAAACGTGAAATTACCATACCTTTCCGTTTCTAAATACCCTAATCGCCGTAATTTAGCATCCATTCCATTTTCTGGAAAAAAGTTGAAGTTGTATCAACGCCCCCATTCCATGGATTTAACTGTGTTTTACATGTGATGCCACTAACATCAGCATTGTATTCCTTATTACATAAATTGCCAATCTTTTACATGTGAATCAAGAAATGATACTGTGTCTGAAACAATAAAATGTGTATGCATCTTTACTGTAACAAGTTAATGTACCATGAGTATAGAAAGATTTAAAATATGGCTATTCTCCCGCCCACAACTTACATTTTGGTTCAATAATAAGCATCCCGCCCCCCCTCCCCCATTTTTTTCTTTACAATTATTTAAGCGACCTGGGCGCTTATTATTGCGAATATAATATGTGTTTGTTAAAAAATGTTTATAAAACTGTATATCTTTAGTAATGTTACTTTGTTTGTGTATAAAAGTAAAATTTGATTTCAAACTTTCATCCCAAAATGAGGCCGTGAAATGTCATAACCCCATGACAAGTAAAGTATATCAAACTAGGTGAATATTTGTGAACAGATGTTCATAAAAACAGTGTTCGAAACTAAATTACATATCGATTACACTAGTGTAGATCAACAATTAGACTTGCGACATGCGGTTACTCTTCCGGATCGCCTAGTTGTGTGACAAGTTTATTCTTTCGCAAATGTATACTTTTCAATATGTATTGATCGCCAACTTGCCATGATATCGTGTTTGGGTTCGTGTATCATTATCATGTCACTATTCTTTTTATCCTGCTGTTTGCGAACAGGCTTCAATATGCTGAATGTGTCTTTTATCAATGTTTTTTATGGTGCTTCAAAAGACTTGTGACATCCGCCAGGAAAACCCCGCAAAGTGCCAGGAAGTGGAGCGTAATGGCAGCAAGTGTTTGTCTTAAGTTAATATCCTTGGCTTTTAAAAATGTTTTATCTCAAGTGTTACATGAGAAAAGGTGTTACACTCCAAAGCAATCTAAACAAGGAGGGAAGTTTTAATGGTGATCTTCAATTACTCAGAAAAAACTGAAAGGTTTTATTTGCAAGAATTTTCAAGAAAGATTTCGAGAAACACTTTTATTTTAAAATACAAATTGATTTAGAATATTTACCGATGATCTATGACATTTCGACATTTTGCGCAAATTTCCATATATGTTTTATGTCCAGATTTGAAAATTTGCTTGCAGAAAAGACAATTTGAAAATGTCAATACGAAATCAATATCAACTTTAGTGACCTATCGATCTGTAAGATTTGTCACTCGTTATAGAATCAGAGCAGTCAGAAACTGATGAAACTTCATATTGTATGTATAAAGATCTAATCGATCTATATTTTGTTAGCTTTATGTAAATCAGCGTTGTTTAGAATTACCAATAGATGTATGAAATCAATTAATTACAAATACTTATATCTTTAATCCATTATTCAGTTTTTGCATACGAGAGAGTTATCTGCTCTTGATGGAAGATCGTTACACCATAATAATAGACCAGGGTATGTGTCAAAATTACGTCGTTATCTCTGAAAAGAACGACGTTACTATAACAAAACATTTAGATTCTAAAAAATCTATCATGAAGACATCAATAAAAAAATAGTAGTTAATTCTTATGAGGTATCGGGATTTTACGTTTTTTTAACGTTGACGGTAAAGTGTGTTAATCTAAGAAACACGAATGTTATAACTCTCTCCATATGTAATGGAATGTAATGGAGAAAATAAATGTCAACATCTGTCAATTATTTTTATTACAAATATAATACAACAACTACATTGACTATACGGATGTATAACGTTCATTAGACAATCATGTAGTAATAATGTAGCAATAATGACGAATTACGTACATTGTATCTAAGGTAAATACTGACTATATCGGTCTATCGATCTGAAGGTGAAATCATCGCATGTCCTCTCTCATTAGAATGTCTGCTCCAACTCGAGCAGTGTGTAACGCCGCACACAAATTCTGTATTCTGTGTTTCTATCTAGATTTTATCGCGACCAACACGTCTCGTTAGTCTTATATCCATCAGAGTTGTTTAGAATCAACAGGATGCCACCGAACGTCTCATTCTTTATCGATGACACTCGCCATACAAACATGACTAGTTTGTCGACAAAACACCTCCTCCTCCAGATATTTTCAACACTGAATTGTTTCAAAATGTCGACTTGCTTATATTTCATTTCTCTGTCTTGAATTAAATTATTTTGTCCGTTCATAATGGTTTCCTTTGTTATTTGCAAGTAGAAATCATTCGCTCAATCTCCTGTCCGGCAATGATCTGTATTTTTTCAATAAAGAAAAAAATACACATTATTCTGTAATTTATAATTAAACGCCATATTATCCCGACCAAAGGTTATCATAGGTGATACAGAAAAAAATATAACGCTGTCTTTTGGTATAGTCACGAAGATTTAATGGTATTTAATACACGGGTGCATATCACAAAGTGATATTCGATTACGATGTTTGTTATTCGGAGGGTGTCAGTGTTTTTCACTGATCTTGTTGATGATGAATATAGTTGTCTTACCACCTTGACGAAATATAAGGCATACCAAATAAAATACATATCCTGAAGATTTGGTATCCAATGTAATGGACATATTTAGCAGAAATGTATTTTATACATTTGTGTGCGCCCCCTAATCCTGCTTAACACCTTAAAGTTCGGCTATTCAATATTTTGCTATACATTTTTTGAACATTTGTTCAGCCTCTGATTTCGTAAACTATAACTATATTTTTACCATCGACCTATTAGATTAGTGAAGCGTAAGGCATGAATTCATCCTTCGGCTTTGATCACGATCACATTCCTCATAGAAAAAAACACTTATTCTTCATTTGAACATTTAATGATACAGTATATATCAAAACAAGATAAATCAACAAAAGTAAGGTTTCTTTCAGAAATGTTTATAGATAAGACATGCCTTTGTTGCCGGCAGTCATCACATTTTTAGAACTATCGTCACAAAATCCATTGGTTGTATTCCTTGTATTCTGTCCATTGCGCTCTTCTCCATCGTTGTCCTGAAAATGCTGTGATTTTGCATAACCATTCCGAACAGTGTACTTCTGTTGAAAAATGAAACATTAAATTACTTAATTTTCATTAAACTGTTTGCGATATTATATAGTACACTTATTACACTTACTACAGTTATTTCTTTTCATTGTTAATTTGGCTTAATTTGATATTTACCACAAAAAGATAAAAGCTAAAAAGTAACTACAGTGTAATTTATAATTGTAAACGTTTTTAAAGTAAGAGAATACACTATCAAACCTGGATAATATCAGGTAAAAATTAGGTTAATAACATAAATGACGTATGTAAATGTAGGTTAATAAAACTAGTAAATAAAAGACCTATGTAAATGTTTGCGAACCCTGATCTCCTCTATTGATCAATACGTTCTTCATTCAATAAACATATTCCTTGAACTAGCTATAGATAGATTTTGCCCCCTCCCCCGTTAACGGAAGTTATTCCTTTCACGACTTATTACCTTAGCTGTGGTGCTGATTCGGTACCGGACGATACGCTCTACTCCAAGGACAAATACCCCAAGGCTGATACCAAACAAGGGAGTCAGAAACCAGTAGGCGATTTCTGTGAACCCGATCTCCTGTATCACCTCTCCAGTGTCACACATCAAATCTCCATTTTCCCACCATTTCCTCTTCAGACTTTCTACGCCTGAAGACTGCTGAATCTGCATGAAACTGTGTAAAAGGGAGAATTTCTATAATCGTCCATCAACCTATTTTCATTTTAAATATAAAGGCTGTAAAGTTTTGGATTAGTATAGCTATATACACGTACGTCATCTCATAACAATCGACCATTGTCAACACTCGTTTCTCGTTTATGAGTAACTTAACTTGAACTATATTTGTATGGTGGGTGTCGCTGTGACCTATATCTGATGGGTGTCGCTATGAACCATAGTTGTAGGGCGAGCATTTATGTGGCCTATATTATGTTGGATATCGGATTGACCTATATTCGTGTCACTCTGAACTATATTTGTATATTGTCGACGATGAAGAATGGGACGACTTCGCAATTATGTCACTTGGTTCTCTTGTAAAGATTGTCTTTTTCTTTCAGTTTTTTAGTTTTTAGTAAGATTCCGTTATCTAGGTGACTGGTTATCAATGATTTATACTCGTACTTTCTTAAAACTATAGTAAATGGAAAATGCTACCATGTGACAACTAATATTTTTTTCTTGCTACAAATAGCCTTCTGGCATTAAGTTACCTGTTGGACAGTGTTGATAAAAGGCTGGAATCTTTCTTTAGTGCGAACCCAACAGGATGATAGCCCATGGGAGACCCCAGGGACTTCACGTCACAGTTATGTGATATTAAATATTTCGCAGTGTCTGTCTTTGTCAAAAGTATAAAATTCCCCTCAGCCACTCTTTTCAGTGCCTCGGCTGTAGTATTGAAAAATCCCGTAGTTGACATACTCTGCCATAGTTTGGTAAACGTATCTCTGACAGGGTAGTCCCAGACTATTTCATTAAATGCATATTGTTGATAGTCCGGGTATAGGTTGGAACTTTTCCATAGATCGTGAAATGCTTCTTCGGTTTTCATCATGTTCTCAAAATACAGCATTTCATCTGAGCCCCAGACTACGGAGAATTTGACATCCTTTTTGTTCACCAAGTCCGAAATGGCTTTGACCTGTATTTCGTCCATGCGGTAAACTGTCATGAAGGACGCCAAGTTTGCTGTGAATGCGGACAGGAGGATAAAAGACAATAGCCAGAAGCCGAATCCCATTAGCTTTGTACTGGTCCGTGACAAGCGAATACCGTCACCTGAAGTCAAGATATAGCCTTTATCACCGATTCAATCAATAATCCCCCAGAGTTTTCTCTGGGTTCTGAGATGTAAGCTTCAACCATTAATATGTCCTGATAAATGACATTTTACTTTGGTGACAGATCAGATTATAATGCATTCTTATACTACCCACATCAAGTTAGATTTTACACTATTGTGTCAGGTATCGTGCAGAATACAAAACAATGGGAAACAGTCATTGTATTTGTAATACCTTGAATATCTATGATACTTTTATAATTGATAACTTTTATCCAGACGTAATATTTGCAAAAGCTTCGTGTAAGACACCATAATAATGTTTATGTTTACAGCTGTCTGCAGTGATACCTCTACAATATCATTATTGTTGAATAATTAATGGAAATCAATCAAACCACATCGCAATGATCCTTGGGTGTGGTGCATTGCATGGAAATATGACATAATTATCATTGGAGTGTTGTCAACTTTAAAACATAATGTATAATGCACAAATTGTGAATCATTACTCATACTTACATTCAAATTCTGCCTTGGTAATGATGAACCACACCACATCTTGAAACGAGCAGTATTTCACATCTGGATTTTTCTTTCTCTCCAGCTTTTTAATTATATTTTCGTAAATCCATAGGGTCACTGAGGTGAATATAAAGCAACTAAGCCATACAAGCATTGACCAGTGGTCAAATATCGCTAGGAAGTCAAAACGACGCCCCTTGTTTGCTCTCGTTATCATCTGAACACCGTCATATTGTATATATGGCAATATGAAGTCGACCAAAAAAGCTCGTCCCTTCGTGACTGCTATGGGTCCTATCACCATGTCAGCTCTCTGAAATATTGCGAAATTATAATAAGCTTATACCCCAGGTGTAGTTTAATACTTCATTGTAAATGTGCATTGATAGAGACAAATCGTGTTTTAACAAGCACCATACATCAATCGAACTTTGATGTTTGAGACATGAAAATTACAAGATTATGTAACGGTGCTGAATGCATAGTATACAGTAAGAATGCTTTCATTCGGAACTATTTAGGATTACACGCCCAAACGGATTTCATTTTAGTCTCGTCGAGAGTTAGATAAATGGTGGTAGGGAGACGGTATTCTTGTTGGGATTACAAAGATGGGCATGAGTAACGTATTTGCATAAGGTAATGTATTACTGAAATTAAAATATAATTTTATTGATTCATATTCATTTTATTTTACATTTTTTAAAAAGACAATCGTAGGTGAAAATCAAGGTTTTGTGACGATGAACACTAGATACAAAGTAAACATACCCCAGAAACTACATCTTCGATACATTCATTCCACGTGAAAACAGTAGCCTCTACAAAAGGTTGTGTGACTGAACACTCGTTTATGATAAAGTCAATCCCTGATGATTCCGCGAGTTTGCTCAGTAGTTCCACCGCGTATCCACTGTATGTGGTGACGCCTTGGCTAGTCTCCGTGTAAACATAAGGCGGCCGCTGTAACAAATATCAATACCAATTCATATAAACAAATACATGATAACACCTTTTTGAACATCGCTATTGTTGGTATCATACAAAGGATGATAATACCGAGTTAATTTCTTTCCTAATAATACTTTCTTTTGTTTGAACAAGTCTATTGAATAGTATAAGCAATACTTCTCTCATAGAAAACAATTTTCTATTTTTTATTTAATATATAGATGTCTAATCTAAAAAAATCAATTTCTCAATAACAAATCGATGATCTTAAATTCCTTTAAGTCCATAATTATTTTCAATCCTACATGAACGGTAACAACTCTGAGTGCCAATTTCCCGCCACTTGTCGTAAGGTTGACGGGAAGTCTACCAGACGTCTCTGTGATGTTGTTCCACACGCCCACCTACAACAATCAGGTGTTGGAATTCTAACAAGTTTTACAAAAAAAAAATAAAAAAAATCATATCTTCCATCAACTTGATCGATTCTGATTCAGAATAACAATTTCACTTTTATATCAGTCACAAGTCATATATTAACAGTCAGTTTATTTTTTTTTTTCAAATATAATATTTTAATAATCAACAATAGTTTTTAACAATATAATTACGTAATTATGATGGTATATATAATTTATATTTACCTGGGCAAATGTTCCATTCAGTGTCGGCTGGAATATTTTGATCTCGTGCTGAACAGCAGCCAACGCCTGAATAATCAAAGATGTCGGGTGAAAATATTGTATTTTGGCTGTTTTATCTCTTACTGGTATATTTACATGTGTCAATGGTATAAACATATTATATACAGTGTACGTATATGCTATATTTGCATCGTATAAGTTTTAAATGAGTCATCTCTCGAAATGAAAGCCAATGTAACAATATTAGTATTTAGGTCTAAACACTCCAATAACATCTTTCATTTTCTCTTTTAATCAGGACAGTTAATGAATCTGCCAATATTGAGATAAGGGTGTGTCGACGTACAATGCTTTTACTTACCTGTTTCAATTCGGAGCTAAGGAAAAATTGATCGGTCCCTTGGTTGGCTTGGAACTCTGAAGTGTTCGATATTTGACGAACAACGGACTCAATCTAAAGTGAGACATAAACATATTTAATATTTTTGTTTTCTCAAAGATGATTGCATATTACATGCAATTGTCTTGATTTCAATGGCTCAATAATAATTGGGAGTGTTACTTGTAAATAAGGTTATACTATTTGAAAAATTGTACATAATCCAATCATTTTACTGCATTTCTCATTACAACTAAATAACACATCACATTAATATGTTATTTCTGATTAGTGACGAAAACAAAATATTCTATATAATATAAAAAGTCTGGAACTTACAGTAGCGTCGAGTTGGTGTACATAGTCATCCCTGAGTATATTGACTGAGGTGCCACAGGTGGGACAGATAGGGAGAATTCCCTCTGTGTCCAGTAACAACCAGATGGTGTCAGACACTAAAGGCGACAGCTCCAATATCTACACAGTATTGTACAAAAGGCACGCAAGGTTTAGTAACGTGTTGGTGATAGAAGCAACCATATGTAAAAATCAAACAGATCAAATCAAATGGCGAATTGTGAAATGTGCAAAAGATCCATAATTCAACTTTTTTGAAAAAGTTATAGAAGCTGAATAATCCAAAATTGTAATATGGTCTAAAATTCTCGGATATGAAATATTAAAGAAAATTCATCGGTAAGTTTTATCTTTTTCATTACAGCTATAGTCTATATTACCAAAGCTGTGACGTTCTGAACCAGTGACGGCGTCCCAAGGAAGATGAATTTTCTAGAATCCGAGCGGGACAAGACTTTGCGGAGTGAGTCTAAGAAAGTCCCTTCCATAGGTTTGACATCTACAAGAACTACGTCGACCGACTGCACGTGCTCAAGCAAAACTGATATGGGAACTGCCAGAAAATAAATGCATTATGTATTTTTGTACATGTATAGCATTAAACTTAATGTTTTCCTATGAAAAAGTCCCATGCAAATCATTTAAAAAATGTTATTTACGAAAACTACTTTATTATAATGAATTCGTAATATGTTTCAATCTCTTTGTGATGAGGAATGACCCGGAAAAACTGTTAACATGTAGATATTGTATAAACCATACATACTATTCATGTCCACATCGTTGAGGACGATGAGTTCCGTATGCCGATCTGACTCACTGGTCAACAAGCGTGTCAGCAAGGTACCGTATCTTAGTTGGGGAGACAGCAGGCGTATCACGTATTCTGAAGGAAGTGGACAGCGACCATACAGGCATACAACGACGGATTGGCTCCATTCATCCAGGTCCCTGTGGCCGACATTAGGATCGTACACAAATACCACAAATGGGAAGAGTTCTGAAAACACGTTTGGTAAAAATATTTAGCTTTGTCTTCATTCTCGTAAAAAGAGTTTAAGATTATCTTGGTATACATGTTGATTACATATGTATTTTAGATAAAGTAGTGTGATACACAAGTGTCTTTGTCGTATTAATTGATATCGCGGTAGCGTTATCAATGCTATTAGTGTATAGGTAACTGTCTTAGCCCTATAAGTAATGCGGGAGATTTGGTTATATTCTTTTTGATATCCTACTTATATCCAGTTAATCAAAGGACAAAACCAGTTTATGGTAAAAACAGAAAACTACATATGTTAAATATTTCGTAGCCTATGTAAGAATACAGAATTTATTATTGTTATTGATGTTGAGAGACAGATTCCAAACTATTTCTTACAGAAGCGAAAGTTCGTATAAACTTCTAAAAGCGATCAGTAAAGGCCCCTAATTTTGAAATTTATTGCTATTGTCATAGACTTACAGTAGCTCTTCCATGGTTTGCCTGTTGCCAACACAATGTGACCAGCATTTTATGGGATGTTGAGCAATTGAAAACCACACTAAACAGTAACACTAGTACAAGCTACAGCATATGTCTGCTGCTCGTGTAGTTTTGACATTCAATAGCGTTTACTAAATACTAATAAACTAATATTAGTGCATCTAAACCTTCCCTTCATGTTCCTGTTTTGACTTTTGTAGACATACTGGATTTCCAAACTATTATTTGTTCTGAATTATTCAATATTTTCCTCCCGGCTGATGCTGAATGTATTTTTGGATCTTTTTACAATTTGCGCAATGACAGTATCAATATTGTTAACAGAATCTGGCTAATCAATGAGGATTTAATCCTCTAAAACAATAAGTCAATACTCCTTCAGGCAACGTTTAGAAAATTTAAAAAGTCTCTGTTTCTCTTTGTTCACATATCTAGTCTTAGGTCAAATTGACCCATGTTAGACTTCAAGTAATCCAATAGTCGTATGGAAGCAATGATTAACAAAATTTATGCAAAAAGATCCAACGCTATCCGAATCGCAATTCATATCCAAACTGCATAAATATTTGCAAGTACCAACTAAATATAGTTTGTTAGATTGAAAATGTACAATTAGAGAATAGAACCAGATGCTCTCTTAGTACATTTTACAAGTCTATATAAAAAAGTTGGTGTCCGTTGCCCGCATTGAAAATTTATCCACTATATAGAGTATATTTATATACATGTAGTCATTTACATTGGGTTCCCCTGACAGTGTCAGTTCATAGGGGGCCAACTCAACGAAAATGGATGTTGTCATACATTTTTTTTTTTTTTTATTTGTTGGATGAACTGATGAATATTCATAACAGTCATGTAATCTTTTTTCCAAAAAACATGTAATTTGAAAAATTATTTTAAAAAATCGGGATAAAACTAATAAAACAGTAAATATCCCGATTTTTTAAAGTTGACCCCTGTGTGTCAGTTATGCCCGCTATATAAAATTGTCCGCTGTTACAGGTTTGGCTGTATATATATTTCTTCAACAATAATCGTCAAATCACAATCTCATATGATAATCAAAAGACCATACACCGAAATCTAACTTCATATTATCAAGAGAAATATAATATTTTTAGGTGACACTAAAAGTCATAACTATATATTTGTGACTAGTTTACCTTTCTTGAAATGCTTGAGATACGAAATAATTGTATTAAAGATGCTCCACCGCCGACATATGGTATTTTTTTCTCTATCAAAAACAGGAGCAGACGATTGAGTATTTTTCTTCAGTTACAAAAGTTACTTACTTTACACCATTACCACCATTGAAAAGTTTGAGCTTCTGATTTTTCTTCAAGTTAAAAATATGAAAAATAATTAATTGCATCCCGAAAAAATTCCGTGTCACTATATCCTATATGGAAGGAAGTACTGATTGCGCATGCACTAAAGGCGAAATAAATTATTTTACATTAATTTTTGTGTAAATTAGATATATATATACACGATCAAACACCAATTATTGTTCAACTGAGGGATATCATTTATGCTCTGTCGGTGGTGGAGCATCTTTAAGTGGTGTTCTAAAGTCTATATGATACACGAGGGCAGTGACATGTCCTAATTCATTGTAGTATAAATATCAGGTAATGGCTAGATTCGTAATAATAATCAATAATAATATAAGGATTTCCATTACGTTTGAAATATTTGTGTCAGTAGAATTGTCATCTAAGATTATCATTATTACCTGTTGATCTGTAATACCGCACTACGCCAGACTCACTCTTATCCACCGTTATGTTCCCTACGTCAGAATTGGCTACTGCTAAGAAAAGGAGTCATTAAGGGCAAAACATGTGAAATATGACACAAACATTATTGCATCTAAAGGTAAATTCATACCTTAATTAGCCATCAAAAAATCTATAATTTGTAAACCTTACGGAAAGAGATACTGAAATGTACTTTATGTTCAAACATTTCATAAAGTACATTTGAGTGCAAACACATTTGTTTTAAGAAAAGATTTTACACTTATATTTGATATCTAAGACAAATGGCATTATAATCTAAACATTTTTATTGGTTATTTCCGAAAGTGTAGTAATGAGGACAAGTGAATTATGATTCCACGATTTTGTGTAAACAGAAACTTCAACCTGAGGCCAACCTTATCAATATTAGATAAATACAGTTGTGTGACCGCGCAACATTACACGGTGTGCGGTGTGCGGTGTGCGCACGATGTGCGCACGATGTATGCACGATGTGCGGTCTGTGCGGTCGGAACGCACGGTGTCTGGGCGATAGCTATCATGGTTGATACAAATTTAGGAATTTAACAAGCGAAACGATGATGGGGTTACATGGTAAATCTAAATGTGATATATAAAGGATATCCATTAAATAATATATACGTATTCTTTTGTTTTTTGTTTTGTTTACTTGACAATTTACGTACTTGAGCTGATAAACAGTCTTCTGTACCGGCTAATTAGACCTTTACAATGGAGATTTTAAATAACTTCAGCCTTTTTTTCTTTTTTTTTCTATTGTTACAATATTTCAGTTTTAAAATTGTGTAAACAAAAATATTTTGAAGCAAGACAACTTTATTAATTAAAACTATTGTCATGTGGTCTTATTAAGAAATTGCATTCAGATATTCAAACTTAACTATACGCAAAACTGTTTGAAAGATACAGTGTAATATGATCTTTTGCACTAGTATATATCTACACCTGAGCCAGGATATCAGTTAAATTGTCAGAGCGGCGAAATACACATACAATTTACATGTAGGGGTAAGTTATGTACACACTACACAGGCGGTCATAACATGCTATCAATTGAATCGAATGATATAATGAACCCCCTGGGGTTACAGAAAATAGGTATACCTTACCTGTGACGCTTGACTGCATCATCTCAGGTAAGGTGTCAATTTCTCAGATGGAGGGATGGGAAAAGAGGGAGAAAAGGGCCCTAGGCCAAGTGACCATAACGACAGCTCTGTGTGCCTATAGTTTACAGTTCACAATTCAAGTCAGTAATAATTACGTGTATGCAGGTAGAGTGTATACCTGTATCCCCACGTACATATGTACACTGTACAGTAGCCCGAGAGATTCTGGCCCTGACACCAGACTTAGACATTATGACAGATAGGTGGCCTACGCTAGACACCTATCTGTCATAAAGTCTAAGTCTGGTGTCAGGACCAGAGTCTCTCGGGCTAACTGTACAGTACATGTATATAAGTGTATGTGACTGACTTTTGTGCCTATACCAATAATGAACGTACAAAATAAAAGCGCTTTATTTAGGATATATAAAAGTTTTCGTAAGTACATACCCATAAGCATGACTTAGAAGAATATAATTTTTGGTTGATTTATTAACTGCCACTCTTGATACAAACTATTATTGTATCACTTAACTAACTCGTTTCTGGACACGTGCCGATACTTCATAGATTTAATTGTTTAACGGAAATAAATATGCTGTTAACGTTATTTTTTTGTCAATTGATGTCCGTGATTAATTTGATTAAGGTTACCATTAATCATCTTGTGAAGTAAAGCATTGAGGATTTTCCGAATTATTGATCGATTACAGGCAACATTTTTTCTTATCATTACATTTGTTAAAAAAAAACTAGAAACAAGAAAACTTTGTAAAAGTGATCTTTTTAAGAAAAAAATATCACCAGGTTTCTTACTTAATAATGCTGTTTAAACATGCTTTCTATATGCTTTTAGACTAATGAAAGGTGTTAATGGCGCTCAGACATATCCCACTCCATTACAGTGCTCTAGGTTACGCTTCAGTACAATTGAAGCGGAACGTAGAGCATCGTAGTGGAGTGGAATTACAAGTCTAATTTTAATCAGATTGGCATAAAGCCATTTGATATATCTTATATCAGATAATTTACCGACCTATCAAGTATTTTGCGATTATATTAATTCTATACTATTGATAATACCAATAAAAGAGTATGAAATTACAGCAGCCAACATCCGTAAGTAATATGTGAATAATGTTCTTATATTTTTGGTGCTCCAGAATACTTTAAGCCACTATATGATTTCGCATCTGCTAAATTTGCGTCTTTATTGATTTCAACATATTAGCAAATATATAAATTTACAATCAGTGCCTGACAGGGATATTAATATTTAACAATTGCGTTAAGTAGAAGTTTTGAATATTGAACCAATGATCAATGAGTATGCAACAGCGTTATTATAGTGCAGAAATACATATTGAAAGAAACAGATAAATATAATATAATAAGTTTCATTGTTACTGAGGGAACAGTTGAATCATTGACCCTAAGTTGCAGCTAGGGGAGCCCTAGGGATCTGTTTTACTCGGTCGAAAATAAATTAAGGTTTTTACAGTAGTGAAAAAAATTACACCATGAGAAAATTTATTTTTCTTAGTTCAGGAAAACTGTTGTAAGCATTACAAGAATACATACCTTGTGACCCACATAGATGAAGGAGGACCAACAATCCCAGTACCGAGGTCCACACACTTATCATTTTATACTGAGGTCCACACACTTATCATTTTATACTGAACACTCCTGGATTCTCCACGCCTGGTCCCACTCCAATACACTAAAGTCAATTACGTGCCTGGCTTAAACTAAACCAGGAAAGGAAAATATCATCAGTGATAGTAGAACTCGTTATATTGAGTGTATGCTGTGAGCAAATAGTATGTGGCAGCAAAGAATGCGCCTTCGATTAAAGCTATATATTGGAGCTTGATATGGTACAAACAATTAACCCAGTTCTTATTTCCTCATACTTTTTCGTTATTACAATACTGTTCGTTATACGCTTGCATTCTCCTTTGAGTCAACTTTTGGGGTTTTGTTTCAGCTATTGTCCTGATGACTGAATAATCATCAGGTGGCATGATAAGGTGGCCTATTTTGAAAGGATTCGAAAATTAAATAAATGAATTCGCTGAATTCAACAATTAAAGAACATTGATAAAAATTGGCACAACAAATCAAATGAAGCATAAGTTAGGATATGTTACAATTCCAACGGAAAACTATCGTGTATACTAGTATATCTGTTTATAGATTCCAAACTGATAAAATAGTGAAGACGATATGCCTGCTATGTTTTAACATACAAATATTAGTTTATTCAACTTCATGTAAAATGTCAATTAAGGTATTTATCAATTAGCACAAGGTATGCCATTGTTTATTAACTTTGTGGTATTATACAATATAAGTAAACTGAAACAGCTGTGCAACACCAGTGAGCCAACAAGAAATTAAATGATGATGGAAATGTATTGTTTTAGACAGGAACATTACACATCCCTTCCGACGTTACTCTCGTGCATTAGGTCCCTAGGGTAATACTCACGTGCTAAGGGTATCGTGATGCTATCAGACGTTGATTGTGTCCGATTTGGGCCGATAAGACGTCTCACCCAGCATAGAAAGCCTTGTTATGGTATTTCGGATCATCTGCACATGGCTTGCTGATACTCTCACACTATCGATCAGTTCGGCCACTTTGTTTACCAAATGTGGGTAGGTATGGCCGAATATAGATTAATGGCGAATTACAGAAGAAGATTAATTGGACAAAGAGCCTCTAGCGGTTCGAATGTCACTATATATCGTAGCGCTTTAAACCCAATCACACATGGACATTACTTTTCACTTTATCCGGTTATAACATTTTGATATTGATTTACATATTATGTATATTGGTTCCGAATTCCCGTTATAATCAATAGGATTACCATTAACTCTCTGATGTCCCTTTGCGAATAATACCATTTATTAAATATTTATTTTCGGAAACTTAAATGAATATCCAGATGACGAACGTGCTGTAACGGTAGTTGATAATCGTAGGGGGTTCGCTACGGCGATTAGTCACCATAGTATCCAGTCTGATGTTGTTGTTTTTTTTTTGTAGAGATTTGATATTTTACTTACAAAAAAAGAAAGAAAAGAATTTAACAAATACAACAACTTGCAACCGAATACGTATCCGTAAACAAATTTATATCACTACTGTTGTTTTGATAAGCTATCAAAAAGTGTTCTTAATGTTTGACAGTTTACCATGATGACAATAGCCATATATTGTTTCATTTCAAACACAATCACTTCTATGGGTCTGCCTTTATATTTGTATTTTTCCTTGTATCAACTAATCCACTAAAGTAATTGTCGTAATTACACGTAGTATATGACTGTGTATTTTGGGAGGCTGTATCCTCTTGTGATAGAGCTCTGTAATTCTTCTTATAGTGCTACTTCACTCAAACATACTGTCGAAAACACAGTTGAAAAACAAACCATCATCCCACTCACCATTTATGGTATATGAGTAGAAAAAAATAACTGATACACAGTATCCTGTGTTGGGCCAAACGCCCATCTCATTGCTAAAAGTGAGGCAATGTCAAAAGAAACATTTGGCAGTATTAAATCTTTGAAGAAGGAATATATAGGAGTAAATTGAACCGCCTTTTAAGGTTATGCAATAACAGCAGTCAGTACATCTGCAATGCTTTCAAACCTGATAACAAACAATATTGGATTTGCTCCCTTGGTTTTAGCGCGTAACATTTGAAGCTAGTTATATAAAAGTTCGATATGGAAACTTGCATCAGTTAGTCCTACACCCTCCATTTTTCTTTAAAGTCTACTTTTGGTAACATCGTGTTCACAAGCCGTTTAATATTTACATTTGAAAGGTAAGAAATTCAAACAACTCAATGAAATGCTACTTTAAAGAAAGAATATTTAACGTAAAGTCGTTGCTATTTTGCCTATGGAAACCCCATTTGCCTTATTAATTCATTTAAAGTCATGTAACGGTATGTTGATTTCAAATTCATATATGTGTAAATTGAAATGAAGCCGTATTTCTCTTATGTGTATTTCTTTGTAAGGAGACTTACTGAAAATGTTGTCACAATACCAACACAACACTGAATTCATGTAAAAGCAATGAAGCGATATTTATTAAATTGTGTCACAATATCTTTGTGTATACAATTAACAAAAACAATAGTATATAAACAATGCCGATAAAGTCCAATGTCCAGTAATAAGTTAACAGATATAGGTCAGGCAATGAAGACGAGAACCCTCTTAATGTTTACGACTCAGGTAATCGTTGTGGTCACGAAACGAATCGGGTATGGTATCTCATTGATCACGGGGATGTTTTCCTTGGGGAATGAAAATTGGTACTTCATCATGCGTGTGTCATTTTAAAAATTACAGATTGGGTGTTTTCTGGGCGTGTAGAAGGCCAAATCAGTTTTATAGTCAATTTCAATCCAGATTATTATGAAGTATTACTGCAGATATGGACATTACGAATGAATAAGTCATATCTACAGTTTAAATCAAGTTTATATAGATGTATTTGACTGTCTACAGCTGACGATGTAATCAATTTTATTGTTTCCAAGGTTATATCACCATGATATACATTGGAGAGAGATAATTCTACTGACAATTGGATAGGTCCAAATTCCATACCAAATGTCATAGACATTCATATTTAATTTTCTAATTAAAGTTTCTGATCTCGTATAGGTAACTCCGTTACACAGCATTGACGCCGTCCTGTCAAAATCAGTACGTTATCTGTTGATTTCAGCGTGTGTGTTTTGGGATACTGCGGTATATTTGTGTCATTTTTCTTGTGGTAGTCAGAGCTTTAGTCTCTTTGCATTGCTTTTCTGTGATACTCATAAAACGCGCTGCTTCATTTCAGTACCATTTTTTTTTTACTTTAAACATGGTCTTACAAATATACACGCTTGCTTTACTCAATCGCATGCTACATTGTATACAATTTTGTATGTTATTTGTTTGTATTCTTATAAAACTTCTTGTATCTTGTACAGTTCTGCGGTACAGAGGCGGGTTTCAGTCACCTATAGAACACTACAAACGGAAAGGGTTCGATAGAACTGACGACAAACGTTGGAGAGGAAGTGTCTTTGAAGGAAGACCTTCTATGTCTGAATGGAAAATCTAAGCCAATGAATGCGGACTTGGAAAGATCCGGCTTTAAATTATTTCCCGAAGTTCTTTTAGGTACGTTTCTAAGATTTATCAAAAGGTCACTGCAATCGGACTTATGAAGGGGTGGTAAGCGTATGTCGTGGCGCGGCGTCCGTCGTATGACAAAGTTTCAAGCCCGCAACACTCTCTGGATATCTAGAAGGACGGCATTTTTTCCCCCAGAACAATGGACCTGACCCCAAAAGGACCTGACGGACGGGACATAATAGGAGAAATTCTAAAACCGTTCCTCTGCTACCAGCATGAAAGGGTTTTGTTCAAACATAATCAAATTTTGGCCTGCAGTATCTTTGAGTGATAGGAAATTAATTTTAAACCTTGGCTCCGGATCCTGTGGAGCTGGATGGGCGTGGCCAACATAGGGGAAACTGCGCAAAATATTCAAAACAATTTGGCTACATAGGAGCAAAAATGACCGGTATTTGGTCTAATGCTGCGACATCTCCCTGGTTTAATAGCCTCTTGAGAGAAAGTAAATATCTCCGAAACCCAAGAAATGGATATTCAAATTTAGAAGTTTTCCCCATTTTATGAGAACAGCGAACAATACAAGCCTAATCCACCAGACTGCAACATCCTTTGGTGAAACGTTAAAATAATAATAATTAATTAAAATAAATAATTGTTTATACCATATTTGGATCATATTGAAAATGGGATCGTTTTTACTTGTGACATTTCAAATCCATTATGTTTTCCATTAATAACTCCCCATTTCATCTTCCTGATATCTTGTATATATTTCCTTTTCCATTGCGTTATAGAGTGTACCACTGTCAATGACCACAAAAATAACCTACTCATGTATCTCTGGATATTTGTTAATTCTATCTGGATAGGAGACCTAAAGGCCATGTACAATATTTATAGATATTTACAAAGTTTAAACAAAACAAGAGGCCCAGAGGGCCTGTATCGCTCACCTGTTTTTTTTAGTAATTATCCAAAAGATTCTTACAGTTAGAAAAATTAGCAAAATTGACCCCTTATTTTGTTCAATTTTGGATCCCAACCATATAATGATGCTATAGATATCATACAAATATGCTTTCCAATACAAAGTTGCAGGGAGGAAGTAATTTATATGAAAAAAGTAGCCTAATTGACCTTTTCGGTCCCGTGCTTAAGGCCCCGGGGGGTCAGCCCTATCGTTTGTATGATTTTGAATCCCCACCCTATAAGGATGCTACCATTGCGTTATGGGTGCTATCCCATGCTTAGTTGCAGGGAAGAAGTCGTTTATATGGAAATAGTCAAATCAACCACTTTTGACCCTGCCCCTCAGACCCCGGGGGGTCAGCCCAATCATTTGAACAATTTTGAATCCCCACCCTATAAGGATGCTACCACTGCATTATGGGTGCTACCCAATGCTTAGTTTCAGAGAAGAAGTTGTTTATATGAAAATAGCCAAATTGACCCCTTTTGACCCCGCGCCGCAGGCCCCCGGGGGGTCAGCCCAATCATTTGTACAATTTTGAATCCCCACCATATAAGGATGCTACCATTGCATTATTGGTGCTGTCCCATGCTTAGTTTCAAAGAAAAAGTCGTTTATATGGAAATAGTCAAATCGACAACTTTTGACCCCGCCCCCCCCCCAGGCCCTCGGGGGGTCAGCCTCATCATTTGTGCAATTTTGAATCCCCACCCTATTAGGATGCTACCATTGAATTCTGGGTGCTATCCCATGCCCAAATTCAGAGAAGTCGTTTATATGGAATTAGCCAAATTGACCCCTTTTAACCCTGCCCCTCAGGCCCCCGGGAGGTCAGCCCCATCATTTGTACAATTTTGAATCCCCACCATATAAGGATGCTACCATTGAATTATGGGTGCTGTCTCATGCTTAGTTTTAGAGAAAAAGTCGTTTATATGGAATTAGCCAAATTGACCCCTTTTGACCCTGCCCCTGATGGGCCAGCCCCTTCAATTATACAATTTTAAATCCCCACCCTATAAGGATGCTACCATTGCATTATGGGTGCTATCCCATGCTTAGTGTCAGAGAAGAAGTCGTTTATATGGAAATAGCCAAATTGACCCCTTTTGACCCCGCCCCTCAGGCCCCTGGGGGTTCAGCTCTATCATTTGTACAATTTTCAGTTAGTAGCCCATAAGGATGTTACCATCTTTTTTTTAATTTGATATTTTTCTCCTTAGTTTGCTTCCAGGTGAAATGGATGAAACCCTTATTAGCAATTTAAACGTCATGCATTCAAAAATTATTTAGTCCTTTGAGACAGACACTCCCATAATATGTGCCAATTAGTTCTTTGACCAAATAAGCTGATTCCTTTATGTTGGAAATTGTTAATTTGTACAATAAATCCTTCTCCACCACTCAAATGGCTAATCTTTTCAATCAGTTATATAATTAGCAGATTACACAAAATGTATTTTAAAGTGATGCAATCTCTGCATCAGATATTTTGTAATCATCTAATTATCAAAATAATTCAGTGTTTTCAAAGTGTAAAAGAAAATACTTATTGATTACATACAAGTTTTATTTCGTCATAAAAATCTAGAACAGTTGGACGGAGGAATGTATAAGTCATGTTTCAATAGTCTCTTGTGTATTATCATGATAGTGTCTTGAAATGTTCCACTCGTTCTTGGTAAATTTTGTAGAATTCATTGGCTAAGTAGTAGAATGGGGCTTCCACATTCTGGAACTCTTTCTGTAATATTAGAGATAAAAAATTAAATTAGAAAATAATTCAGATCAAATGAAAATTATTTGTTATCATGAAATGGAATAATTAACACTAATGTTTGTGTACAATGTTTAGTTAACAGTGACTTAAGAAATACAATGTTTTGCATGGCCAGTGTCTCGTATATTTTTGGGAATTACCAACATGTAGGTTAAATTTTTTTTATAAAATACTCCAAATATATAAGGTAACAGATTATAAGTACATGTAGGCATACTTACAGATGAGCACTCGAAGTATTTCAAGCCATTTGATTCAGCGAAATTTGAGGCAGTCTTGGGACTAACCACTTGTCTCTGTTCTAAGTCAATTTTATTTCCAATCAAAACACCTGTACAAAAGGAATATAAATAGCTACCTGGGTAAAGGCATCCTTGAAATGAAAACACCTGAACATAAAAACATATTTGTGTGCATTTAATCTGAAGGTAATATTTGGCTAAGAAATCTACTTTCCACAAATATGTTCAACAGACATTTATCTATCAATGGATGAAATGGATGAAAACTCACTTGGGCTAGTTTCATGACAACTAGAGTTATCTCCCTTAGATCCTAATTATATGGGGTTTGAGAAAAACATATACATGTATATGTGCATCTAATAACAATTTTGCAACGAACATAACCATTATTTACAACTGTATTCAAAATTATGTTGAAACGAATTTATATAGAGCATATACATATATATATAACTGGAACCTTCCAAACTGAAAGTCATGATAACAGAGACACTTTCTATGCTTAAGTTAACACCATTATAGATCTTGTCCATTGCAGTAACATTTCAATCCATGATGGATGGACTTGCTCACTAACTAAATCACAGCATTATACTTCAACAGAAAGGATATGTTCATCAAATAACAAGCAAATATGGTAGGTTTACCTGGCATGCGTACTTCCGGCTTTTGTGACCGCACACGTTCTAACCACTTTGCACAACTGGAGAAAGACGTCTCGTTTGTTACATCAAAAACAACCATTATAACTCCCAGATGGTCCCACTAAAACAACACAGAGAGTGAACATGTAGTAACATTGATCAAGACCCCTAATTGACATTAACTTATGTTAAAAAAATCTTACTTCATGAACAACAGTCCAAAGCTATAAATCAAAATGCAGTCAACTGAGTTTCTAACATGCGCAGATTATTATTAAAACATACAACACATGTATATAGCTAAAAGTTCAACTTTCACTATTACCTGTACAGTGTATCTACAAGGAACAGATTCTGTATTCATATCCAATTTTTTTTCCCACTAAATTGGTAATTTTTAAGTGAAATTTTAGTAGTTTTTTTTAAAAGAACTTACATATTTTGTTACATGATCTGAGAAGATTTCTTTTCCAGCAGAGTCATACAAAAACAGCTCCTGTAAAATACAGAAATAAGATAATGTCAAAATAAACAATGACAAAACTTTTCAAAAATCAAAGATTTACACATTGATTCCAGAATTTAATACAGTTTACACATGATAAATAAATTAGTAGTACTGATATTTCACATATGCAATGTACTTGATATATCAAATGAAATCAATCCTATTGACTGTGCCACCAGATGTCAATACGTTTGTTGAATGGTTTTTAATGTATAAAAGCATAAAAACACACAATTGTAAATTTTTATGCCATTTACATAACCTTGTCTCACATAGACAGTCTAATAACCCCACATGTATGACATTAATTAAAACACATATACATGGATTTAGGAACTAAAAGGTTTATCTGTCATATGAAAACAATGGGACAAGACATTTTCAATGTATCAGTAGTGTGTTAGCAGGTGATTTGAGATAATATGCTGTGGTATACCTATTTTTATTTATAGACTATGTAGTACATACCACTGAATCTCTGGTTTCAGGAATATTCACCGACTTTACAAGTAACTCAACACCAGCAGTCTGAAAATAGAAATCAAAGAACAAAAGACTTAAATTCAAAAAGTAATATGTACTAGTAATAATCAGATCTATTATCGGTATATTTTATGTTCAGATCTTTTAAAATTAAGAATCAGTAAATCTCACATTATGATATACATTTAAGAACTTAACTTCTAGAACAATTGCACTTTATTTAAATTATTTTTAAAGAGTATCATATTCTGATTTTTTTTCTGGAAATTTTGTTCCTTTGTCTGATGTTTTTTAATTACCATTGTGTAGTTCTTTGCAAAGTGAGAACCATCACTGTGAAACATCTGACATAGAGAACTCTTGCCCACTGTTGTATCCCCTGAAATTTTTTTACAAAATTTGATATAAAATGTATAGTTTACTTCAAGAAAAAAGTATTACAAAAGCTAACTGATAATAAAATCATATCTGGACTTTCATACAATTCCATTTAACTTCTCTCCATGGCATCATGCAGATTTCTATTGTAAGGTGGAGAGCCGATGAGGAACTATAAAGTGGAAATCAAGATATGATGTTAATCAAATTATTTCAAAAGCTATAAATAATGGATGCAAGTCACAATATTCATCACTCTGAAAAAGACAAGTTTCAAAAACTAAAGAGAACATTCTTTCTCTGAATCAGATTTAGAATTTTATCAGAATAATGACTCTTAAAGCCAATAGACATAAAGCTTATAGACATCAGTAGAAAGTGTAGTTGTAAAACAGATAACATTTCATGTTTGCTATTTTCAAAGGATGTATTCTTAGGCTTTAATTATGTCATATATTGTATTTTCAAAGAAAAGATCCATTGTTTGATATTAGAAGAGGAAAATCTGGTTCAGGGTATGAAAATAACCTGTTTAACCTGTAATAACACTATTAAGATGTCACAGGTAGTTTTGACGTCATCATCTGTATGATGTTGCAGGATTGTCTCTGCAGACGTAAAATTGTCTCTTCAAGGGTGGATTTCTACCTTTTTATATATTGAAATGAGAAATTGAAAGTTTTATTTATACTGCTATTAATTAAAGTTATGTGATAAATAGAATCTTACACTCGTGACTATGTGATATAAAATTTGTTAAACTTGTTAAATAATTAGATATGCCACTGACTCTCTGTCTGTCATGTAAGATCCTCTGTATAAGTCGTCCTTTCTTTACTGATGTTTTATGTTTAGAAATTAAGATTCAGTGCACTTGGATGTGTAACAGAAGAGGAGAAAATGTAGCGGTCAGACCAAGATTTGAACCTGGGACCCTCCAAACACTAGCCGAGTACTCTACCGACTGAGCTACCTGGTCACCGATGATTGACCCAGTCCAATCCCGCTACACTCCTCGTTCCTTTCTCGAAGTCTTCGCCCTGGAAGACTTACGAGACCCTTCCAAACACCACCACCCTGGGTTATTTAGTTGGGCACCAATTTCGTATCAGGAAAAGAGAAAATGTAGCGGCCAGACCGGGATTCGAACCCGGGCCCATCCGACCACTAGCCGAGTGCTCTACCAACTGAGCTACCTGGTCACCGATGATCGACCCAGTCCAATCCCACTACAGATGCAAGAGAAACAACTTAAAACATCTACATCTTTTTAATAAATGAGAAATTAAAATTGGTTAATAATCTTGTGATGAAAACGGGAAGTTTTCCTTACTTGTAAATGCCATTGAAATGAATGGTTTCCATTCCTGTAATTTGTCTGCTTGTAAATACATGTGCGTACGCTGTGACCCAGTTTTGAGTTGTAAATAAACATGTGTATACACGACCAGATGTGCCTGTGTTCAGTACCGGTAGCTGTGTGTACTGAATAGTCTCAGCATTGTGAACCTTGTTAGCTTGATGTGTTTCATTGCGAGCATGTGATATCAGTGTCATTGTAATTCTTGAAATAGTATGTGTGTTGTTAAGTTAATTCAAGCGTTCGGGTGACCAGAGATAAAGTAAAAATGGAATAACCTGCCTTACCCTTGTAGCAAAATATGGACATGGTCATTGGGTATAAATAGAGGTGCTCCAGTCATTATCAGGTTTTTTTTTTGCCCCGAAACGTTATATTTAGCGTCACGGTACGTAAAACTCTTCATCATTATCAGGGTTGTGTTGTTGCTGTGATGATCGGCTAGTGAGACAGCTAAGCGACGTACAAGGACTGAATAAGTCCCTGTGAAAGTCTGACTAAGTCTTTCAGGTGTTTTGTGGGATAGCCGATGCCAGGAGTGCTGTATACCTGGCAGCCAGCATTGTAGATAGCAACTGCGCGCTGAAGCAAGTGTGCGGTGCAGCGACGAGTTACGGCTGCGCTCGAAAACAGAGCAAGTAGCAAGTAGCAAGTGCGCAGTGCAGCGGCGAGGCTACCGCTGCGCTTGATGGTGGTTAAGGAACATAATTATTAGTAGCCGCTGCGCAGAGTGACAAGTGCACAAGCATCGGAATAGTGTCGTTACGCTGGATAGGTTTATTGTATTATTAATAGATAAGTATCATGTGAATTTGTCAGGTCAGTAGCAAGTAGTACGGCTTTTGTTTCTGAATATAAATCACATTTTACAATTTATTACATTTTTGCTACCAAAGGAAACACACAGTAGATTCCGAGTGACCATCGAGACGAACCAAACCCTGTGCACGTTACAATATAAGCTAGTATGTGTAGGGCTGAAATGATTAGTCGAATAATCGGAGGCGATTAGATTAATGAAGCTAATCGCTGATAATCGATTAAAGATTTTATTAATCGTTAATCGTAACATGCATAGCAAGTGCATTGTAAGCTGACTAAACACGTTGACAGATCATGGATTTCTGAGTAAGCCATTCCGACTGGAGTTTCATCTCTTTATGTACATGTTTTGAACACAACAAAGCATATATGATGTGAGAAATACTTGTTAAATTACGTCTCTGTGGAAGTTAAAGTCATTGATCAATGAAAAAGTGGATGTCATGAGAAAGCTTGCAACACGCTGTTCGCCAATTTTCACTAGCGATCGACTCCATGTTGTTACGTCACGGAGGCCTAATCGCCGCCGGGACGCTCGGGAGCGGAAGGAGCAGTCATCTTGAACATTTAAATTTTACTATTGGATGTGTTTATCATATAAAAAGAATGTTTTTGTTAATATTCTAATTGAAGATAAGAGTTGTTGATTTATTTTATTTTTTTGATCACGGAAATAAAAAAGTTCATTGACGAAAATTTGGTCATGTCGCTCCGTGGCGATCAAGATTTGGTTGAAAAGTCGTACGTGTGAAGGTCACGTCTAAACAGCGGGTTAGCCGACTTGATTTAAACGATGTTACGGAAGATGATACAGGAACGGAATTCAGAGCTTATTTGGGATAAAATACGTTTGTTTTGTCAATAAATCTATTCTTATTTGTTGGTAGGCTTATATTATATAAGGCATGTCCTCTGTCATATTGTACAGTAGGTGTTATTATTAGTTGATAACAAAACATGGCGGACGTTTTCAGTAGTCAGTAGTGAAACAATATAGTTGCCTTCAATTCAAACAATTAATCGATTAGTAATCGATTACATGTGACCGAATAATCGAATACAAAAATTACTAATCGTTTCAGCCCTAAGTATGTGGTTGATCTTTTATATAAAAATTAAGATAATGAAAGCTTATTGGGTTGAAAATTCCATTTCAATGTGGAAGCTATTCAATTTAGTTGGACCAATCATGTATAGGTATACTGCTTTCATTTATATGGTAAATTCCCTAATGTACAAAATTAACCTGTTTTCTGTATCTAAGAATAATATCAGAAAGTAGCACGTATTTTTACATAATTTTTTTATCATCGATCGTTGTTTCTAAAAAAAAATATAAAAAAATATATTTCTATACTAGCATACCCCTTCCACTGTGGTGATTTAGTTGTCTTATGACAATGGGTCTTCATACATTTGTATATTTCTAAATTAGCAATTCAACTTAATCAGACTGATATCTATCTGCCAATGAATCAGCGGTGATCGACTTGTGAAGAAAGCAATGAAGAAATATCTTCCATGAGCGGGGGGGGGGGGGGGTGTTCCGCTTGTCAGCTGTCAGTTCTGGTATCGTGTTTCAGGACCAACTATGGAGTTATAGTCTAGTCTCTGTCATTCGTTTATATTCAGACTGAATACGTACCAACAATGACACATTTTGCTCTCAATGTGACCGGCATAGTTACTCGTGTGGTCTCTGTGGCTTGATTCTCGTTGGAATGTTGTTTAGGTTGGGAAAGTATACAAAAACCGAACACCGACTAAGCTGCGTATTTTGATTGGTCTAACCTTTTTAACCAATCGCAACCAACGTACCATTAACTTGGCAAACCGGAAGTCTGGGAAGCTGGAAAGTTCATCGACGAAGCAGCATTTTCTTATCGTTTTAAATGTGCTTAAAATTAACAGGTAATGCGTAGAAAAGACAATGTGTGAAACTATGCATCAAAAAATTCTTCTTAATGATGACTACAAACATGGTGACTAGATCGATGCTTTTCTACGAATGTATCGGATTTCATCAACATTGTGATGTAAACAAGACTAGTAACGTCCGTAATATTTACTTTTTCCAGTTTTAATGAATCAACTTTGATAGAGATACAAAAACCTGTAGAACGCAACTTTACTCTAACTATGGAGAGGGAAAATCATCTCATACTGCCTACTGCTTTTCATCCAATTAACAAATACAACCAGTCGCATTTGGTGTTTGATTTGTACATGGCGGTTGCTTCTGGAAGTACTCAAGAGGCCAGGAATATACTTCTGTCATACCCACACGTCGATTTTAACATACCAGTGAAAGGAGCAACAGCTCTCTCACTATCTCTTTACAAGAGACATTTTGATATATTTTACCTGTTGATGCGCCACTATGAAAAGAGTAAGAATTTGAACCTGAACAAAAGTAGTAAAGACCATTTAAACCGTGTTGAACCACCTATAATCACAGCATGTAGAATGCATTTTTTTGAAGGGGTAGTTGCATTGGTGAATGCGGGTGCTGACATTGATGCAGCGGATAACTACAACCACACAGCACTTTGGGTGGCATGCAGACAACAGATGCCTGATTTAGTGGAGTACTTGATTTCAAATGGTGCTAGTGTCAACAAAACTGACCAGTTTAACCGTACTCCACTTCTCACAGCCTTAACCTACAGGGTCAGCACTTTCATTTCAAAATATCTCATTGTCAATGGAAGCAATTTACAAGGTCCGAAATATCCTATTGGTGGCACAAGTGCACAATACAATCCACTATTCTGGGCATCAAAGCATAAAGCTATGGAAATTGTCAAACTTCTGTTGTGTGCAGGAATCCCTTTATGGGAAATCCGCAGTGTGAGAAGAGCTTTAATCATGGATGGAGACAATGATATGACTGTATTAGGTATTTTAGATGCTGAAATCAACAACCCGCCTAGTCTTAAACAACTCTGTCGTATGGGAACAAGAACATGTATAAGCAGAAACTGCAATGGAAAAGAGTTTTTGAAAAATATTGAAACACTACCACTCCCTGTCATATTAAAGCAATATTTGAGTCTGAGAGTGTTATACATGTAGGATTTGTATACATATTGTCATATTTTGTAGACTCGCAGTTCTAGATTATGAATGGTACCAGATATATGTGTACATATGTGTCTTATGTTTTTAATTGGATTATCCATATGATAAATGCAATCTTGACTAAATATTCTACCAGTTTCTGGAAGGAAGTGGTAAATTAAAGGGTTTTCACATTGCAATCATAAAATGGCTGCCATTCATGAATACATGGTATTGATCTAACCATTATTTCACAACTTTTTATATATCATGCCCAATGAAATGTGATCCATTCTTGACATACACCATCATGTTTGGTGTTGTGATTTTTATAAAGACAGTTTAATGCGTAAATTCTGCTTTCATGGTGCAAATTTTATAGCAAATAACAATTCTTGAAGTGTCCAGACTTTGCAGCTCAAACATACATGGTTGTGTAATGAAGCATTCCAGTACCAAATAGATTATAACGATTGGAAATATATTAAATTCTTAATGCTAATCTTTAGGATATCACCTTTATAATCCTGTTAAGAATATCAAAATAGTACAACAAAGTTATATTTGTTCCTAATATCAAAGCTGCTATATGTGATGAATGAAACTTGTATTTAGCCAAATATGATTCAGCATGTAAAGAAACAGTTAATTACCCTTTTTGACACAATAAGTGCCCTGGGCACCTGCAAAAAAATAGAGAAAAAAATAAGGGGATGCCTGATAAAATCCAAATTTGGACATAATTGCACAAAGTATTTATTTTCAAAAGAAATCAAATAGAGAAACCTACATAGTTTTTATTTAAATTTTCACTCTGCATATTTAGGTCACCTGAGACGAAGGCTCAAGTGAACTATTCTAATCGCCTTTTGTCCGGCGTCGTCCGTCGTGAGTCCGTAAACAATTTACATTTTCGGCTTCTTAGCCAATTTCAATGAAATTTTGCACAAACCTTCTAAGGCATAAGGCCAAGCAAAATTGTGAATTATATGACCCCAACCCCCCAGGGGGCTGTGGGAGGAGCCAAAAGAGGTAAAATTGGCTAAAATTTCAAAAATCTCCTTCTCCACTCACAGATGTGGTAGAAACAAATTCTCTTCATAGATAGAGAGGTCTCAAGGCCCTCTACAGAAATTGTGAATTATATGATCCTTGGGTCTCAGGTTTCCCCCTGGGGAGGGGGTTAAGTTTACTAGAGTTTATATAGGGAAAACACGTTTTTGAGCATTATTTGGTCATTTATAATAGGAAATTAGTCAAATGTTGTCAGAAACATCCCTATGAGATAGCCATTGAATCCTATAGCTATTAAAAAAAATTACCATGACTGACCCCCAGGAAATTCTGGAACTGGTAAATCAAATTCTCTTCATATATTGGAAGGTTTTAAGGCCATTTACAAAAATGGGAATTTCATGGCACTTGGATCTCAGATTTTCCCCTGGGGAGGGGTTCAAAGGAGTAGATATGATAGGACCAGTATTTGGCCTTAATTTTTCAGGCCGAAAATCGGCGAAAAATATTAACTCTGATCCACATCAATTTCACATCAATAAATACTCTCATACTTGCCATTCATCAAAACATAACTTTTTATAACCATGTACACGATGTGCTCCACCTATGACATCATCAAATTCATGATTTTCCTCTTCTCGCTAAATTTTGCTAGAAATTTATCATCTTTAGGTTAGAAAAGGCTTGAAATGGATTTGGCCGCCACCTTGGAGCAACTTCATATTTTGCATGGATATGCGTAAATACACGATACACAACGTTTGAAAATCTCTTCACGAAGGTGGCCACATTCATTTTTAGAGAAAACCACTCAAAAAGTATGATTTTTCAAGGATTGTTGTGAAAAATGGCAGGAAACTGCATGTTGATGACGTCATAGTGAACATCATTGGCACATGCAGGATATTTTTGGGATGTAATGTGTTAGCAAATGTATTCAACAGTTATATGGCAAAATATGTTGTTCTTTACTGGAGAATTAATTTTGGGGCCATATTCGAGTCTTAACGTACCTTCTCCTTTACTATAGTTTATATACATGTAGGAAAAACACATTTATGAAGATTATTTGCTTAGTTTTCATAGGAAATTAGCCAATCTGTGTTAGAATTATTAACCTGAGTTAGCATTTTAACTTCATATCCATATTGGTCCTGGTCGACCCCCAGGGGCCAAAAGGGATCAAAATGGATAACACTTAAAAATCTTTTTACTGAATTCAAAGATATGATGGAACCAAATACTCTTCATAGAATTTATAAAATCACTTACTGCCTTCAAGGGCCTGATGGGCTAATATATCTTTGTTTCATTCTGTACTCAGGTGACCGTTAAGGCCCAAGGGCCTCTTGCAAAAAATTGTTTATTAATTCAAGGTAAGTGAAATGGAGCCTTAGGCCTCCAAAAGGGGAGGGGCATGCACACTTATATAGATATGAGTGCTTGTGCAGATGGGAGTGCTTATTGGGTTGGAAACAGTAACAAGTTTGTTATAGACAATAATATTAAGTAACAATAACTAGGCAACAGGCATTGGCAACACCACCTACACTTTGGCAGCAACAATTAAGTCCATGCAAATTTATAAAGATAGCTGTTCATATATCTTTGTGATATATGTATATATGCTTAACCCTGAATGGGCTAGAAGTAATATACAATGTATTATGCTATATGTGTTTGAAATCCTTATTTTTAGCATATGAATATACTGGGTAATTTATTTGTTGTCATTGCATCACAAATATATGAAAACAAGATACCAAAAAAGGCAGGTCTATTTTATGATATGTAATTTTAATGCCATGTATGTATGTGACGAGAGAATGATTTAATTATTCATCCAACTCTCAATATGCATATTCTCAAAAGAAAATGAATTATAAATTAAAGGGATCAAGGTGTAGATTTATTTGCAGCCTTTATATTTGATGATGATGCTAAATGTTCAGGTAAAAAAGCTGTATTAATTGTATCACTATTTTATATATACATTTTATCATGTAAATTTATTGGTAACTAACAGTTGATGTTGATGTTTATATGTTTTGGACAGTTTTTGTACAATGCTTAGCCAGCCATATTGCTTGCCCATGTTGGGATTTCGTGTATTTATGTTGAGTTGAAGGTAGTTCAAAAAACTCTTTTGATCAATGAAGATTCATTTTGATCATATTTCTGATTTAAAGGTACTTTAACAGGCAGAAAATCTTTGAAGGATTTACGGTATAGTTCATCAGAAAGCAGATAAAATACTGATTGTTACAAGTGAAGAATTCTCTATTAAATTTTAATTACATTTTGAATAATCAACCAGTTTATTACCTCCAAATTCTATATTAAATATAATTCCATGTGTATTATAATAGAATGCACCTTTGTGATAATTGATTATATCTATAAAGATATTTATAAATGTTTATGTGGTAAAAAGTGTTTACATATACACATGTATTTGAATAATAATATGTGACTTTGTTAAAATAAAATGGGACCAGTATTGTCTTGCTGAAAGGTTTTGGTTACAATTTACACAGTTCATTATAAATGTACCATTTTCATTTAAAAAAAAAATAGTTTTATTTTATCAGAACTTGGAATTAACAAAGAATTTAATCAGAAGTATTTACAACTAGAACTATCTTCAAAATAGCAAGAGTTGTACTCTCTCTTAATGTAAATGACTTCTTTTTCACTATACATTATAAATTCCAATGTATTATACACAAATCATTACTTGTAGATAATTTTAAATAGTCCAAGCGCATTTATTTTTATCAGTTTTTAGATGAATGCAGGATTATGAATTGAAATGTGGAACTGAAGCTGTGAGTGGAAAGGTGATATTGATGTACATTTTACAGGGATCAAATAATTCAAATTTTGCTTATCAAGATGAATAAAATTTAATTACCTCCCTTGGTATGAGTTATGCTTGAGGTTTTACAAAGAAGTTATTGCAGTAAAAGTTGTTGAATAAATAAGTAGTCTGGATTTTACCAGATGGAGATAGCTGTCAGGTAATTAATGCCAGACTAAGGCTCCTTTTGGAATATTGAATAGGGTATGAAAATAGGTACATCATACATTTTAGCTGCTACAGCTGATGTAAGACCAAACTTTTGTCACTATAGATGAGTCAAGTATTGAGATAATCGTTAGTATTTAAGTGTGCAGTATTTTTATATGTTTGTGTTAGTTTTGAGTGTTTGTGTGATTGTGGTAGTTATAGGAAAAGTGTGCAATTCTAGTCATTATTTTTCATGTGTTTATTTATATTTGAAATTAAAATTAAATTGAAATAAAAAATGATTCATAAATAAATATTTTATTCAAATATTAAAGAACAATTTTGATAGTATGGGAGAATTTTCATACATTTGATTCTAGTCGTAATGTTCAAATTTTGTGTAATAATGTAATAGTATGTGAATGGCAGATGAACTTGTATGATGCATATATTTGTTTGGATATATCCTATTTTCTTTTCGCTGTTGAATACTCAAACATGATGAATAAAGACATAAAAAGGATGGGAAATTTAAGAAGACAATACATACAGTCAAACCTTGTTAACTGAAAAGTTGATTATTGTATGTTATCTGAGCTTGTGTACTCCTGATGTTATACCTGGGTGGTATTTAAAAATTTAATGAGACCAACAAAATACTTTCCAGCGGTATTGAAGAGGTTCAACTGTATGTAAATACACAATAGAAAGGATTTTAGAGATGCAGAATAAAAAAAAAAATCGACAATAACATAGTGGTAAATTGCTTTCCTTTAGAATTCTTTATATCCCACACTTACCGAGATTAAAATTTAAATAAGTCTGTGTAAAGTTTGTAACCTAGCTAGCTAAAGGGATATGACACAGTGACATTACTAACCAGATCAATGGTCTAAGTATTTTTATTTTGTTTATGGCTATATTATGACTGACAAGAATTTAATGTGTGTTACATTTTATTGTTAATATGATAATTTTATATGTTGTACAAGTATTTATAATGAATTTGTCCGGATTACAGGGCCAATAGTCTTAATTACAATATCAATGAAATATAATTTTATAATCTGTCTCCATATCGTATATCATATTTTCTTCCCTAATTAGTTTCAGTCGACGTCTAGGGGGTGATAATATAGCACTAAAAATCTTTGGGAATGTGTTTACATTACATAGCAGTTATACATACATCAATACAAAAGAGTCACATATATGAAAACTTGGAACTGCAGTAAATGTATAATTTTTATGTCATTAACTTTAGCTAGGTTAACTTCTTCGGCATTTAATAATTAGTGATACAATGTCATTAACTTTAGCTAGGTTAACTTCTTCGGCATTTAATAATTAGTGATACAGAAATGATCATTGTTACAAATAATTTTGTTACTTTTGACGATAGTCTTGTACAGATGAATTTGATGTCACTGTTTGTCACAATATGATACATTTACTTACACATATTATATATACCAGGGACTTCCTAAGACATCTTTGTATTGTATATAAATGTTGTGAATAGTATTTGTAACGTCTCTCAAAAAGGTACCAAAGATCTGTATGTTAACAAATTTTTGTTTATTTTATGGTGCTATTATGTTCATTTAATACCATTAAGCTGTCTCAGATGTAAAAATTCCTCTGTTTTTGCTTTCCTAAATGTTAAATAGCCAATTCTGTAGTTTGCAACAAAAATCAGATAAAATACCATTTTGCTTGTACCAGCTTCTCACCATTTTCTACGTAAGCTTCAGCTGCTATTACAAATTTTGATGTGCACTGATTTGAGTCCACCCCAAAGAATAGTCAGTTTTGAACAGAGAAAAACCTATGTTTTAGGTATGTATGGTTGATACCTATGTTTTAGGTATGTATGGTTGATACCTATGTTTTAGGTATGTATGGTTGATACCTATGTTTTAGGTATGTATGGTTGATAAATGTGCAATCTGTTAATCATCGGGTTAATACTTGTTTAATATGGCACTGTTGACTTAAGCTTGAAAAATTGAAAATTTGACAGATACTTATTTGTTCTGTTGTTGACTTTAGAATGCAGATTGTTTCTGTAATAACTGGTGCTTCATGTTTTTTGTGTTGACCATTTCATTTTCATCAACAGAAATAAAACAAAATCTGCAAATATGGATGTGTTACTGGTACTATATAACAAAACATTTATTTTTTGGCACCAAAATGATAAGTGTGAATATCCCGAACTACATTTTACAGTTAAGTAGTTCCCCCTTCCGGTTATTGTGACATCATCTTTTGACGTGAATTTTGTGTCATCACAATCACCAGAAGGTGGCACTATATATAGCTAATTGATAGTAAACTGTAATTTACTAACAATGTTTTAGCATCTCTAAAACCTTGTATTACGAGAAGAAGAAATTATGTTTTATGCCATACTATCCATTCATCAGGATTTCACACAGAAGAAAATAAATTCTCGTGCTGCAATGATGACATCATAATATTCTAATGATAAACTTAAGTATCAGTTATCATCATGAAAACCTGGGTTAAAGTTGCAGGAAAAATGCTACTTGAATGAATAATAATAGATAATAAATAAAATTATTAATACCAACTGAAAAATAGGTCAAGGTAATCTATATTTAGCAACCTACAAATCGATTGATTACTAAAACTTCCTATTATATTAATAGTCATGGTCATTTAAGGTACCGGTATAAGTGGAGGAAAGCCAGAGTATCCAGAGAAAATGCAGATAAAGAAATGTAAATATGAAGATTCCTACTTTATGTGAGTGTCCCTGGAGAGGAAGCTGATAAAAGGAACAGTCTGTGTTGATGCATGTGGATGACAGGTCCTGTATGAAACAGTATCATCTTACTCTGATGGCAGTTGACAGATCTGTGGTCAGCTTCTTAAGAAGGACTTGGAATCAAAATAATATTCAGTTTACTTAATGATAAACCAAAGACAGAAGTTCTGAATAGCCAAATTAACCAAGTTTTCAGAACTAGAGAAATTCAGCACACTGCTGTCTAACCATATTCCAGCTACTAATGGCCATATATATATTACTGTATACCACAATCTGCAGTGTTCCAGGGTTTCAGATCATAAAAATACATACAGTAAATTTTAAAAACTTCTTGTCTTATTAAATAGCCCATTACCGGTACAATTAAATCATTTGTTCCTATTTAGAAAAAAATGGCTATTGAACAAGGTCTGCTAAAAACAAGAAGAAGTGATTTGTCTTAAAATTTATTTGATGTATTTGATGCAAAAATGAACATTTACAAATGGAATGATGTTTATTTAGCAATACATTGCTATGTACATGACATGTATATGAACTAAATAAAATTAATGTAAAACACATTTTAACAAATAATTTATTTTAAATACCTCTGTCCAGTTCAACAAAAGCTTTTGTGATGGAAAATTAAAAAACAAGATTGTTATAAAGAATAAATTAATACTGTACAGCCATGTTTTTGTGTGTGCGTTATCAAGGGACATAGTATGATATATTGTTACAAAAACTTCGACCCTAAAAAAAATTACTAAATGGCTTTACAGTAATGTCATAATTAAAATCTCCTCACTCATGCTTTCAAACATTCATAGAATGCATGATAAATTATACCGCTAATTAAACAAGGAAAATTAGTCCCCTTCAGTATAAGAAATATAAAATGTATATGTATAATTTGACAATGTTTTTCTTTGATGTTGATCATTCCACACACCAACTTGCCATGGTAAACAAAATAAGAGCCAGTAACATTACACGCCCCTGCTCCATATAACGTTTGTAAAGGACATGTTGTGATAGGATCAAATTTAGATTGTATGCCCCCTCATTTCATGGCAGAGATTAACTAAAACTAAGCCATTGGCTAAGCATTACTTGTGCTACCCCAATGTTTGAGACCATGGTAACCAAATATTCCTCCATTATTGAAGTATGTGATATGTCCCGATAAAGACAGCCTTATACCTCGTATTACAACAATTGACCAAGTTTGAACAAATCTATTTAAAAGTTGATGAGTTATTGGCCTGTGTAAAATGACCTGGTGACCATGACAACCAAAATTTTGGAGGTTTCATGCACAACTGCATATGATCCTCATCATCACTATAAAGTTTCAATGAAATTGATCCAGCAGTTGAGAAGGAGTTGTCCAGATAAATTAAACTTGTGTATAATGACATGGCTACTTTGGCATCCAAAAAATAATAAAGGCCACATGCACATCTACTCATGGTCTCAAACATTGCTGCCAAGTTTCATTGAAATTGGTTCAGGAGTTAAGGAGTTGTCAGGACAAATGTTTCTTTTCTGTGTTTTTTTCCCCGAGGACAGAGGGGGTATAAAAAATATTCTAAGAGCTACACCCTTAACAAGGTCAAAGGAAGGACGGACAGTAAGAATGTAAAACTAGAGTAATGATAGGTGAATCAATTCATTTTATATTAATATTTGGCATGATATCATAGAAAACTATTACATCCTTGTGGCATAAATGGGTACCGTAGTGTGTGGAAAGAAGAGATGAAGTCATTAAATACAAGGCAATGGGAGCCTGTACCACTCACTAGGATATTTAATGATGCTGCCGAGAATATTGGAGTGATAATTGATGAACTTAATTCTAATAAAATTGTTCATAAAATGTGCACGGTTGGTTCATTTATTGTTAATCCCCTTGATAATAGGTTGGTGACTGTCCAAAAATCTATCATTTCAATCCTCTACCTTAATTCTAATAGGAATCAGGTGCCTTGATTACTTCCAGGGAACATTTTAATATATGTGACCCTACTGGCAAAGGGTCCTGCCCTAATGACATGGTATAGCTTCGTTGTGAATCTCCAACACAAGAAAAAATTTTCAGTCAAGTGAAATCAAACTTATGTAATTGGTTCAGAAGTTTGAAGCCTAATAAAATGTAACAACACTATATTCTGACATATTGCTATTATTTTCTTGATAATTAAAAAAAAAAATTGTTTTGAGGACTGGTCCTTTGGCTGGGAAGCCCCGAAATTTCAGTTACTCCAAGACGTGCTCTAACACTCTTATCATATACAATCTCACACACATTGGCTATATTCTTAATAATACATTTTCTTCCATAGCCAAAAACATACAATCTCACACATATTGGCTATATTCTTAATAATACATTTTCCTCCATAGCCAAAAACCAAAGGTACAAAGCCTATAAATAAAATGTGAAATGAGATGATACAAAATACCGTGAGTGTGAAGTCATAAACAAACACAATACAGATACTGTCATACATCAATCATTGACAAAGATAACAGCATGTAAGCGGGTTATTTTTGCCTTGAAGTGTTGTAGAACTTTGTTAGATTGATAAAAATACAAGACCTGTAAGCTTTGTTATCACAGTAGGGAAATGTTAGACATTGTACAACAAACACACATACACAGTAACATATCACATTAACAAAATACAGCAGTGCTCTTTTAAGTCATTCTGGTCCTATTTCATTTCCTGTTAATTTATTCACAGCTAATATAAAAGTTCAATATTTCCCAATGTCAATATCTTTTACATTGTATCAAAAAATTACACAACTTGTGATATACATTGTATATCCTTCAATGTTCATATACACCATTTATGAAATGTATCAATAATCTGTTACCATTGGTAGACACAGCATCAGAATAGAAAATAATTTCTAAAATGCTTTTTATATAAAATCTTGGTGAGTAAGATGACAAGTCATCCAGATGAATAGAAGTATAATCTGTTAGAACAATGGCTTTGTATACTACCTGATTTTGAATAAAGATCAAGATTCTTAACAAAAACAAACCTGAAATCCCTTCACTGCAGTATGTTTAAGGCATCAGGTATTTGTTACTTTTGAAAGGGAATTAAAGTTAATGCTGTATGAACGACCGATGCTACACCATGTCAGAAGCTCATTTGTCCTTGGACAGGTGAGCTAAAAAGGTAACAATTTAAAACCAATAGACTTAAAAATATCTTCGTAATCATAGTAGATTTAAATACTGTAGATCTCTTTCCAGGCTCCACGTACTACTCATTCACACTACTTTCAATTGTACACTTGTTTCACCCACTTAAATCACATCCATATACACATTTTTATTCATAATACTTTAAATTTCACAGCATTGTTTTGGGAAGAACTGAACTATTAAATGACAATAACACATGATTATTAAAACAGAGACAGACTTCCTAACTGACATCAGTTAATAGCTTACTTAATTATGCAGGTTATGTGACTTATTTTGGCTTTTGCTTTTTGTTTAAACCAGTAATTTTAACAATATTTATGGATGAAAGTTGATATGAAACAGTTAATGAAACAACCTCTCCATTTGCAATGCCATTCTGTAAAATTAATAGTTCTGGATGAATGAACTAATATGAAAGAGCTAGCTAATGACACAACCTGTCTCTGTTTGCAATGTCACTAAAATGAACAATCATATTTGAGATATGTCATAGAAGATGCCCTATTCTATGAGAGAAAGGAACATCTTGTGGTCCTGAATAAATTATGTATTTAATTTATTTCTAATTAAGCAAGCAGTATCACGTACTAAATTTAGAAGGACATGATTTGGCTCAAATACTATTATTACATACTTGATATAAAGTAAAACTGATAATAAAGCAAAATATTTTAAAACTGTCCATACATATAAACTAATAGTATCTGTGACAGATGTCAATTGTATGTTCTTTGATTGAATAAAACAAGAAATTCGCTGCAGGAAAAAAAAGTATCAATAAAATGTAGTCCTCTTTTAATATAGGATTAAAATTGTAGAAATATAAAAATATTGCACTGCGAGCACCACATGTTATGATATACACACACACACACCCTTACAATAACTTCTGTGATTCTATGAAGTCTTTATCATAATATTGACGGAATGAACGTTCATCTTTACAACACTTCATGGCGTGGTATGTGTGAATTAAAAGTCTTGGAAAACGTGAAGTGAAGTATAACACAAATTGGTCAGGTACAGCTCCAAGGGAGTTCTTCACATTATCTGGAAGCTCTCGGTAATGGTGTTTCTGTAATGATTTCAAAAGAATAATATTTTGATTCAGGTGACATGAATTTACTGTTACAGCAAATGTTACGAAAAGTTATATATGTTGATAACACTATATAACAAGAGGCCCATAGGCCTTAAGCGGTCACCTGAGTTCGGATACAGAATGAAACAAAGACACAAAAACACTATATATTGGCCCATCAGGCCCTTGAAACCAGTCGGTGATTTTATAACTGACTTTTCAATCTATGAAGAGCATCTGGTTCCATCAAATCTGTGAATTCAGAAGATTTTTTTTTTCTTATTTTAGTCATTTTGACCCCTTTTGGCCCCGCCCATCTACCCCTGGAGGTTGGCCAGGACCAATATGGATATGATGCTAAAATGCTATCACAGGGTAATAATTCTTACCAAGTTTGACCTATTGAAAATTAAGCAAATAATGCTCATAAATGTGTTTTTCCAAATCAATTAAAATAGATTTGACCCCCTAATCAGGGGAAAGTCTGAGATGTCAGGGCTATGAAATTCACAATTTTTGTAAAGGGCCTTAAAAAGACCTTCAAATTTATGAAGAGTATTTGGTTCCATCAAATTTGTAAATTCAGAAGGAGACTTTTGAAATTTTGACCAATTTTGGCCCCACCCTCTGGCCCATGGGGGTCGGGCAGGACCAATATGGATATGAATGATAAAATACTATCTCAGGCTAATAATTCTAACAAAGTTTGACTCATTTCCTATTACACATGACCAAATAATGCTCAAAAATGTGTTTTCCTTATATAAACTATTGTAAACTTGACCCCCCTCCCCAGGGGGAAACATGAGACCCCAGGGTCATATAATTCACAATTTTTGTAAAGGACCTCAAGACCTTTCAATCTATGTGGAGTATTTGATTCTGCCATTTCTGGAATTTCAGAGGAAGATTTTTGAAGTTTTAGCCTATTTGACCCCTTTTGGCCCCACCCCTCAGGCCCCTGGGGGTCAGTCGTGGAAAAATTGTTAATAGGATTCAATGGCCTTCGCATACTGATAATTCTGACAACATTTGACTTATTTCCTATTACACATGACCAAATAATGGTCAAAAATGTCTTTTCCCTATATAAACTATAGTAAACTTGCCCCCTCCCCAGGAGGGAACGTGCGACCCCAGGGTTATATAATTCACAACATTTGTAAAGGACCTCATGACCTTTTCATCTATGAAGAGTATTTGATTCTAACATTTCTGGAATTTCAGAAGAAGATTTTTGAAGTTTTAGCCTATTTGACCCCTTTTGGCCCCACCCCTCAGGCCCCTGGGGGTCAGTCGTGGAAAAATTGTTAATAGGATTCAATGGCCATCTCATACTGATATTTTTGACAACATTTGACTTATTTCCTATTACAAATGACCAAATAATGCTCAAAAATGTCTTTTCCCTATATAAACTATAGCAAACTTGACCCCCTCAGGCCCCTGGGGGTCAGTCGTGGAAAAATTGTTAATAGGATTCAATGGCCATCTCATACTGATATTTCTGGCAACATTTGACTTATTTCCTATTACAAATGACCAAATAATGCTCAAAAATGTCTTTTCCCTATATAAACTATAGCAAACTTGACCCCCTCCCTAGGGGGGAACATGAGACCCCAGGGTCATATAATTCACAATTTTTGTAAAGGACCTCAAGACCTTTTAATTTATGAAGAGTATTTGATTCTACCATTTCTGGAATTTCAGAAGAAGATTTTTGAAGATTTTGCCTATTTGACCCCCTTTGGCCCCACCCCTCAGGCCCCTGGGGGTCAGTCATGGAAAAATTGTTAATAGGATTCAATGCCCAAAAATGTCTTTTCCCTATATAAACTATAGCAAACTTGACCCCCTCCCTAGGGGGAAACGTTAGACCCCTGGGTCATATAATTCACAATTTTTGTAAAGGACCTCAAGACCTTTCAATCTATGAAGAGTATTTGATTCTACCATTTCTGGAATTTCAGAAGAAGATTTTTGAAGTTTTAGCCTATTTGACCCCTTTTGGCCCCACCCCTCAGGGCCCTGGGGGGCTGGGACCATATAATTCACAATTTTGGTTGACCTTTGGCTATGGAAGGTTTCTGCAAAATTTCAACAAATTTGGTTCAGTAGTTTTGGAGAAGAAGTCGAAAAAGTAAATTGTTTATCGCCATACGACGGACGACGATGGACAAAAGGCGATTAAAAATGTACATAAATCATCATTGGTTCTGCTTCAAAAAGATGAATTTGGACAGAACAAAACATGACCTACCTTTATATGGAATGGGTAATACTATACTCGCTCCTACACCATTTATTGTCATGGGTATCATTACTAGAAAATTATTAGTCAATAGCTTTGTATGACCTATACAGTATGTAGAATGACTGGGATCCCAGCTTTGTAAGACCTATACAGTATGTAGAATGACTGGGATCCCAGCTTTGTAAGACCTATACAGTATGTAGAATGACTGGGATCCCAGCTTTGTAAGACCTATACAGATCCCAGCTTTGTAAGACCTATACAGTATGTAGAATGACTGGGATCCCAGCTTTGTAAGACCTATACAGTATGTAGAATGACTGGGATCCCAGCTTTGTAAGACCTATACAGTATGTAGAATGACTGGGATCCCAGTTTTGTAAGACCTATACAGATCCCTGTTTTGTAAGACCTATACAGTATGTGGAATGACTGGGATCCTTTGTAAGACATACAGTATGTAAATTTCCACTAAGACCTATACAGTATGTAGAATGACTGGGATCCCAGTTTTGTAAGACCTATACAGTATGTGGAATGACTGGGATCCCAGTTTTGTAAGACCTATACAGTATGTAGAATGACTGGGATCCCAGTTTTGTAAGACCTATACAGTATGTAGAATGACTGGGATCCCAGTTTTGTAAGACCTATACAGTATGTGGAATGACTGGGATCCCAGTTTTGTAAGACCTATACAGATCCCAGTTTTATAAGACCTATACAGTATGTAGAATGACTGGGATCCCAGTTTTGTAAGACCTATACAGTATGTGGAATGACTGGGATCCCAGTTTTGTAAGACCTATACAGATCCCAGTTTTATAAGACCTATACAGTATGTAGAATGACTGGGATCCCAGTTTTGTAAGACCTATACAGTATGTAGAATGACTGGGATCCCAGTTTTGTAAGACCTATACAGTATGTAGAATGACTGGGATCCCAGTTTTGTAAGACCTATACAGTATGTAGAATGACTGGGATCCCAGTTTTGTAAGACCTATACAGTATGTAGAATGACTGGGATCCCAGTTTTGTAAGACCTATACAGTATGTAGAATGACTGGGATCCCAGCTTTGTAAGACCTATACAGATACAGTATGTAGTAAGACCTATACAGTATGTAGAATGACTGGGATCCCAGCTTTGTAAGACCTATACAGTATGTAGAATGACTGGGATCCCAGTTTTGTAAGACCTATACAGTATGTAGAATGACTGGGATCCCAGCTTTGTAAGACCTATACAGTATGTAGAATGACTGGGATCCCAGTTTTGTAAGACCTATACAGTATGTGGAATGACTGGGATCCCAGTTTTGTAAGACCTATACAGTATGTAGAATGACTGGGATCCCAGTTTTGTAAGACCTATACAGATCCCTGTTTTGTAAGACCTATACAGTATGTGGAATGACTGGGATCCCTGTTTTGTAAGACCTATACAGTATGTAGAATGACTGGGATCCCAGTTTTGTAAGACCTATACAGTATGTAGAATGACTGGGATCCCAGTTTTGTAAGACTTGTCTGTCTTTGATATAGGTTGGTAAAATTGACAAGGCATAAAGTGGACCCTTGACTTTTAGCAGATTCAGAAGTCAAAACATCAATTCACAGAAATCTGAAGAGTCAAAACCTATGACATAGAGACATGAGGTTCAAACCCAAGAGTCAAATTTTATTTTTTTTTAGTCAAAAACATACTCTCATGGGTCTACCTGTCTATAAGATCATCAAACAGACAATATGAAAAATTGTCTTTAAAGCAAAGTAGTCTTTATATACATGTCAAATTGTCTTCAAACTGCTCATTTGGGACCCTCAGAGAGTACTTTTGTTAAGCAAGTGGTTTTTATACAAACCTTGTTCCTCATGGCTCGGAGTAAATCTCTCACATTCTCTCCTTTGTAAGTTCTAAATTTCCTGAGATCTATTATAAAAAATTAAATCATTAGATATTCTTTAACAAGGCTTCCTAAAAGACAAGTAATTTAATGTTTACATATATTTTCAATATTTTAAGTTATTTTGTCACATGTTTTGGTCCTATAACATCAAGAGAACCGCAGTTAAGTTGAATAATGAAGCTAGGAAAACATAACCATTAGGCACGACTATCACCATTCTGCACGTTAATATCATTCTGGTTTGGTTATGGTCAAACATCACAGGCTAGGCCTTAGAAAAATGAAAATATTAAAGTATTAACTACTTTTACAGACTAAACATCAATTTAAATTGTCTATTAATTACAAATTACATGTAGTGTTATAAATCATTCTATGGTGTTAAGATTTTACCATTTTGTAACTCGGCTGTGATATTTTTGCGCCAGTCCTTCTTGACCACCTCTGATCCTCCAGCCTCGAGCTTCTGTACCACCTCACACTGTTCTGTCTCCTTCTCAATCCGGTCACTCACATCCTGAAATGTCACAGACGCATAAAGATTGAACATTTGTTATCATATCCCATACTTTCATTGATCCTAAGGTCGCTGGATTTGTTTTTCACATGTTGTGCTATACCTCTAACAATGTTGGAGTACATAACCCATAGGTACCTTGTTGAAGACAACAACAGTTTAGTAACTGATAATCCAAAACATCAAAACAAATACTCGGACTATTGGATGTATTCAAAACCCACTCACCTTTATCTATCTATCTATCTATCTATCTATCTATCCATATTAAGGATGTACTCCTCTGAGAAGTCAAAATTTTCTTGTATTAAACTTTTTTTCTTATATAGATTTTTGGAAAGAGGAGTTCATACCATGAAAGAAAATGAAAGAAAAAACATATGTCCGTGTGCTCGTTTTTGAGCTACTGTCACTCAAAGATACCTAGTTGACAAAATATTGGATTTTATGGGAATTTTGCCGTTTTGACCATATACACAAGATATTAAAGCCATAATTTCCTAATGAGGTGTTTGATATGTATTTATGTTTGTATACTTTATTTTTGAGTAGTCTTCTTTTAAAATATACCAGTTTTGATCAAAAAGACTAGTATTTTTTCTCAGAATAACAAGATATGCTACCCCTACCCCTTAATTTTGAGCTACAAAATGCACCATTTTCAGCCATTTTTGCCAAATCTAACCCTTTATAGAAAAAGTTCTGGTATTAAACTTTTGTTAATATTTGCATATCAATAGGAAAAGGGTTGTTCTTTCAGAATCAGGCAGAAAAATGGGGGGGTTCGTGTGCTTACTTTTTTGCCACACTTGAAAATTTGTTATTTTTTAGTATTTTAGAGTAAAAATTATAAGTGCTCAAATTACCATTAAATGTAAAAATAAAGTGAAAAAAGTGAATCATTTCATACATTAATGCTCAATATTTTAATTATCACGAACCAAGTAAAGATTTACAGCAAAAATTAGCTCAATACAGCTAAAAATGCTGGTGCAGTGATGATTCAAGTAAAAACATTTTCAGTAAAAAATGGTAAAGCTGTGGCTCTACTTGAAGCGAAAAAAGACACAATTTCAAAATGGCCGCCAAATGGGCCATTTCTTAAAATCCCCGTATAAAAAAATCGGCTAAAGTTAGAACTGTAATTTTTTGACAAAATTTGCAACTGGCAACTTGCTACAGATATTGATAAATTGCATTTGAAAATCTCGTAACTTCTTTGATCTTTGTCGAAACGAGACTTCAACGGGACTGAAACCTCAGAAGAATACATCCTTAAGCTGAAAATATGTTTCATAATATCAAAGTTATCCGGTAAGAATGGTTCACATCAAGAAACTGTCTCACATTAAACATGAAGTTGAAACTTTGCAGAATTTCTAAAAGTTTGACGTAACAAAACTTGAAACAGACCAACTACATGCCATGAGCATATTAACTTCTCACACAGTTTGGTGGTTTTAGTAAAGCAATAAATTGTAAAAGTATTATGATACACAGTACCTGGAAGAACATCATTTGCTTTTCTCTGCTCCAGAAGAATGGATGTTTAAGCATCATTTTTGCAGCGGGTCTTTTAGATGGTTCAAAACTAAGGGCTGCTTCTATTAAATCTCGTCTTGTGTAGTAATCTGAAGCACAATAGACTTGTTTTACTGGATTATAAAACATACAAACTAACTTAATATATACCTCACACCCAAAAACTACATTACATGACTAAGGATACAGCCTTGCTAGAATCTACATTCGGCCTCCACTAAGCCAAGGGTTTTGTTGTTCTCTGTATCATAATATAATATGCTCTTAATGTGTCTTCTATGTGTCTAAAGTTATCTATATATGATGTGATTGTGTTTGTGTGCCTTGATAAAGGGGCAGGTAGCCTTGAAATTTTGAGTCTTTGTCCAAACTGTAACAATGACGGTACTTCTCTACCTAATATTAAATACAGTCAAACCTCGATGTATCGAAATTCAAGGGACCATCAGAAAAACTTCGAAACATCGAGACTTCGAATTATTCGTGGTTGAAATTAGACCGATGTTTTTTTTTTTACCATGACCAACTGTGGTAGTTGTGTACATGTCGTCTCCGTTCCGTAAACTTTATAATCATTGTATTTACCACAAGCAAAACAAAATAAAAACGAAGTATGCAATTAATCACATGTATTGCTATCGTTAGCATACGTATATTATAAACAAGACTTACGTGTACTAGGCCTAACCCATGTACAAGTGTTCGTTTTCTATTTAAGCGATGGTTAATATTACGGAATGACTATAAAAACGAAAACACGTTGTAAAAACGAAACTAAAAAGGAGAAACCGAAAGCACTACAACACCTACAAAATACTTTGATTTAGAATGATCGATTTGCTCCAGTATTTATGCCAAAATTGTGCAATGTAACAGTTTTGAGTATGAGTTACTAATAATGTGGCTCGCTATTTACCGTTCCATAAATTTTACAAACCGCTACCAATGGCGGCGGCGAACATCAAAAACGACTAACTGTATCTTTGCCGTACTAATGATTTAATAACGCAGCTTGTAAAAACAAAGCACCGGGTATCGGTCTGATTAGTGATATTAATTATCTTGATGATATCAAGCTAGCAACACAAGCTGTCATAATCTCTTTTGTCCGGCGAAGGGCCGTCGCGAGACAGCTAGGTGTGACAGCATGCCGCGGGGTATCGGCGAACACCTGATCTGTACAGGTAAATTTTTATTCGAATCATCGAGTGTCAGTTACCTATGATTCTATAACAAATGGCCCATGAAAAAAGTTCGATACATCGAGAACTTTGATTCATAAAACTTCGATTCATACATGGGATAATTAGTAATGTTTTATAGTGAAGAAATTCCGGACCAGACAAAAAGTTTGATACAGCGAGAAATTCGATTCATTGAAGTTCGAATCATCGAGGTTTGACTGTAAATACATATACCCAGATATATAAATACATATACCCAGTTATATAAATACATATAACCAGATATATAAATACATATACCCTGGCCGATGAGTCTTGCACAGTGTGTTATGCCTATGATACTAACCTGACACAGGTAAACTGTCTAGAGCGTGCTCTCCTGCCATGATGTTTGCCTGTCGTCGTAATGAGTCTCCAAATGGATGTTTACCTTTAGTGAGTACATAGAAAAATACACAACCGGCAGAAAATATGTCAACACTGCAGGTCTGAAAAATAAAATAAAATAAGGCTGTGTCAGGAATCATGGGTACACTTCAACTGTCGAAGGACCAATTCATTGACTCCAGATATTACAATATTCATAATGACTGCATGTGTATAAATCCTACTTGGATTATCCTAAATAACATTTTATACAGACTGCTACAACAGGCCCTACTTAAGGCAAAATAAGACTTTGGTGATAACTATTACTCAAGCCAAGCCTCATAAAGATACTTTTCATATAATCTGTGAACAAAAAGAAAAACTCAATAAAGAGAAAATCTAAGAACCAACGTCTTGCTATAAGTTCATGTGTGTTGTGGTTCATCTTCTTGGTCGATTTCATATAATAGATTCTGTGTTTTTTTAGCTGACAGATTTTGAAGTTTCCCTTTATAAGTTCAAATATCAAATTCATGTATAAGATGTTCTATTCTAAATTAAATTCCCATGATTAGGTAGATGCATATACCAATAAATACCTAAAACTGTTATATAGATAAAACCCAAATATAATCATATATTGTGTTGTTAAAATAGTATATCCATCTGAATGTCAATACGATCATACCACTCTTTTATTCTCCTCCATCATCTCTGGAGCTATCCATCCATCTGTACCAGCTGCCCCAGATCTACGAGAAAATGAAATTCGACCAGCTGCTAACTTTTTACACAGGCCAAAGTCTGAGATCATGGCCCTCACTTCTCCCTTAGCATTGGGCTGGGACAACAGCACATTGTGAGGCTTGATGTCTCTGTGGACTGAAAACAAAAGCGGAAACGTGTGTAATTAGTCAATACATTATATATTTGATATGAACATCTGTGAAGCTAAACATAAAATGAGATACCTCTCCTTTTAACCATCACTGCACAATGTTTTTTTTTTCTTTTCTTTTTTTTTTCTTCTTCAAAAACTTATTATCTTAACACACCTTAATGATTTACAGCATCTTCTCCAATATAGTTCATAAGGAATGCCATTGAGGAAACGCCTACTAATGTATTCTACAGCAGTGTAATATAAGGAATGTCGTTACCGATATACCTACCTATGTCCAGGGAATGTAGATGTGCTATACCAGACATTGCCTGGAAAAGCAGAGTCAGGGGATCTAGCATCCTAGAAAATAAATGTGACCGATCCTCCACAAAATCCTGCACCGTGGCAACGCACAATTCCAGGGCTATATATCTAAACTGGCTGTCCGCCTCCTTAAAATCAAAACAAAATAAAATGGTGCTTGAAAGATTCAAAGCCATACAACTTTGTTTCATAAAATACTAATTGTCTAATTATGACTACTCATTGTACCAACTTTAATACATGATTCAATAAACATCACATGCAAACGACTTTGTACTCCTGACCAATAGGTATAATAAAGACATTTCTGTAAGGCAAAGATAATCAGTTTTATATATATAGAGGGATTACTGATTTTTGTCATTATTTCTAATGGACTAGAGACAAACAAATTGAAGTTACTGAGTCTACTCATATTCACAGACTATTGATTTGTGCTATTATTTCTATCAGACTTAAAATACTCAAACAAATGATGTAGGAAGTTACCATAGAAAAGTATCTGATGACATTAGGATGCTGATCGGATTCTCTAAGAAGCTCCACTTCCCGGTCAGCAAATGTAAAGCACTCTGGTAACAGTCGTTTGATTGCAACATCTCGATTGTCAAATCTTCCCCTGTTATAAGATATACTCATTTGAATGGAAATCTGGCATTTGTTTGGTGTTGTAACCTTATCGAAAGCCATCAATACATATTTTCTGATTGTCTTTGAATAACTTTTTTTTTGAGTTGGAAAGGTAATTGGCATATTAATACATTGTTATCAAAGCACAACACTAAAGATGAGGTGGGACCGAGTGAAACAGATACATGTAAGACTACATGCCCCTGCCTGTCCCCTCTCCATTTAATGGCAGGGATATAATCTGAAGGTATAATTGACAGCAGATTTCATTCAGATAGACAAAATAACTGCTAGTAATGTATAAACTTGATTGATGACTGCTTAATAAGTTGACAAGATTTACCTGTATACAAACGTCCCCTCACAACCGTGACCGAGAACATCTTTTGGATCAAACACTATCTTTCCAACCTTTATATGGCCATTGGGTAAACCTGTAAGTAAATACTTATTAATTCAATTCATAGTTAGACAACTAATTTTTCCAATTTTTGATAATCTTTTTTATTTGTTTTTTTTCATATTATGTAATGCTGAATATAATTTGAATACATTGTACTTAATTTCCTATATCTTGTACCTATAAAGTATTCTATGTATCTACAGTAAACTCCTATATCATGCACCTGTAAATTATTCTTTGTATCTACAGTAATCTCCTATATCTTGTACCTGTAAATCATTCTATGTATCTACAGTAATCTCCTATATCTGGTACCTGTAAATCATTCTATGTATCTACAGTTATCTCCTATATCTTGTACCTGTAAATCATTCTATGTATCTACAGTTATCTCCTATAGCTTGTATCTGTAAATCATTCTATGTATCTACAGTTATCTCCTATATCTTGTACCTGTAAATCATTCTTTGTATCTACAGTAATCTCCTATATCTTGTACCTGTAAATCATTCTATGTATCTACAGTAATCTCCTATATCTTGTACCTGTAAATCATTCTATGTACCTACAGTAATCTGATCATTTCTTTCTCTTCATTTACACTTGTCTACTTCTTCAACAGCAACTTCAAAGCATCTCTACTTCACTTAAATTATCAATCATGCCTATTTGGAACAGGACTTACTGTCATATTTATCGCTAGATTTAGAGGTATCACTGCCAGTAAATGAAGTTTGAGCAGACTTTTGGTTCTGGTCAATCAACTGGTGTTCCTTCAACATTCTCTTCAAAGACAACTCTTGTTGCTAGAAAACAACAAAAACATGTGTTACTAATAAAGGAATGGGACTGATTCACATACCACGTGATACCTGATAACGTTTGTGCAGGACTAGTGATGATGGAGCGTAACTCTTTGTAATCTTCCTGCTGAAATGATGTTATCTTGTGATAACGCCATTTGACGTCATTCCATCACCAATAGAAACAATAGTCCCGCACAAACGTTATCGGGTAACATGTGGTACGTGATTGAGTCCCATTTTAATCCCATATTGGCAGGAAATCAGTATTACAATGGTACAGTATTTAAATAACGTCTATGACAGTACACAATAGTAGATATTATGTTAATAATTTTATATACACCACAAGATGTAATGTAGCAACTGTAGTCTACTATAATATCTATGATATCGGGATTGCAAAGCTAACAATATTTATGATATATTTCTAAAATTGATACAGTAAAACCTGTCTATAACGACCACTGAAGGGGAGACAGAAAAACAGTCACTATAGACAGGTTGCCTTTATAGACAGGTTGGGGCTTTTGTGCCAACCAGCGAGTCAGTAAATAAAACAGAAGTATATTTATGCAAAACTATCCTGCTATTGGATATACCATGCCTTGTTTAAAAACTAATTGTGTCAATATATTTCCATGATTTGTGTTCGTTTTATTTTTTAATGTTTGGATGGGGCTCTCAATTACAAGCAGAAGCAATTCTCAAGCAGAAATTTCATCATAACACAATCAACTTGTTTTGATGCACACTAGTAGTATAGGTATGAACAAAATAATCACCTGATTACTGACCTGACATGGCCTGGAATTATCTGTCCAAGATTAATTTCGGACAATGTATGCGTGTAATATTTTGTACAACACTTTCTCACTTGCAAGTCATATGTAATGTTGCCATGTAACCAGTTTTGACGAATTAATCTCGGGAGGTGAAAGATCTATTTGGAGGCGTTTTCTCACAATATATAGCTTCAAAACTATTAAAATCACAATGCATGTACACATATTAACTTTCAGTAGCATTTCTACCAAGTGATGGGACCGTATTTTTTTTATAAACACATCAAGAATATCCGGATTAATCGGGCGATAATCCGACTGACTCTATAATCGTAAAGAAATCGAACATAAATTTATAGGCCTAACTTGATATACGTTAAGTACAGGCCATTTCTTAGTAGTATTACAATACTAATTATCAACAATGAATAACAGAACACATTAAATAAATCGGCATGTTTTATTTTGCCTACTGTATTATCCTAGTTATGGCTTCAAAATCACGCTTTAAGAGTGATCTTTTCATGCACATGGCGTTCGGGACCAAACATAATTTCAGTCTTTGAAAGGCATAAACGGTCGTTAAAACTTCCATCTTCAAGTCGGCAAACATATTTGTACCTCAAATGTTACAACCGCTAGGTTATGAACCATACAGTCCTGTATAAAAAATTCATAGCTAGGACTTCAGTAATGGCTGTCATTTGCTTTCTAAGGGAGTTAGTTACCGGAAGTAGGTCAAAGATACGCTACTACACGCAAAGTACTCGGTACTCAAAAAGTCAATCTCAGTGACCGGTCGTTATACAACTTTGACGGGGCTAAAATTACCAGTCGTTAGCCACATAATTAGACAGTTGGTCGTTATGCACAGTGCCATTATATAGTAAAAATGCACGGGGAGTATAAAAACCGGTCATTATAGAGAGGCAGTCGTTATATACAGGCGGTCGTTAGAGCAGGTTTGACTGTACTTGAACTTTTAATGGAACAGGGAAGAAAATTTCAAAGTCAAATGAAGTAAGCCACTCTCGAATGATGAGGTACATGTATATGTAACTGTTTTGTATCACTTAAAATCCGAGCTATTGCAGAGGTAACAATCTAATTTGATAATAGTTTATCTCCAATTTATGTGTCTTTCCATGTATAAAATGCAAATTAGAACGTGTGGTTCAAAACCTAGAATGTAAGCGTCAGGTATGCTACATCAATTCATATAGTGCACATAAAAAAAATAACATTCATAGATCCAAAATACTGACACAAGTATTTATTTTGGTTTCATATTTAGCCAGGCATTTACCTTTGGGAAATAGTAGAAGATGGCGAGTATCGTGATAACTAACAGGCTGACAGTGACGAGGAACTTGATGTCTGAGGGGAGGTACTGGGCGAGTAGACTGGTGTCTAGGTCTGTACTGTTGTTGGTGGTAGAGGGGTCTACTTTAGGAGGGGCAGGGATTACTCTGATGTCTTCGTCTCCCTCCTCTCTATCATTGGTGATCTGGAAAGCTGGCGAGATCCTCGAGTTAGACTTATCTGGGACTTCATGGTAACCTGTAGTGTAAGGACAATGTAAAATCAGAGTGAATCAAAAATTCTGATATTTGACACAAGCGTAAATTGAAGTATGCATCATTATATATCTCCAAACCAACCACAACAGTCATAGTAATAGTCATATCTATTTTAAAGTTTTGACCGAGTATTTCTTAAAATAGATTATTTAATATTATACATCACCTCCCCTTTGTATTGTCAATGAAATTATGAATGAAATAATCGTTTTATCTGATTGTTTATCAATGAACAAATTAAAATGGTTATTTCATTTGTTAACCTTAACAAACTCCTATTATATAGTATTATAATACCTATTAACTATAATTCTAAGAGTGTTATTTTATCATTGTTGAAAGTACAACAATAACTGTAAAATTCATCTTGACTATTAAATAATGACTACATTAATTTACTGTCTAATAGCTATAGGTTGCTACTAGGCAAGCTTTGCTATTTAGGACCTGTATTGTAATTTGCATATTTATCCTCATTTATACCTGAAACATTTATGCATGAAAATTGACAAATCATCTTTTTTCCCACATGAATGAATTGGCCTTAGGATTTTGCAGTCAACAAAATAAAAAATCCAAACTTCAACCAGAGGAAATTTATATTTAGAAAATAAAACAATATTTATGTAATGCAGCTATCATAGTACTCTCTGATTAGCGGTCTGAAATTCTTACCTAACATAAGAATTGGTCCTCCACGACGAATAGTTGAGGCCTTTATCCTTTGTTCATGCATGTTATTTTCTATAGTGGGGCCTTCAAGCAGAAGTAGACCTTTCTCCTTTGGCTGAACAAATGAAAAAAAGTCTTTCACTTTGTCCAAAGTTGGCAATTTCAATTTACCAGGTATATGTAATAAAAAAGTTATTTAAACTCTGCAATTTCAATGTTTCAATGAATGTTTCATATTTTAAACTACTTATCTTCAGATACTTTCAACCTTTTATCATTATATATACAAATTACACTTTTTTCATAATAAGCTCCAAATTGCTTTATTCTAAAATGATTTTTTTTTTCAACGTAGCTTTCCATCAATACAGCTTTCTGAGTAAATAAACTTACTGCAATTGTAACAGTCTTTTCATCCACAAGCGATGTTAGAGCAAAGTAGCCATGCTCATATTCACCTACATACAAAGTGGGACTGAAATTTAAAAAGTTTACAATAATTAGTGATAATGTGTATCGTTATAATCAAATCCTTTACCACAGCCATTCCCATTTATTTAAAGTAACTCACATCAGTATTAAGTATACAAACCTTTTTACTGCCTCCAAGAAATAATCTTTAATAACTTAATAAACTTTACTCATTAATGAATCAAAATACAGCGTGCGATGCCAGTAAACACTCGCTGTAATACACTTTTAGCCAGAGTTTTCTTTTATAATTAGTTCTAATCTTAAGTCAAGGTGTTTGACTAGAAAACCACAAATCTAGGTTTGATCCACAGGAGAAAAGTCATTAATAAAGCATGAGCTATGTTACAACGTTAGATAGTACATGAAATGTATCATACAAAATTATATTATGTTACAAGAAAAGTTACCAGAAATGTATCATATGGGAATTATATTCTGTTACAAAAGGAGTTCAGAAATTAAAGAAATATATCATACTAGAAAAATTTCTTCTGCCCGTGTTCCAGAAATTTATGTCTCCAGTGATTTGATGAAAGCTGTCCTGTGAGATGTTCTAGTGTTTCAGGAGCAAAGCTCATGAAGGGTACCTTCTGTAGTCCGCCATCTTGGTTCATAGTGTACATGGCAACCACAGGTGAGTCGTAATCCATGTACCATTGTACTTCACCTGTAATAGATACATGTTGATCGTCTTCCACAATTATCAACATATATTAGAACATTGATTAAGATAAATCAGATATGTGATATTACCCAAAAATACCTGATTTACAGTTGAACTTGAAGACCCTGCTTGATTTAAAGTCTTTTCTTGGTTTTAACCAGAATCTACTCTGTATATTATAAAATTATTAAAGTATGCCGAGATAACTCAAGATTTGAGTGAACAAAGTTTGACTGTGTATGATATACATAGACTTCACCACTTTAAATCTTAATAAAACATTTTAAATTTTACAGGTTCTGTTGGCAAACTTAATTGCAAGGGGATTCAAACTCCATGTATCATTTAATCAAAATCAAGCTTAACACTCATATTTAAATGTAAAGCTATTCAGTGGCACATCCTACCTGATTTGCTGTCTAGAGTGACAGTCATACCATCAGAACTGGCTGTGAAGTGCTTTAACTCTGAAAAGGGAAAGCAACAGTCATTTCAGTTAAGCCTTGCATAAAAAAAAGTTTGAATTCATGGTGCAAAATTTTTCTTTTCTGGATATATCTCATCACATAATGATAAGTCATCAATGCAAAAAACAATGAATAAATGTTAAAAGTATTAAACATATTGTGATGAATACTTCCCTTATAAATATTTCTCTTGTTACCTGACAGTAGTAACCTTACAATGCATGTATAATACAAAATGTATACACTGTATATGCCTTAGCTTTCTTTCTCCTGGATGTTTATTTGCTTCAATATATCAACCTTTCCTTTTCAAATGTCTATTTCAAAACTTAATTCATAAGTATTCTCATTGGCATTTGGTTTATTTAAAAGTCTCAAGGAAGTTAAAACCTTTTAATTTGTGATTAATAAATTTTGGACTGACAACATAAAAATGGTGATAATTTTATAGAAAATTACCATAGTCTAAAGAATCTTTGGCAACATGTGATGAATAGTCCATAAACGTGGCATTCCATCTGAAACACGAGAGAAAAGAAATCTGTGCTGAAGACATCATTTAAGTTTAGTTCTAAATTATATCTCATTTTCATTTAGTTAAAAAATGTGGGTAGAAATAACATTGAATATTTCAATTACAACGATACCGGTACTTTAATTTACATTATTGATCTCTAGAGTAATTACATTAATCTAGAGATCAATATATATAGTTGTAAATATCACATTCAATGACACATACTAATAGGTATTTATTTCCCTATAGTCTTGAATTTTGATTTCAAGTGATCATGAGCAATTTATATACAAATTGTAACATATATTTCTAGCCAACTGAACTTTCTTTTAAAACAATCAATAGCCAACTGAACTTTCTTTTAAAACAATCAATTACATCTTTTTTAGCAAGTCATGTATGGAAATCAGACATAATAATTCACTCCATATGGACACACTCACAAAAAATATCACAACTGACATCAAGCTTGTATTTCTTACCTTTTGGTTCCAGTTTTTGCATCAAACATTGTAATGGTATACTCTGAAATAGCACAAAAAGAAGAATTTCTTATAGCAAGAATATTGCTGCACAACAATAATACATACATCAGTATTCTGTGTCTCCAATACAGTACATAATCACCTGCACTTGGGGGTAAGTACTATAGTGCAGGCATTATATCTGAAAATTTGATGTTACGCCCACAAACATATGAGGTATCAATCAATACTTACACCAACAAGAGCAGATACTATAGGATTGATATTCCATATAGACTATGTGCAACTGAACTATCTTACGTAATCTGTGAGGTATCTTTCCTAGCACAATGTACCTAGATACAATTCGCAAACTAATCTAAATGCAAAAACTGTCCATAGATATAACTATGAAATCTTATACAACTGATGCCAAAATTCTATTTTAGAAGTGGTTTTATCGCACATTGAAACTGACACAAACAAACATGAAAAGTTTTTTTAGAATAAACAGAAAACTGAGTGATTAAACATCTTACCAGTTCTGCCAATGTAGATGATATTCTCTGCCTTTGAAGGACAGACTTTACGAGTACCATCCATAGATAAAGTCTGTATCTTCTGTCCTGTTACTGCATCAACTGCAATCCATGTGTCTTTCTTGTGGCCTGTGATGAGGACAGGGGCATCTCATGACAATATGGTTTTGTGTTAATCCAGAATAATAAATTATCTGTTTATGCCTTTATCAGGGAAATAAGAAATTAGCAACCTTTGTTAAAATCAAGGTTTTATGACAGAAAAAAATGACGAAATTTATGTCTACTAAGTTAATGTTAAACCATAACAGCATTTTTACCTGTGTATAAGATTCCTTCATTGCTTTTACATGGAGAGGCAGTAACAAGCTGGGGTATAGTGAAGGGCAGCTTTTTAATTCTTTCCATGCCATCACTCAAAGCATACAGACTTCCATCCTTTGGATCAGGAAGAAAAGTCAATTTCCTGGAAAATAAAAATTTGATAGATGAAAATCATTTTGTTATCACAGCTTACACTTAAGCAGAAAATTAAATATCTCAAATAATAATCTAACTCTAATTAATATGGTTATTTTCTGTATGAAATTTTGTAGTTCTACAACTTGTAAATTTGTTCATGTTACATAGGAGTTCAATTAACATAATCAAATTATTTTAATCAATCAATTAAACGACAAAAATATTACCCAGCTGCTACTCCAGATGGAACCTTAATAACTGGATCTGTAATAAAATAAATATTGTACATTGCTCAATTTCATACAAGATTAAACAAGGTTAAAACTGTTTCATGGCTTAAAATTGATATAATTATATGCAATTTGAAATATGTTTTGCTATTATGTGATATATATTACTACACATGTAAAAATAGTTATTCTGGGATAAGAAAGTAATTTCAACAAAGTAGACAAAAAAGATTGTCAAATTTCCAAGGCAGTCCACCCTGTTATCAAGTACTCAAGCTCTAAATCTAATTCTCTTGATGAAAAATAATCTTGAAGATAATAAGACGACCAAGCCATCCAAAAGTAAAATAAACAAAGTAGAAGATACTCCTCTCAATAGTTACTGCAGTAATATTTACATTTTCAATGCAGTCCCACTATGTAACTTTACTAAGCGCAGTTTGCATTCATTAAGTCTATGAACTTCAAGTGCTTATTATGACGTCATTATCATTGTGATGTCACAATTGTCGTGCTAACGATCATGGAACACAACTGTTCAAATGGCTGTTCCATCCATGAAGATAATGATTCATTATAGACGCAAAATCCTTTGGAATTTCATCATAAAATTGTTACTAAATGTAAATATAAGCCAAAATGAATGCCAACCATGCAACTTTATAAAGACGTTCAATGCTTAAAAGACTTGTGTCAATATTCTGTTCCAACCGTAGATGGAGATATACCACATGAAAAAAAATAATTATAAACTATCATTATATGTTTTCATTGAGGACTACACACCTTCACGTAAAGTCCATAACACTTTCCCGGTGACTTTACTGACAGCATGGAAGTTACCAATCAAGGTGGACACAAACAGGACAGAGTCAGGGGCGGTCAAGGAATTTGGAACCTGAAAATAAATCAATAATTTCAATATGGCATTAGTGAAGACGGTGTGACAATCACTTGAAAAAATGTAATTGATGTAGTCACCATACACTGAAAAGTATTTACATAATTGTATGGTCTTGAATAATACGTTCTATTTGTGGTATTTAACATTGAACTGGAGATGAGGATTCATCTAGGAAAGTCATCAAAAGGTAATCTATCAATTAACCATCCATAATTCTTGGATAATCAGAAAGGGCATACCTGGTACTTAGGGTTGGATATACTGTTAAGAATAAAACGGTATGATACCATACCATTACCAATGAAACCATACCGATATTTAAGAGATACCGGTATTGATACTTCTTAAGACATACCAAGGTATATTGATTGTCTGAAATATTTCATAAATGTTTGCTTTAACATTGTAATTTATAAGGAAATAAGGAAGATATAAATTGTTGTGCAGACAATGCATTTCTCATTATGAATCATAACAAAAGTTCATGTTCTTATACACAATATCTGTCTCCTTCATTTAGTCACTTTCTTGGATTTCCTTATAATATCACCAGTTTATTTTTTCAAACACCAATTAGTGTACATTTTAAAACCGGTATGTACCCATATTTTTTTAAACAAGTACTGTAACGATACTTTATTGGTATCAAGTACCAGAATCCAGCCCTTGGCATACTCACTGTGGAGAAGGTAAATGGAATCAGGGTGCGCAGGAGGTGTGTACCTTTGACTTAGGGGGCGCTGAGGCGGCATTGGGGGGAGCTCAAAGCAAGAAAATGGCTGACGGTAGTTGTTTACATCTAAAATTTCTTTACAAATTAATCTACAAACATCTAACATCAATTATGTATCTTTATACACAGTGTTAAGTACGTAATACCACCGCATGCTCTGTATTTTGACAGCGAAAAATGTAAACAAATCACCCCATGCCCCTACTCGCATGATATGTGGCTTAGCTTGAACTAATCGTGCATCCTTGGCTTCAATCAACACATCTCATCGGTAGAATGGAAATCACTCTACTTGCAAAAATTGTTGGTATTGAATTTTCCTCTCAATGTATGTGTCTATGATGGCATTGAAAAATGTAAACAACTACCGTCGGCCATATTCGCTTCCGAGCTCCCCCCCCCAATGCCGCCTCAGCACCAGCAAAGTCAGAGGTACGCACCTCCTGTGCACCCCTGAATTCCCTTAACCTTCTCCACAGTGATACTGTACATACAGTATTTGACCTAAAGAGGGCACAGGGAGCGGGTAACTGGTGATGGGGGCGCCCTTATTAAAATAATTATTTCTTAAGTTATTTGGAACAGACTATAGCCAAAGGGAACTGTCGCAGACTTTGAATTGGGCTATAGTGATACAGTTTCCTAGCAAAAATCCTTTGATATTTTCTAGGAATCATAGACGTCTCGGCACTTGGAGACCTCGGCACTTGGTCACCTCGGCACTTTGATATTCGGCACTTGGTAATCTCGGCACTTTTATTTTCGGCATTTGGAATGTTCGGCACTTTTTGAAGAGAATTCGGCACTTAGTTTTTTGAAATATTATAAAGTCTATCGCTGTACGAGAAATATTTACTTTCCTTCCTATAATTTTCTCCGAATTTATGAAACTGTTTGTGTCAGATGCACAGCAGTGACGACCGATTAAAGTTGTTATATTTATATTTCAGTCATGATACAATAATTGTGGAACAATTATATTTCTAATTTATTAGCATTTAAACGTTTTAATATATTATTGATATTTTACTTATATATAATATTTAATGCATTTTGACTATTTTTCGATCGAATTTCACGGTTCGTTTTTCAAGAATTTTCCATAAATTCCGCGGTAATATAAGTGCCCTTTCATATGTGAATAGACGATCAAAATACAGTGTAACAGAACTTTGACGTCAATATCAAGTTCCGCTGGCGATAAAAATGCATGTAACATAAATATCTCTTGAATAAGGCCACGGAAAATTATACATTCAATTATTACGGAATCTGCTAATATTATTTCTACGATCACAAGTAATTTGGTTAAAAAACGAACTGGTGACAATCAACTAAAATATGTTAAAATGCATGAAATATAGTAAAATGTTGGGAAATTCGATATTACAGTGGAACCTCCCAAAACCGAACCTTCTCAAAACCGATCACCTCTAGAAACCAAACATGGATGTCATGTACGGAATGAATTCCTCTTTATTAATAGTATATAAAACTTCCCAAAACCGATCCCTCCCAATTCCGAATACCGGACCGATTTTGAGATCGGAATAGTCAAATGTAACTAAAATACACTTCTGAAAACCGGCCTTACCTGAGCGACACCGATAGATTGCATTGGGGTCTGATCAACCGACCGTGAAATACACACGTACCTGGACCATAGTTGTTGCATGCCATGTCCTGGGGCATGTATACAGACGTGAAGGCTATAGGTACACGGTAATTATACCCGATATGGTGGTGTAATTATTTAATCATGTCTATTGTTTAGATATATAACGAAGGTCTACCACGTGCACGCGGTTTGTTTACTGTAGGAAAACAAGCAGAGCTAGTAATAAAGAGAAAGTTTCGTATTCAAATCACACGTTTTTTTTTTAAATTTACATATGTAAAGTTGTTGGATAACGTAAATTATCTGTATGAAGAAGCCGAAGCCATGTATTGTTTTAGGATATGACTATGTCATATAATGACCGGCATCGACTGACCATATAATTTGATTCTTGACGTAACCGGAAGCGATCGGTCGTATGTATGTAGGTTGCAGACGAGAACATCCCCAAGAACATTCACGCAACTAAATAACTAAACTACGTTTATAAGCGGTAACAAAGTCAAGTAATCCATTCCTTTTAGACGTATGATTCTCTCTTTTGTGATAACATTCGCATTAATCAATATCGGTTGGTTTTAACGAACACTAGGCATACATGCGGTGCATTAGTGTAAAAAAACGACTACCGATCGATTAAATCGGGATCGTGATGATCGGTATTCGGTTCACTTCTCCAAACCGAACCCTCTCTAAACCGGCCGATATGATATGCACCGACCATGATCGGTTTCGGGAGGTTCCACTGTACAATTAAAAGCAAATGTAAAGAATTGATTTCAACCGTGTTAAAGGCCCAATTTACGTAACAAATTTTATTGTGAACTAATAATTGGAAATTTTGTAACGAAAAAATATACATCAAATTTAAGTAGATGGTATTTATTTCTGGTTACCGGTATGCCAAAATACAAGGACAGTCCAACGTAAATGGACATGATTGCAAAACATAACTAAAGATTTATTTATAGCAACATATTGCATATCATATGCTTCCTTTTGGTTACAGAAATAAATCTGAGCGTATTTCGTCTGGAGCACAGATTCAGTAACCAATATAAGGAACACGCCTCGTCAATCAGTTGGTAATTATAATTGACTGACACGTGAACATCGAGGCTAGTAGCCAATGATATGGTAGGGGCGGGGCCTCTGTAGTCGCGTGCTTGTCAATTATACCCGCAAAAGCCATACTTCAGTGAAAGATTTATTACATAAAATTGCACGTGTCCGTGTCAAATACACTGCGCTTTAATCTTGTTGTTGGTATAAGCATGATAATCTTATAGCGATACGATTTTCAATATGCTGCAAATATTCCAGTTATGAATAGTCTACTCTATTTATTTTAAAAACGCTGAAATTAAGAAATTGAAGCATTTTGCATTCTCTTACGGGATCGCGATTTAGACAATATTTTTTTAGTTCCTACACGCTTCAAAAGTCTGTCGACAGCATAACACATTCCATGCATCTTTTACCATTAAACACTGGCAGCTAGTTTATAAAGATTTTATTGCCGTAATTATTCTATGATATGAGAGACAACTGACGATCTTCATATGATATAAACGTAAAATGTGAATTATGAACAGAGAAAACTTAACTACATTATTTTTGTACCAGACTACGGTACGTATGTGTTTATGAAACAACGTTGCTTAGAATAAAAAAATTAAGAATTATTCAATATTCTTGTACATGTATTTACATATATTTGTGTAACTCAAAATAAACAAGTGCCGCAAATTGTAATCAATCTTATTTTTTTTCAATTTATGTTCGTATTCTGTCAACATGTATAACTACAGAAGCATATACATACGAAGGGATATTTTATTTATCAAGGACTTATAAGTGAAACTTTATATACTGTTGACAAAATGTCAAACCGACAAGTGCCGAGATATCTGACAAAAGTGCCGAGGTGACCTCAGAAAAGTGCCGAAGTGACTCCAAGCCCAAGTGCCGAGGTCTCCAAGTGCCGTTTTCTAGCACATTGACCATGTTTTCTAGACAGAATAATGGAGTGAAAGGGAATGTGTCAACCTGTCAGCTGTCCCGATGAACCAATGTTTGAAGGTTTTAATCAAGTCATGTTGATGCTGCTCAAGCAGTTTATGAATGTGTACAATGTTAACATTGAGCTATCTGAAAGCAGCGTCTCTAACAGTGATTATGGATGATATGGCTGACGACTACTACGACTGTGCCAGTCCAGGTCATTGACATTCAAACTAATATCGTATATATATGGGGCTGTTATTTTATTCTGTAAATTGGATAGGAAATAAAATTCTAAAAAAAGGTAAGTGTGTGGTTTATTTTAAAAAATTAAACAAGATATCTGGACAATGCAGCATTTTATTTTTTTAAGAAAAATGGCAGGGGCGCCCTTATTATAGCAGGCAACCTCTTTAGGTCAAATATGGTACTTTTAAACATGACGTCTCACCAAAATGAGTGTAAATGATTCAATAATAAGCATGTTCCAGAATGTAAAAGGGTAACATATTTTCATGTGATGAGATCATATCAACGAAAGTTGAATTGATATATCAAAACCGTAATTGATATTACGAGACGCTGTGTCTTCAATTGAGGGAGAAGTCTTGGAGACAGAAGGGACAGTGATAAATCTACGTGCGCCTCTCGAGTCCTGGATGGACACACAGAATTTTAAAAGGACCCATGAAATTTCTGGGACTGGGTGTCTATAACACTGTGGGACCCATTGTTTTCACAAAAACCATTAAAAAGGACCCATGGAAAATAATCGTAGATTGAACACTGAAGGGAGGAATATAGACGGATTGGAACGGGCCGATAATTGGTGACAAGGTAGCTCAATAAGGTAGTGTCCCTACATCTTCTCTACATAATTAACACATGGTCTTTTATTGATATAGTGTCGTAGCTGGATTTTATTATGATATTGTTTGAAAATTTCAAAATGTATTTGAACCTTTTGCAAAATGTCTTCCAACGTCACAAAGGAAATATATAGGTGGTTTGAGAGACATGGCTGCAGGGGTGCCTTTTGGGATAATTACATCTTTTACAACTTATTTAGAGTAGTGCCGAAACGTCCTGGAGTATCGTGTTCAGGGTTTAAACACTTTTAACAGCTATAATGATAAAATATTAAATAACAATCCTTTTCACAAAATTGCCATAACAGAAGCGTACATATAAAGCTGTTTTCATTTTTGCTTTAGATGATGAAACACAAGAAAATAACAGTAGAATTTCAACTAACAACATTCGTGACATTCACCTGATGAGGTTTTTTCTCACTCGACACAGCTGATATTGCCAAAATGACGATGAATAACTGTTTAGCATTCATAATCAGGGCATAAATCGCGTATCTGTTATTCGATCATATACCAAGAAAGTGCACATGCAAACATTCATTTCTCCAATGTGGTTTCGGGATTCCGTGGTTCCGATTGTTTGATGGCGTGAATGTTCCGCACTCAAGGAAAAATGAAAACACGTCGGTAAAAATTATTATTTACACTCTTTATTTAAACAAATAAAAATTAATCTTCATAATATTTATCCAAAATAAAATAAATTAGAAAAAATGCTCTAGTTGAAAGTTACAGTGTAACCGTATTTTATTTATATGTGGCGTTAGAAAATTACGTATTAATCGTCGATTGGTCAAAATGCATTCACTGCTTGATGGAATATAAACAGGAAGTGAATAGCAGACTGCAAGTAGAAAATTCTCATGTGAGGTAAAAATAGCTATATTTCGTTTATTTATACGATTCAACAAATAACAATACATAGTATTGATCATCATGTATGCAATCTTCATGTTTTAACTTAATGTAAATGTTTGATGGCTTGAAATAGCCGAAAACTGTAAATGCGTATATTTGACAGGTGGTCAAAACAACAAGTGTCTTCGTTCATCTGTCATTTGTATGATAAAGCACATCTACACATCTGTTGCTCACCGATGTTGCAGATCTATTGTCACAGCTACATGTATGTTATTGATAAAGATGCATGACTGAGTCTGATGTAGTGTGACCATGTGGAAAATATAACCATTCTGCTGTTATTTAATTATTGTCTGCAATTACACAACTTTAGCTTCATAATTTATGAATGCATGTGTTTTTGGAAACCATTGATCTGTTTATTATTTTGAAATTAGATTTTAACTGTTGTTAATATGTCGTTTCATCATAAACTGATTTTTTAAACAATAAGCAATAAAACATGACATTGGATTCAACGACAAATCTGCAATCAACTTTTATAACAAGTCGTATTTCAGGTAGTCACATCAAATGAAGATTGTAAAGTTGAGAATTTAGTCAGGCAAACGCCTCCAAAAATGAAGATATTTTAGCCATCAAAAAATCTTGCAATAAAAAGAGTAATAAAAATTGACATTAGATAAATATGATATCAATATATATGATTGACAGATGAATATAAATCTTCAATAAAACCAAAATACTTTTAGACTGAAATATCTACTTCATCTTCTTTCTATGTCCCCAGACCTTCTTTTTTGTTTTTGTTTAGATATATAATTATTACTTTATGCAAGATAAGAAGTTAATAGTGGAGAGATGCGAGAACAGCTGGTGTCAGCTGTTCTCAGAATGAATCTATAGAAAGGATGTTTACATTGGAAGCAGATTGGATTATGATGTGATGAAAGAAAGACTATTGGAGAGTGTCAGTTGAAGTAGATGCTTGCCTATTATTTTGAATGTTTGCTTTGCATGTGTTATTGTATGCATGCATTAAACAGAGTTTTTCATAGCCAAAATAAACTGCTTAGTTACATAGAGATCAGAGATCCCCTCTTTTTTCTTTTTTTTCATTTTGATAATTATTTCAACCAAAATAATATATGCTCACGAAGAATCTGTAAATAATATGAAAATAAATAGCTTATTGATTCTTTGAAAGTCAAGATATTTATAGTTGATTTCTGCTGTATTTTGCAGGATCATCAGTTAAGCACATATATATAAAGCTTAACTCCAGAAAATGTCACTGAAAAGAGATTCTGCCCCACCACCAAGACCACCAGCTCCAAAGAGCTTAACAAGAAGGTCAGCATCAAATAATTCCATCAAAAAAAGCTTCAAGCTATTAGAGGAAGATGAAGAAGATGAAGAAGATCTTACGATTTTGACAGGAGAGTTTGACAAGAAGTTGGACAAGAACAAGGCAGATGTGAATGCATCAAAAGGTGACAAGTCAAAGGAATCAACACCAGTAAAAACTACAACTCCTCAAAGTGAATCAAAAACTCTTGGTCTCAATCAAAGGTCAAGGTCGTTGGATGATGACAAGGCATCAAGTAATGTTTCCAGAATAAAACAAAACTTTGTTGATATATCTTCGGGACTTAAGGATAAATTAGTAAAAAAATTGGAAGAACTTTCAGCAGAAATCAATTCTCCAGTGGATGCAGATTCCGATCAAAAGCCTGAGGATATGGTTGATCAAAATAACCTAATTTTAAAACAAGATGTTAAGCGATTAGAAATCCAAGTATCTGACAGCGGTGAAGAAAAGTTGGTCATTGAAACAGCCAAAAATGGCAATTCAGATGAACTGATCAAGAATGAACCTGACAAGAAAGTTTTGGTAAGGTCACATCGGCTACCTCCAACTCCCGAGGAGATGCCTGCTGACACAGATGCTGAGTTTCATTTAGTTGAAGACTTTTACAAAACAGAAGCAAATGATGTTTTATCGGATCCAAAGGTGCAATCCAATGAACTTCGTCATCGTAACTACAGCAGTTCAAAGAAAGTAATAAAGACCAAAAGTCCTAAGACATCAAATTCTCCTACTGGAACGCCGGTATCAATGTCAAAGTTGATGACAAAGAATGATTCAGTAGACAATATCAATGAGCAGGATATTGATGAAGTACAAAGTGCAAATACAGAGTTTTTTGATGCATCTGATATGGATATGACTTCAAACAATTCTTTGGATTCAGATATCCATGATACCACTGAGAAACCCAAACGGAAATCTCCACAAGTGAACATGTCTGACTTAACAGCTGTTCCAGTGAGAAAATTAACAGCAGGAAGCATTTTCATATTTCTCTATTGGATCTTGCCTCTACCGTCATATCTGTCTGGAATGTTGATGGGAGTATTTCTTGCCACTGCTGGATGGGCTGTTTACCTGTGGGTAAACAAACCTCCTGCTCCTAAGCCTCCAATTGAAAGAACTCCTGTCAGCAAGCTACCCCCTATGGTTGTTCCAGAAATGAAAGATACTGTCACAGAGGATGGGGTTTACAAGGTTTACATTATTTTGTTGGGATTATGATGAAAACAATTTGTTTAACTTTTCATTTAGTAGAAATGTAAAAATGGCTCTCTATGAAAAGCATTTTTCTCTCTAAATTTTGAAGCTTAATTCAGCTGTAATTTGGAGTACTGTAAATCACTTATATTTCAAAATTTCACAGAAAATATCGATCACTTACACTATTGGGGGGGGGGGGGGTACATAAACATTTAGATAATGCAAAATATTTATTTCATTCAGACTTTCAAAGTTAATTATTGCAAATAACACTGTTCTTTGCATCAACAAATTGGAGTTAATTAATGATTACAACTCTCAGTGGGCTGGTCATTGATAAATGGCTACAGTTTTTATAAACAGTTTTCATAAAAACTGGAGTTAGTCCTCGGTTTACACACGGTCTATTGTAATGAAAACAACTCACTTCACCCTTGAAATATCACTGCACATTGAACAACAGGATTCTTATGACCTTTCTTTCATCGTCACGTGATCGGACTCATTAACAAAAATGGCGATCACATTTGAATGTTCGTCGATCTGTTAACGACTGCATTATTCGCAAATTAAATACACTTCAGGGTTTTAAATCGCGAAATTATGTATTCGCGAATAAGTCTTAAGAGATAAGTTTGTGATATTAAGTACTCACAAGATATAAGTGATTTACAGTATGTAAATCTTTGTATTTACTTACTTATGTCTTAGTTTTACTTTTAGACTTAAGATTTTAAATGTGGCTAGGGAATTCTTACTTACTTACTTTATTTAAATTGCTTAAATGCAATTATAATATATGTTAATTCTTATCAATCTTGTTGTTGTAGGGATGGATGAATGAAATTCCAAATTACAATCCAGAAAAATATCACATCAACCAAACCCATTCAATTTATGTGGACCTAGAAAATTCAGTTTTACGTCTACGACGTCCAAAGACAAACATTGGGAGACGTTCAATGTGGGATGAACCTCCGATTCAGACTCCCCAGTTCATTCATCAGAGACATTACAACTTAGAAGGTAGCAATGTATTTTTGTTGCCTCCAGGATTGGTGAAAAAGCGTATTTGGAGTAAAAAGTATCCAATCTGTATAGCTTTAGCAAATACTGACCCAAAACACCATGCTATGGCAAATGAGCAAAAGCTTGCGGAGACCCCAGACTCTGATTCGGGATTTGAAATAGTAACTGAACAAACCTGTGGAAATGGGATTGTATTCCTGTTTGCTAGGACTTGTAGGGAGAAAGAGGACTGGTACAAACGTCTTAGTGCAGCTGCTGCAGCCAAGCCTCTTCCTAGTCATCTGGGTCTCATCCGTAAGTGCATTAAAAAGTCATCGTCCCAGCATCACAGCAGGAACAACAGCACAGAAGGTGTTCATCAGAACAAGAGACAGGGGTCGACTGATTCAACTTCATCAGGATCATCATCACCGACGAAGGAGATGGAGAGTGCCCCTGTGTCTAGAAAATCTAGCATGGAAGACTTTATTCGTTTCATGGGTAGGGTGATGCCGAAGGAGGTGAAAGACTCCCAGACTAGCCCAACTCATGTGAAGAAAGGGACTCCTGAATATGTCAGTCCCATAGACTGTGATTTTAGCATCCTCTGGCTAAATGCCCTCATCAATAGAATTTTCTGGGACTTCCTTCATGAGCAATATTTCATAGATAAAGTTCTGGATAAGCTGCAGAGGAAACTAAGTAAAATACATGTGAGTTTTTTTTTCATAAATGTGAGTTTTTTATGAGAAGAAATGTTTTACAATGAACATATATACCATTGTTAATGATGTAACCTTCAAATTTGATTCCTATAAAAGTCAAGTTTTACTATATGGCTGATTTTAGAATAGTTTGACAAATCTAATTCATAGGTTACAGTAATACGTTAATTAGCTATAGGGAGAGAAGATAAGGTAATGTTGTACTGTAGATGTCTTGTAACATTAGGCCTCTTTTCCATTTTTTCCATTTGTCCTTTTTAAATTTATACATGATCGTCGCAAATAATTCAAAGGTGAAAAAAAAGCAGATTCCCCAATTTCATGGGTATAATGTATTTTCAAGTTTGTTAATATTGAGCCTAAGCTTGTTGTTTTGTGCTCAAAGCTTTATAAAATATACTTTGATTAAAGTTAAATTCAGGTGAACCAACAACATTTTCAGATAAATTTTGATAGTTTTAGTAGCTGGTAATATTGCATGTGCTTATTTTGTAGAGTCTTTTTTCATATAGAGGAGTTATATTTACACATATATATATGTTCTTTTTTTAGATTCCTTACTTCATAGAGGAGCTAAAAATTACAAATATTGACCTTGGAAATGAGGTGCCCAACTTACGTCGTGGAGCAAGACCATACTTTGACGAGCAAGGATTCTGGGTGGATGTAGACATCAATTATGAAGGGGGCTTTCAAATGACAATAGAGACCAAAGTGAACCTTATGAGACTGAAAAAGACACCTGTAGATAAGCAGGAGACAGAAACAACCAAAAAGTAAGTTCATTCACATTGAATAAAGGATTTACTCGTGTGCAAATGTATTTTACCTCTCAATTTTCATTTTCTGTTTTCATTATTTGACATCAAAATCAGAGGTTGGGTTGACTGTGAATGCATTAAAAAGTAAAATTTAAGAAATTCCAGAATTTCATCACTATTTTCAGGTCAGCCATTACAGATGAAAATGAAGAGGACAGCGCTGAATCATCTAGTGATGAAGAAGAGGATGTTTACTCTCCCAGTGCTGAAGATGGGTAGGTATCATGTCAAAACAGGTTCTGTAGTTAATGCTGTTTGGATGACACCTTAACAGGTCTGTGAGCAAAGTTTCCATGGTCATGTCTTCATGTATATTTTTTTCAACACTCTAACTTATCCATAATAGCGCTAGCATTGGTCACAACATGTGAAGTAAAGGATAAGGTATGTTAAGACTCGAATATGGCGGCAAAATTAATTCTCCAGTAAAGAACAACATATTTTGCCATATAACAATTGAATACATTTGCTAACACATTACATCCCGAAAATATCCCGCATGTGCCAATTATGTTCACTATGACGTCATCAACATGCACTTTCCCGCCATTTTTCACAAAAATCCTTGAAAAATCATACTTTTGAGTGGTTTTCTCTAAAAATGAATGTGGCCGCCTTCGTGGAGCAGAAAGAGATTTTCACACGTTGTGTATCGTGTATTTACGCATATCCATGCAAAATATAAAGTTGCTCCAAGGTGGGGGCCAAATCCATTTCAAGCCTTTTTGAACCTAAAGATGATGAGTTTTGAGCAAAATTTGGCAAGAAGAGGAAAATCATCAGTTTGATGACGTCATAGGTAGAGCACATCGTGTACATGGTTATAAAAAGTTATGTTTTGATGAATGGCAAGTATGAGAGTATTTATTGATGTGAAATTGATGTGGATCAGAGTTATTATTTTTCGGCCTGAAAAATTAAGACCAAATACTGGTCCTATCATATCTACTCCTTTATATGCAGTTTTTAATGGCACATTTTTGCTCTCTTATTCATATAAGTATCTTAATAATTTAGGATAAAATGATAATTTTAAGTACAGTATTAATTACTTTAGGATTAACAAAAAACGTTGTAGTGGTATTAATTGTATCTTTTACTTTTACTTCAGTGCTCGAGGTGGAAAAGCCAGCAAAAAGATCATGGGCTATCTGGGTAAGATCACACAGTCCAAATACTTCCAAAGTGCTACAGAGATCAAGTACATCAAGAAGAAGATGGAAGAGGTTTCTAATACGCCAATAGAGCTGACAGTTGAAGTTCGGATATTATCTGGGACCATGGCTGTTAACATTCCTCCTCCTCCTACTGATAGACTCTGGTAAGTAAATAATACTAAGGTGTGACTTGTCTAAACCATGTGGCACAGAAACCAGCATATTTGGCTGGTATAGCCAGGTTTCCAGATTATACAGGTTTTAATTAAGGACTATGTCATACACAGGAATCCAGATTGGACAAGGGCTAGCTTTGACAAACTATACTGTACATACAGAATTACAATCTTCTCTGTGTCTCCAGCCTGTAAAATCAATGGGCGCCAATGCATATTATGTGTATTGATCAATAATCAAATACATATTTTTGAATCTCTGTAGTTAGGTTATAAACATTTTCATTATGTTTTCTTTGCCGATTTTTATCAAACTTCACAAAATTATAAAATCATAAGTGCAAGATATTTTAGATGAAGATCAAGTTCACAGTTTGTATTTTTGTTTGCACTCTGATTTATTCCTTTATATATAGTTCTTGAAATCTTTGGACAATTTCAAGGTTTTAGTGATGTCTAAGTTAAGTTTTGTGTGTTCCATACAAGACCAGAAGGTAGTTTTCTTTAATTACCAATACAAAAATTACATGATTTACATGTTTACCACCATTGAAAAGTTTTGAGCTTCTTTTATTTTCAAATTATCTTAAAGATGATAGATCTAAAAATCATTAATAATTTCTGCCCGAAAAGATATTCCTTTTGGATTTTTCTCATATATTGAATAGAATTTTGATTTTGTTCTGGTGGCAGTGAAGATTATAGATAGGTTTAAAACTGCTTTATAAATAATCATGTGAAACTGAATTGTAAAACCTTTATTTTGTCTTAGGTATGGATTCAGAGGCAATCCCAAGCTACACCTTGTTGCCAAACCAAAAGTTGGAACGAGGGAACTGACCATCACGCACATAACAGAGTGGATAGAGAAAAAATTGTCCACAGAGTTCCAGGTAAGATTCAATACATCTTTAGTTCACCTCTCAATAGAGAGGGGAGGAGGGGTGCTTATGGAATCAACCCTAGCTTCTGTGTCACCTATTTTGATTTAAGTTGTGATATGCTGTTATATGTAACAATTGTCATTGATTTCTAAAATGATTTAGTAGTATAGTTGATATAATGGATATGGACAATTATTTTAAGGAGACAATGCAGCATTTTGAGAATCAAGTGGCCTATTTTGTGGCCAGGCAAATGCTGTTATCCATAAAAACTGACATTGATTTCTGTATTGAAATAGGATTATCAGTGTTGTACATTGTGTGGACAACCAAAGGGAGTAAACACATGATATTGAGAATTTCAAGAGGTCTATTGGGCTGTTTTACACCTTGTCATTGACAACTTAAAATCTTACCCCTCTGGTTGAGATTTCCCTCTAAAAAGCCCATGATCTTCATTTAATGTCACTTGGGTATGATTAAATACTAAATTATTATTTTTAACCACAACTTTTGTACATCTTTTCATAAACTCACTCCCACAGATAAATAGATGAACGATTCAGGTCTATTTGGCCTCTTGTATGATTGTAAAAGGTTATGGAATGATAGGATATGAATAATTTAGAAATTTGGTTTGAAATGATCGGCTCAACTTCACACTGAAATACATGCATATAACCTATCATAATAAGAATCTGATCAGTGCAATCTGCTGCTGTGTTTGGCATATTGATTTTGCTACTGTTTTACATGCAAATTGCCATTTTAAAAGTCAATGTTATAAATAATAAAATAAGCTATCAGATGCAATGTTCTAAAGCATTCTGATATTTAGCTGAAATACAATTCTGCTGTATATAATATATAGATCAAATGTGTTGTGAATTTTTCATCAGAAAAACGTCAATGTATTTTCAATAAAATTTCAGTTTAGCTTTTTATGAAACAATATTAAATGTAGAAAATTTACATTTCAATTTATTCATATGTAAATACAAATACTGGTATGACATTGTACTTGTTTATAATATCATCAACGAAGTACAATTTCAACAGGAAATTCAAATTAATTCTTTAGATCAACAACACATAATACATATGATACATTGTGTTTTAAGTAATAATAACACATCAAAGAAACATGGAGGCCGAGTGGTTAAGATGTCCAGAAATATTTTACCACAAGCCCTCCACCTCAGGGATGCGGGTTCGAATCCCATGTTGGGCAGTTGCCTAGAACTGACCGCTGGTCGGTGGTTTTTCTCTGGGTACTCCGGCTTTCGTCCACCAACAAATCTGGCAGGCCTTTACATAACCCTGGCTGTATAAAATAAAATTCAGCAAAGGATACCAATTTATTGACTTGTGCCCTATCTGGGCCTTGAACTCACGATCTACGGCACCCAATTGCCTAGCCAAACATACCTGTGCCACAGCCACATCCACCCCCACCCCCCCCCCACCCCCCCCCACCCCCCAAAAAAGAAAAAAGAAAAAAACAACAACAACATACACCCCTATAAACATCATTATCATATCCATTATCTTCTTCATCATCTTCATCATCATCATACCATTATCATCATCTCATTATCATCATCATATGTATTAAATTCAATGCAAAATTGTATCTGTAACCTATTCTTCCTATTCTTTCCTACAGAGAACATTTGTATACCCCAATCTGGATGACCTTGAGGTGCCAACATTTACAACTTTCACTCCAAATGGTGTGGAGCCTACTAGTTAGAGTGTGTGGTCTTCACAAGAGAATCAGCATTAACCTATATGTTATATGTAGGTATGCAAAATTGTGCAATATCCTATTTTTCTGTATATATTTGTATCCTTAATTTATTGCTCTATGTCAAATTAAAAGTGATATGCTTATGCATTTAATTGAAGGTATCTTGTAAGATTTAAGATATATCTTTACTGTACCATGAAGCTTTTATGAAGATTCAATTTCATTGTCTTGATGAGTATGATTTAGAACATTAATTGATTGTCTGTCTCATTAATTACTGATACCGTGTTTCATCTAATAAGCATAGTGAAATTACATACAAGAATTATTCTGCTTAACAAAACATTGCCCAATATAGTTTCCATGTAACTGAATAATGTGGTTGGCAGATTTGTGCTATAAGAAACATTTTGCAACTTAACTTGAGTATCCCGATCCTTTTGTCCAACATAATTAGGCTACATTTATAAGGGTAGGTCTGCTAAATAGATTTAAAATAAATAAATATAATAAAAAAAGTCAACTGACAATTTACTTGTGTTTCAAGTTTATTTTATCAAAATTAAAAAAAAAAAAAGTACAATTAATTTATGTTGAAACATATTTGAATTTGAGAAATTTTGCTTAGTCTAGATATAAATAGAAATCTGAAATCTAAATGTTATGATATATAAATTATAATTTTGTAACAATTGATGATTGTATTTGATGTTTATTCACTGTTGCCATATATTCCATTCTTGTCAAATGAGAGATGTAAGTGTTCATGGTGCTATATTACTATCAGTGTTGGACTTCGTTGTCGCTCTGTACTACTGGGTACCCCGTACATATAGTGATTGTAGGAGGGCTTAGCATGTACACCAACTCACAAAGCTCAATGTTCATTTTAGTAGGTACTGCTTGTAGAGTCTAGTTAATAATAAAAGTTGGAAGACAATACATGTACATCTATATGTAACATTTAAGTTATTTTGAGAGTTACAACCATTTTAGCTGATTCAATATATATATATATTGCTAAAGTTTGCATTACAACTGCCAGGTATATTGCATATATGTGGGAAAAAATACATCAAAATGCAAAAATATGTAAGCCTGGTCGTACATTCAAATGTGTTTCATACATACATACATACATGTAATGCAGTTGTTGATGAGTCATACCATAAAAGAGTCTTTTAATGCATCCTGTTGGTAATGCTTTTGTGAACGAGTTGTATACATTTACAATGTGTATAATGTTTAGATAGGATGTAACGTTGTGATTGGTATGGTGTATATAGGAATATTATTGAACTGTCTATTACACACATTCTGTAAACAGTGATATATACTAGACTTAGATCCTACAGTTCTCTCAGTAATGGTTTCCATTGACTAATTCCTAGTGAAATGACTATCGTAGATCTCTGTGTGTACATCGTCAGATTGTAGGAAGTTAATTGTGATACAGACACCATAGATATTGTGTATATTTTCGTAGTAAAATGGTCATTACATCCTTGTATTGTATAGACAGATTCTTACACCTATAGCTAGTAATATGGTATAGAGTAACTGTAGATTAACTTTGAGGTTTAGACCGTATCAAGCACATGTTGGTATGTAGTGTCAGCTATACATATGGTGATCATAAATAATTAACTAGGATCCCCAAACCCACCTTCTGTGTGATGGTACATCTCACTAATACTACGGATGATTTAATCAAATGAATAATGGATATTGTATGTTGTGATATTTGAGATTGATATCAAATGTAGATGACTATAGCTAGTACATGCTGGAATGCATGCACACAGAAAAAACCCATTTCTCCCTTAGGAATTTCCTAATATTTCTTTGGAAGAGTCACTGAAAATAGCAGATTATATTTAAAATGTATTTATCTTACAATCATCAAACAGACAAGAATTGTTTTGTCTTAATCTCATAAAATAAAAAATATCAAATTGAATGGTTTCCACAACTCTATGTGTTACATAAATTAAACATTTATAACTTTCTAAAAGACCATGTTAAGACCAGACTTTTCACTTTATGTTCCTGTGAACTTCGCTTAAAACTTGCTGTCTTGCCAACTTTGAGGTAACAACTTAAATAAAACACATGTCTTGCTCATGATATGCAGACAATGAGATTTAATAATGACATAGTTAACCAGATATAGGATTTAAGGTAACTAATATAATAATTATATACCAAGAGTGTAAGGCATTCTTCATGAATTAAAAGTAAGTCTTTACTACGGACATTAACACAATGTGGCAAACTTTATCTGGAATCAACACGAAAACGATGTCAACTGTTCACATAACAGTAATATGTCACATAACCCAATACTTGTACTCAGGTGTAGTACAGCATACATTATATATGGCAGAAATAAGAAGTCTACTTCAATATAAATGATATTTTTGTTTTGTTTATTCCTTATTTTGTTGTTTTATTAATATTGTTATCTTTATTAATTCAGACATGTGATGCTATATAATTGCCATGATGATAAACTTCTTCCATAGATACATTTGAGTTATTGTGGAATATTCTGTCTCCTATCTAACAACTACACAATATTGACAGAGAATATACATATGTACATAGAGATTATGGATACAGTTTCCTTGGGGATACTTATACTTTAGTTGCATGTACTGGTATGTTAATATTTGTACATTTAAATGATTTGTTCACAACTTATCAATGTAGATTAGAATTTAGTGACTGCGCTTCTGTATCTTTTCATTTAAGCACAGACATCGCGAAATATGCCGGTCCGACGGACATGTCCGGCAAAATTTGTCTCGGACTGGCTATTTTAAAATGCATTCCGGACCGACCGTCCGGCAATTATTGAGTACCAGAAGTAGGTAGAACTGGTGTCTGAAGTATTATGCAGGTGCGGAAGCTGGCAAAAATGTAAACTGCATAAGATAATCATGAAAACAGCTGCCTGGATACCAATAGCAGGAAGTAATGTTTACTTCAAAAATTCACATTAATGTTCGGTCCAGCAAGTCTTGTTCGGTTTGGCTTACTCACAGTCCTTGCTGGTCTGAATGTCCGGCCATTTTTTTCAACTTTCGCGATGTCTGTAAGCATTGAAGTCGCTATTTTTTAATTTCATCGCGGTATGAAAGAAATTTTGTTTGTAAACTGTGTGACTCAGCGTGGCAGATTCTCACAAAAGTTAGCAAACAAAATTTATTTCATACCCTGATGAAATTAAAAAATAGTGACTTTAATGCTTATAATTAATTTTCCAGGCTACTTTATAAAATGAAATACGTTTACACGTATGATTCCATTGATTTTTTCTAAGGGATTATTTTTTCCAAATCAATACGCATCGTCAATGTTTCTATTGTGACGTCACGATAAGGTCAAGTTTCCGCTCCATTCTGGGATTATTTTTGTTCATCATGGAATGAAAAAAAATGAATAGGCCAATCAGAAAGCCAGAAACAAAGAGTGTACTGGAAGTTACAATTTACACTGAATTAAGGCATGCATTTAGATACAGTTCAACTTCTGATGCCAAAAGTAAAAACTTAATTTACAAAAAATATTACATTTATTTTCATTAACTTATTATCCTATAAAGCCTATTACTTTTACCTGTTAAGAACAAATGTTTTACCTGGGTGCTTATTAAAATAATTACTGTGATTGATTAAACATACAGATTTAATGGACCTATACTGTGTCAGTGGATCGAGTAATGTCTTACATTTCCTTGTTTCTAAATTCTACTTCCTTCTATTTTGGTCTATACAGTGGGGTGAAGTTATACTCTTTATTTTAAATGTTACACAATATACCTATACATGTTGATAAAGTGTTTGATTATTATGTATGTGTGCATCCCAAGTCCTGTATCCGGTATATGTTGACAGAGCCAAGGGGAATTCTGAAAATAGGTCACTGTGGGATTTATTGTAGATTAAATCATTTGTGTCATATATAATCTTGGGATGAGTAAACAATAATATTTATGAGGGAACCATAAGGTTTTGGATTATATGTAACAAATGTATCATATTTATTATCATTCTTAGTGGATTTTTCTGTTTACATGAACTGGTAATTAATCAGTGTTGTTGTTATTATTTATTCAGTCTAGTTAAACAATTTTATATTCACCGGTGTTGCTATATATATATCTTCCATATATATGTTTAACCTGATTATCTAAAAGCTGCCTCCAATATTATGATGTTATGATGAACATTATTCATACCAAAATCTAGTCACTCAAAGTCCTGTTAGTGTTAAAGCATGGCACACAGTGAGACCTGCTTAGCCATCCCTACCTTAAAGCATGGCACACATAGATAGTGAGACCTGCTTAGCCATCCCTACCTTAAAGTTTTACAGATGTTAATAGTAACTTAATGGAAATATGTCTAATTCATCATCACTAAAGAGCAGGAATTCCATGGTAATTTATCTGAGTGCATTCAAAATTAATTTCAACTCTATAGTGCAAGTGTAGGCAGGAACCAATCTTCAAGTTTCAGAAGCTTTTTATAACAACACTGTGTAATGTTCAGACTTTGTCTATTCATGGTGACATATCATTAGACTTGCTGAATTTGTACCTTTCCAGTAAAGATAGGGATTTGCAGTAAGGATTAATAACCTCATATAATGACAAATGTTGGTGCTTAGTTCATACCGATTATGTTAATGGCTTAAAAACAATAGTGGGTTGTCTTCATGAACCTGTAATAAATATTTTGGAAGAAGAAAAAAAAAACTGTCTTTATAACAAATAATGTACAATGCTACCATTCAAAGTGGTGAAATGTTGAGCTCACAAAACTGAACGCTGGCGATTATCTGGTGATTAATGGTCATGATTAAGTTACATTTCCAACTCCATTCACTTACTACATACGCTGAAGGGTTTGATATACAGTAGTACCTTCTTAAAACACACATGCTCAAGCTTAAATGCTCAAATAATCTTTCAGAATCGTTTTATGAATTATGTCATTAGATCAGATAATAGAAAAGTAAAGAAATTATTTTTATTGAATTGATAAGAACCAGGCTCTTCCACTTTGTATGCCATCCACTGTGAAATTGATGAAGTATTATATAGGTATTGCCAACATTATTTTAAATCTAGTTTTAATCTAGCCCAAGATCTTTCTTAACTAAGACATTGGCAATCATGGCAATTTCCATTTTATGGCAAAAGGTATCCCTTTACTTGGCAATTGTTTGTTTGGTATCATCAGTCATGGCAGTGATTGCTTTTCTGGCAAATATATTTTATGTCAATGGTGGTTTTCTTTCCATGGTTTTTGTGGTTCTACAATTTACTTTTTTATAGTAAGGGTGAATTTTCTGTTTTTATGATAGCTGTGATTTTCTGCTCCATGGCAATAAAGATTTTTTGTCAATATCAATATCCACTAAACCCACTGATGAATGCATGCACTGCATTCCTTTCCCTTTGTGCCATTATTTCTTGCCATTTATTAATCAGTGATTATTTCTGTTTATAGAGTCCGACCTCCTTGTTGTATGTGTTTATAGAGTCCGATTTGTATTGATTTTCTCAGTTTTTATATATTAATCAATTTTAGTGCCTAGAGAATCAAGCATTAGATCATTGAATATAAACAGATACAAAGCCAAGGTTTTATTTTCTTTCCTTAATTCCTGATCTTGTTATATGCGTAGTTTACTGTTTCTTGTTTGCCTAAACAACTTACATATTTATATATAACAAGATCAGGAATGTATGTTTACATACAAGTATGTTTTTGAAATATGTAAGTTGTTTAGGCAAACAAGAGACAGTAAACTACACATATATGTTTTGTAGATCAACCGATTTAAATAATCATGCAGAATATTTTCAAAACCATACTTGTATGTAAACATGCAATCACAGTTAAGGGTACCTTAAAGTGATATGTGCCGTAACTGGGCAAAAATATTGACATGCTATTTTGTCTTTTTGCCTTAAGTATGCTTAGATGGAAACATATCGACAGAAATCACTTTACAATTACTAATAACACTGTAAAAATGTGTAATGAAATTGTAGACCACAATTCGGCTTGATTGCTGATCGTATGTACTCATTTCACTTCACAGTTCACTATTGATGAAAATATAATGATTTTTGGCAGTACTGCCAAAAATCATTGTACTGCCAAAAATCATTTTCAGCTCTTATTTGTACACGTAAATTTGAAATTTATGCATTGAAAGTTCTATAATTTTCAAAAAGTTGGTAATTTTTGGTGATGAATAACATAGTAAAAGCTCATCTTGATTCATGAGTATGAAAAATATGGCACATACAACTTTAAGTTTATTAAAATATTGTAATATAAATGAGATTAATTTTATCTAGGTTGAATATATTCTACCAGTGCAATGTTAGCACAAATATTAATTTTTTTTTATTGTGTAATCAAAATAGATTTTGATCTCAAAAATTCAAACCCTGTACAAAATTTGTTTTTAAATTATCATTATTTTTAATCTCTTGATTTTAATGTAGAATATTATATGCTTATATGTATGTAATGGATTCACTGAGTATAACTGGTTTAATCACTGAATGCACATCATAAACAGAATAGCTATCTGGACTTCCAGTACGATACACATTCTGTGGGAATAAAAAACAGGTTAGAAAACAATTCAAGATAAAACTTTCCTGGACCATATCTGGGACCAGTTTTGTACAAATCAAGATGCATGTAGGAAGATTTGGGATTTTTTTATCGTAAAAATTATCATTTAGGTACATATATTTTCTTTATTATGAATTTACCTATCATCACTTCCTTCCATGTAATTGCAAGCTATAATGATCAGAAGGTTTAAAATTGGGATTAGAATTGTTTGAGACTTGAGAATGGTATGTTTATTGCTTGCAGTTAATTTTTAACGAGGCAAAACTATGGTTCCCAGAAAATGTAACACATATTGATATAAAAATTACTCTTGTAGATATGTCTTAACTGCTTAAACATTCATTATGATATGTGTAAGTTCAAACAGTACATTTCAATCAATCTTTCATAAAGATCAAGAAACACAGTTTTTAAGGTGATTTCAAGGGATGTACTGTAAACCACTTTATTTTGCAATATATACAAATCGTGAGTGTTCAAAAGTGGATTTAGATGGGTTTATTTTTTCGCAAATGATTATATTTCATGTAATTACAAAAAGGGAATATACTTGACAGCTCTCGATCACAAATTCATGTGTTGGTGAATATGTTGAAATTAACAAAGACGCAATTATACCAGTAGTATACATGAAGATATAGTGGTTTATAGTAGTGAGATATTTTTGTAGCTATTGTGTCTCATACTTATCACCATGTTAGCGTGTGGCAGTAACTGTGATTGCTTTTCAGGTTCAAAGGTCGAAGGTTATGAACAGTCTCTAAAACCAGAGAATTCTTTTCAGTCGATTAAGCTCTATTTAAGTTGTGAAGGTACTTAAATCAATATCAAGCTGTATCCCAAGTTAATTTCAGTAAAAGTTAAGTTAGCAATTATATTCTTAGCTATTATAGTATTCAAACTCTTTTTGATACTTTTACTTTTTTTCCAAATAACATAAGAAGAATGTACATGTAGTGCATTAATGTGACTTAGCTATCATAAGGTTACAAACGATGAACATTCTGTTGATGTAGAGGGGGTTGTATTGATAATGTAATCAGACACTTGGACCTTTTATACTTATAGGTTAAATAGGGAAGTGTATGATATATGTTATTGGATCTTCAGTTATTTGGATTTATACGTGTGGAGAAAAATCATACCTTAGAGAAAATACTAAATATCATCATTGATTCTATTTTGTATTCAGACCAAGAAAAATGAAGAAATACAAAATGTTAGACTGGCCACCAGACCCTAAGATAATTAGTTATATTGATAACATTTCCCATGTAGAGTTCTAATACTAAATTATCTCCCCCTAGTTCAAAACTCTGGAATCAGACATGTATCATTGAATAAGACAAAATTATCAGTCCGATTTTGAGTGATGTTTTTTGATATTCGAGACTGGTGACCAGTCTAACAGAAATGTTTATGCTTGGAATATTATGATTCATCCATGAACTTGTATATTACATTAAATACATTATTCTTGATGCATATTGTCCAGACCTTTATCTAGAAGGTAAGATGGAAACTTTCACATAACACTTTGATCACAGGATAGTGTTAGTGGTGTTGTACATTACACTGTGCTGTTGCCTATTTTTGATGTGGTCTGATTTTGCGATTTCATAATTAAAACTCATTGTTAATTAGAAATTGTTATAAAGTCTAGCAAGTACACTTCTTATTTGATGCAATGTCACAGAGCATCAACATTGAATAAGTTGATATAAAGCTGATGTACTCATAGTATGTATCATTAAGTACAAGAAACATTATTGTGTTGTACTAAAATGTATTCATATATTGCATTTCATAACTAGCTAATAACATTTCAAACTCTTATAATTTTATTCGTTTGGATTGAGTAATTCCCTAACATTTGAGGTAGAGCACAGGAGACATTAAACTTAGACAAAATAATCAATGAAATTGGTAACCTTTTATTAGAAAAAAATCTTCAAAGAAAAATTAAGGGGAAAGATATTCCAAACATTTTAATCATCGAAATACTCCTATGTTTATTTTTCTGAAAATGTATTATTATTATAACCTTGGATACCATTGAAAATTGGCAACTCCACAGTAACCACTAGTTACCTGAGAAGTGACAGTACCATTAAGTGCCAAGTAGGAAAACATGTCATTCAGAGTCATATTGTTGCTAATAAAATGTCTGTCATCATTTACTCACTTGTTCTTGTTGTCAATTGTTCTTTGTGCAATTGTCATCATGCACCGTCCTCCATCGTGCGCCGTCCGCCGTGTGTAAACTTTTCATTCAAACGAATTCCTCTCAATAACCGAAAGCCGTAGGGTACTGATATTTGGCCAGTAGCATGCTGGGATGAAGTGCTACCACGTTTGTTCGAATGAATGACCTTGACCTTCATTCAAGGTCACAGATGTCAAATAGGCTAAAAACTTTAAAGGACTTCTTCTCAAGAACCGAAAGGCCCTGTATACCCATATTTGGCCTGCAGCTTGGTGGGATAAAGGACTACCAAGTTTGTTCAAATGAATGACCTTGATCTTTATTCAAGGTCACAGGGGTCAAATAGGCCAAAATCTTTAAACGACTTCTTCTCAAGAACCAAACAGCCCAGGATACCAATATTTGGCCTGCAGCATGCTGGGATAAAGGACTACCAAGTTTGTTCAAATTAATGACCTGGACCTTTGTTCAAGGTCACAGGGGTCAAATAGGCCAAAATCTTTTAACAACTTTTTCTCAAGAATCAAAAGGTCTAGGATGCTGATACTTCTTGAAAATAACTAGGAGGCCTAGAGACTCGAAATTGGGCCTGTGAAATGCTTGGATGGAGAACTACCAAGTTCGTTCAAATGATTGACCTTGACTTTCATCCAAGGTCACAGGGGTCAAATAGGCTAAAATCTTGAAATAAATTTTGTGAATAACTAAGAGGCTAGAGACCTGATATTGGGCCTGTGACATGCTAGGGTGAAGGGCTACCATATTTGTTTCTAAAGAATGAACTTGATATTCATTCACAGGGGTCAAATAGGCTAAAATCTTTACAGGACTATGCTGTATTGTTCCAATAGTCAGAAGACACCAAACATTAAAGAGGCAGGTGCCCTGAAGTTGTCCTTCCACTAGTTTGACTTATTCTCGCATTTCTAAAATTGTGTTGGACATCTAGCTGTCAGTCTTGCACCATCTTATCCTTTTGCAAAACATCAAACTAACCTTTTGAGTGTACATGGCTTGTACAGGTTTAGTGGCCTAGTGATTAAGATGTTCCAACTTATAACAAGTAGCCTTCTTTCTCTGGGTTTCGAGTTTGAATCCCACTTATTGAGGCCAGTCACCTAATACTGACCGTTTGTTAATAGTTTTTTTCTCTTGATTAAAAAAAATCCACAACTTTTTAGGTCACCAGAGACAAAGTCTCAAGTGGCCTATTCTAATTGCCTTTTGTCCGTCGTCGTGTGTGGTGTGTCCGTTAACAATTTATATTTTCGACATTTTCAAAATTGTGAATTATATGGTCCCCACCCCTCAGGGAGTTGTGGGAGGGACCAAAAGGGATAAAATTGACTAAAATTTCAAAAATCTTCTTCTCTAATCACAGATGTAGTAGAATCAAATACTCTTCATAGATAGAAAGATGCAAAAATTGTGAATTATATGACTCTGGGGTCTCTAGTTTTCCCCTGGGGAGGGGTTTAGGTTAACTATAGTTAGCTCACATGCTCAAAGGGCAAGTGAGCTTATGCCGTGGTGTGGCGCAGGGGTTAAATAGGCCTAAATTTTTTAACAACTTCTTATCAAGAAGTAAGAGTCTTAGACACCTAATATTACCTTGGTCATACATAGATATTCTTTTTGACTTTCTTATGATGTTAAGTATACACCATGATTACCAGAGAGCAGGTAGCGATTCAGATCCATTGGCCCCTTGTTTAAACAAGAGGCCCATGGGCCTTAATGGTCACCTGAGTTCGAAAATAGAATGAAACAAAGACATATAAACACTACATACTGGCCCTTGAAGTTGGTCAGTAATTTTATAGATTTGACTTTTTGATATATGAAGTATATTTGCTTCCATTAAACCTGAGAACTCAGAAGAAGTTTTTTTTTTAAATTTTGGTCATTTTGACCCTATTTGGCTCCCCCCCACCCCCTCTGGTCTCCCAGGGGGTCAGCGAGGACCAATATGGATGTTAAAATGCTATATCTCAGGCTAATAATTATAATCAAGTTTGACTCAGTTCCTATAAAAATTGAGCAAATGTTCATAAGTGTGTTTTGCCTACATAAACTAAAGTTAACTTGACCCCCTCCCAAGGGGGATATGTGAGACCCCGGGGTCATATAATTCATATTTTATATAAAATACCTTAAGACCTTTCCATCTATCAAAAGTATTTGATTCTACCATTTCCCGAATTTCAGAAGAATATTTTTGAAGTTTTAGCCTATTTGACCCTCCCCCTAAAGCCCCTGGGGTTAATAGGATTCAATGGTTATCTCATACTGATAATTTTGACTACATTTGACTCATTTCCTAATACAAATGACCAAAAAATGCTCAAAAATGTGTTTTCCCTATATAAAGAAGGGCCCAATGGGCCCGAATCGCTCACCTGCTATCCGGTAATCATGCATGGTTCATACTAAAAAAAGAGGAGAGTAAATAAGAATTTATATCATGCCCAAGCACGTTAGGGGCCCCTTTGGTTATTAAGAAGAAGTCTTTTAAAGATTTTAGCCTACATGGCCCCTGTGACCTTGAATGAAGGTCAAGGTCATGAAAAAACTTTGTAGCCCTTCATCCCAGCATGTCACAGGCCCGATATCAGGTCCCTAGGTATTTTGATTACAAAGAAGAAATCATTTCAAGATATAAGGCTATTTGACCCCTGTGATCTTGAATGAAGGTCAAGGTCATTCATTTGAACAAACTTTGTAGCCCTTCATCCTAGCATGTCAGTCATGCCTAATATTAATTCTCTAGGCCTCTTGGTTATTAAGAAGAAGTTGTTAAAAGATTTTAGCCTAAATGACCCCTGTGACATTGAATGAAGGTCAAGGTCATTCATTTGAACAAACTTTTAAGCCCTTCATCCCAGCATGTAACAGGCCTAATATCAGGTCCCAAGGCCTCTTGGTTATTAAGAAGAGGTCATTTAAAGATTTTAGCCTATTTGACCCCTATGACCTGAATGAAAGTCAAGGTCATTCATTTGAACAAATTTGATAGCCCTCCATCCCAGCATGCCACAGGCCCAATATCAGGTCCCTATGCGTTTTTGTTATTACAAAGAAGTCATTTAAAGATTTAAGCTTAATATGACCCCTGTGACCTTGAATGATGGTCAAGGTCATTCATTTGGAAAAACTTGGTAGCCCTTGATCCCAGCATGTCACAGGCCCAATATCAGGTCCCTAGGCCTCTTGGTTTTTAAAAAGAAGACATTTAAATATTTTTTTATATTTTACCCCTGTGACCTTGAATGAAGGTCACAGCCATTCATTTGAACACCTTAGTAGCCCTTGATCCCAGCATGTCACAAGCCCAATTTCAGGTCTTTAGGCCTCATGGGTATTTAGAAGAAGTCTGTAAAAGATTTTCACTTATTTGACCCCTGTGACCTTGAATGAAGGTCAAGGTCATTCATTTGGACAAACTTGGTAGCCCTTCATCCCAGCATGCTATAAGTCAAATTTCAGGACTCTAGGTCTTCAAGTTTTGAAGAAGATGTTGTTTAAATGGAAAAGTTGACGGCTGTACCACAGCATAAGCTCACTTGCCCTTCGGGCAGGTGAACTAAAAATAAACAAACAAAAAAGTACATTCCTTGTACTAACCTTTGCTTATATACTACTTAAATAGGAATTACAGTACACATCACTTTGTATACAGAAAGAACAAGTCAAAATCAGATTTAAAAAATAGAAAAATAATTTATTGATATAACGAGCTTTGGATTTTGCAGATTACAGACGAGAATGGATACAGATATGATATAACTGACATAAAACTACATGTATAAAAATGATGAGTTGTGTTCACAGAATTGAGACAGATATAACAGTCTTAAGTACATTTATATGATATCTGAAAGATTAACACCAGGTATGAAAAATTCACAACACATAATGTAACACCCTTAAACAGATATAATGCTACAGTGTAGCATGGAGGCTGAAGTCACTTTCATTTGTAAGTACATACCAACTTTATGGTAAAGATGATCAGGATTATGACTCTAAAACTACTTTTACAACCTATTAATCTACAACTCAGCTAGGATTGAGATAGGAATTAATATAATTAAGATGGAAAATGCCATACAATGAAGCCAGAATACACAGGAATCTTGATTTGACATGGGCCAGTTTTGACAGGTTACACTGTACTACATATACATGTAGTTGATGTTATGTCATGTGGAATGATAATCATGATCAGCATGGCATTCAAATTTTCAAGAACATCACAATACTTTCAGGATATGCATGACTGGAGTGGTACAAATTTGGGCATTTCATTGATTTAGATCAATAATTAATGAATGAGTTAACATATTGTATATTCAACCTTTTATGAAAACTATCAGCCTAATTATAAGCATAAAACTTCAGACACAATGTGCACTCCTTAGAAACAGCAGTATATTCAGCATTTACATGTACATTTGTCCAAAAAAAACCCAACAATTTTATTGGCCTTATAAGAAAACTTTGATAATGATAAACACTGTATAGATGGTTATTTTCGCCAATCAAATTTTTTGCGATTTGATCTGAAATGTGAAAAGCAAATTTTGGCGATCATAGCAATGTGCCATGAAATCGCAAAAGTATCATCTCATCTCCGCCAAAAACACCGGTTACACCATCATCTAAATGTGATACAATCATTATAACATCAATAATATTGATATAGGTCTATATATATGCAATTCATTTTGACAACTTTCAAATAAATCTCGACTCATATGCAAATGCAATAATATTAAGTGTTAGTAAAATGTATATAATGAAATAAAGTAGTCAATTATTACACAGTCCTTGTACACAACAGACATACAGTATACACATGGCAGGAGTTCCCTGGTCCACTCAGCCTGGCAGAATAGAAGCATTTATGAAGCATATATTTTTCTCTAACACACAACACGAAATATTTTAATAATTTTAAAAGTAAAAAATCATTTTGATAATCTTTTTCCACATCAAAACGTAATAAAACAGGGCCTTTTTCGATTATGGGGTTTGACTGGTTGGACCTAGTTGTTCGTTTATGAAAAAGACAGACCTGAAGGTTTTATATTGTTTTCAGACGAGCTTTGACAAAGCCCTCACAGGCCTGTATCATAAACTGCAGGTGCGTCATAATTAATACTTGAAATAATGACTTACAAATGGTCGAACCAGCTGTTCCGAATAAAAGAAAACGGCCCAGGTGAATATTTTTATTTACAGTCAAACCTGCTATAAAGGACACCTCTATATAAAGAACACTTCTCTGTTAAAGACTCATTAACCCCATTTGGTGAAATGTCCATTTGGTGTCCTTTATATACAGCTTTCACTGTATGTTACACATGTAAACCTCCTAATGAAGAAATGATTCATTTTACAACAATGATATAAATCTTAAAAAGGTATATTAATCAAACTTGTGGCCTTGAAATGGAAGCATGCAAGGAGAGTGTAGCAGTTTAGATGTGGTGGAAACCTGAGTCCCGAGACAAAATTTTGCTGATCAGGCTGGAGAGTGATGATGTAACCCAAACTAGAAATTGAACCCGATCTGATAGGAAAGTGGATTACTATTCCACCACCTGACTTTTCAGTTGAAAAAAACTTTAATTGTATTAAAAGGCATACTCTTTCGCATGTGGAAAAGTGGTAAATTTATGGACTTATAACAAAATACCGGTCAGCACACTATAATAATTGTACACTTGAAATCTTAACAAAAAAATCTGTTAAAAATCTTAATTTGAATGTATCTGAGATTCATACACATCTTAGCACATTTATTTGAAATCTAAATAGTTTACTCCCATGCATTTTATGTTGTGTAAAAACATACAAAAAATGTATTATATAAAAGATACGGGCACTTATTGTCCAGGGAATCTGTACCACTTTGTATATAGGTATTAAAGTTCCTGCCTCTTATAGTTAATTCGGCTTCCTCTGTCACCTTTGGAGTTTCCTGCAAAATATTGGGTCATAGAGCCATAATGTAACATTTTTACAGGTATTCAAAAGTAGATACATTACTGTAAACGCGGGTATAATCACAAGTATTTTAATTTACATGTGTAAACATTTCACAATGTTATTATTTTCATGATAAATACACCTGTTAACTTTTTGAAACATATTTTCATTTATGCATAAAATATTATGTGTGGAGGAAATTTTCACTCTAACAATCCTGGCGATGTACCCCACACATAAATTTTACTGCACCACGACACCATGTAGATAACGGTAATGCATAACAAAGTGATTTCCATGTCAAAATGATGATTAATAAAATAGTAATCAATGTTACCTCTTTTCACTTTTTTTATTTTGTAAAGTTCCATATCATCCTCTTCATCCTCATCTAGTTTAGTCGCCTCATAAACAGGAGTTTCATACAGGCATTCTGAAAATACATTATGGTAGAAATAATTGTATAGCTCTAATGAAAAGACTTTGAATGTCCAGAAAAAAAATACCCATCATGAAATTAAGTACATGTATAACAAGAGGCCCATGGGCCTTAATGGTCATCTGACTATTAGTACAATACAACATAGTCGTTTTAAAGATTTTAGCCTATTTGACCTCTGTGACCTTGATTGAAGGTCAAGGTAATTCATTTGAACAAACTTGGTAGCCCTTCATCCCAGCATGCTACATGCTCAATATCAGTACCCTGGGCCTTCTGGTCCTTGAGAAGAAGTCATTTAAAGATTTAAGTCTATTTGCCACCCGTGACAGTCATTCATTTGAACAAACTTTGTAGCCCTTCATCCCAGCATGCTGCATGCCCAATATCAATACCCTTGGCCTTCTGGTTCTTGAGAAGAAGTCATTTAAAGATTTTAGCCTATTTGACCCCTGTGACCGTGAATGAAGGTCAAGGTCATTCATTTGAACAAACTTGGTAGCCCTTCATCCCAGCATGCTACAGGCCCAATATCAGTACCATGTGTCTTCTGGGTCTTGAAAAGAAGTTGTTTAAAGATTTTAGCCTTTTTGATCCCCATGACCTTGAATGAAGATCAAGGCCATTCCTTCGAACGTATATGATAGCCCTTCATCCAAGCATGTCAAAGGCACAGGGACCTGGCACTACTTTTTTAAACTAAACATTATACATATATCATAATATTATAGAATCAAGGGATATGAACGAATTGGGCGGTAGTCGAACGAAAGGAACGGACCTATTTATTTAAAACCGTAAATTTATATTAAATAAATGGGTTTCTAAACAACATTGTGATGGACTATCTTACCTTAAAGAGAAATAATTTATCTTTCCATTGAGTGCTTGATGAACAAAATTGGCCAAGTATTGACGAAGTTATGGCTTAATGAATCGGGAAATTTACGAAAAATATGCTGGGTAGACATTTCCCTGTCCGGTCGAAATGTCGTCTCGGCTCTAATGGGCACCTCAAAAACCAAGCCAAAATCACAAAATCTACTCTTGTGGTGGTAAACAGTATCCATAACTGAGTTCATCCACAATCTCCTTTGGAGGTGTCATGACCCGTACTTTGTAGAAACTCCATTTAAACATCGTGTAGCTCACTTACTTTAACCGTCACCGCCATGTTCATTTGTTTTTCGGAACGCTTCTCGAGTTTACTGACAAGCACAACATAACATAATTTGCATAATGTAGTCACGATATTTAAAGTCGAGAAGCGTTCCGAGAGAAAAATGAACATGGCGGTGACTGTTACAGTAAGTGAGCTACACGATGTTTAAATGGAGTTTCTACAAAGTACGGGTCATGACACCTCCAAAGGAGATTGTGGATGAACTCAGTTATGGATACTGTTTACCACCACAAGAGTAGATTTTGTGATTTTGGCTTGGTTTTTGAGGGTGCCCATTAGAGCCGAGACGACATTTCGACCGACAGGGAAATGTCTACCTAGCATATTTTTCGTAAATTTCCGCGATTCATCAAGCCATAACTTTGTCAATACTTGGCCAATTGTGTTCATCAAGCACTCAATGGAAAGATAAATTATTTCTCTTTAAGGTAAGATATCCATCAATGTTGTATAGAACACATTTATTAAAATAATCACGGTTTTAAAAAAATAGGTCCGTTTTTCTCGACCGCCGAGTTCATACCCTTGATACTATAATATATATATATGTATACTATTGGTTAAAATTTTTTGTGCTAGGTCCCTGTGGTCAAAGGCCCAATATCAGGTCTCTAGGCCTCTTAGTTATTGACAAGAAGTTGTTTAAAGGATTTTAGCCCTTTTGACCCCTGTGACCTTATATGAAGGTCAAGGTCCTTCATTCAAACAAACTTGGTAGCCCTTCATCCCAGCATGCTGTAGGCCCAATATGAGTATCCTGGGCCTTCTGGTTCTTGAGAAGAAGTCATTTAAAGATTTTAGCCTATTTGACCCCCGTGACCTTGAATGAAGATCAAGGTCATTCATTGAAACAAACTTGGTAGCCCTTCATCCAAGCATGCCACAGGTCTAATATCAGGTCTCTAAGCCTCTTATTTATTCACAAGAAGTTGTAAAAAGGATTTTAGCCTATTTGACCCCTGTGACCTTGAATGAAGGTCTAGGTCATTTATTTGAACAAACTTGGTAGCCCTTCATCCCAGCATCCTACAGGCCAAATATCAGTACCCTGGTCATTCAGGTTATTGAGAAGAAGTCGTTTAAAGATTTTAGCCTTTTTGAGCCCTGTGACCTTGAATGAAGGTTAAGGTCATTCATTTGAACAAACTTGGTAGCCCTTCATCCCAGCATGCTACATGCCCAATATCAGTACCCTGGGCCTTCTGGTTCTTGAGAAGAAGTCATTTAAAGATTTTAGCCTATTTGAGCCCTGTGACCTTGAATGAAGGTCAAGGTCATTCATTTGAACAAACTTGGTAGCCCTTCATCCCAGCATGCTACATGCCCAATATCAGTACCCTGGGCCTTCTGGTTCTTGAGAAGAAGTCATTTAAAGATTTTAGCCTTTTTGAGCCCTGTGACCTTGAATGAAGGTTAAGGTAATTCATTTGAACAAACTTGGTAGCCCTTCATCCCAGCATGCTACATGCCCAATATCAGTACCCTGGGCCTTCTGGTTCTTGAGAAGAAGTCATTTAAAGATTTTAGCCTATTTGAGCCCTGTGACCTTGAATGAAGGTCAAGGTCATTCATTTGAACAAACTTGGTAGCCCTTCATCCCATCATGTCACAGGCCCAATATCAGTACCCTGGGTCTTCTGGTTCTTGAGAAGAAGTCATTTAAAGATTTTAGCCTTTTTGATACTTGTGACCTTGAATGAAGGTCAAGGTCATTCATTTGAACAAACTTGGTAGCCCTCCATCCCAGCAACCTACAGGCCAAATATGAGTACCCTGGGCCTTCCGGGTATTGAGAAGAAGTCGTTTGAATGTATACGTACGGCGGACGGCGCACGACGGACGGTGCATGATGACAATAGGTCATCCTGACCCTTCAGGTCAGATGGCCTAAAAATCGTTTTTATGTACACACTTCGTTTAGTTAGTGTAGTTAAACATCCCATTTATAGCAAGTGTCATTTACTGATGTGTTAGGTTTAGAAGGTGGAGAAAAATTGAAGCCAGAGTCCCCTGTAAAAAGTTAATCACACTGCCACTGTAGCCCTTTATACATGTACAGTGCATATATTTTTACTCAGAAGATTATACATACTCTCCAAGGATTCTTCATTTTATGAATTGAAATCCACTTTATCCCACATGGGTTACCAACCTTTGTTTTCCTTTCCAAGCACCACCTTTGCACACAGGTAGTCCATGACCTCTTGGTCTTGTTTGTGGAAATACCAGTCTTCTATATCTTCCTCATGTTCCTCCACCATCTTGAAACACTGCAAGCAACCAAACCAACCAACCACAGATAATCTTATATAATCACAATGAATGACTGTCTTTAATGAACCAATTAGAGGTGGTCTTACTGGGAAAATACTAACAATCAGAGGTTGTTTCTCATAACCAATCAGCGGTTATCTTTTAATCACTAATCAGAGATTGTCTTATAATCACCAATCAGAAATTGTTAGAATAAATTTACATTTTAATTACACAAAATCACTGCTCATGGATGTTTGTTGATAACTTCTTTTCTTTGTTGATAACAGACAATCAAAGAAGGCTTTCCTACAAGTTTCAGACTTACTTTCCTATGCATATCTGTAACCTCAGCTGAAGGCGTATCCCACAATTCTTCGGGGATCCCAAGATCTACTTTGACTCCCTTGTCTCTGGAAAGGGAAACATTGACAACATAAAATATAGAACAAATTTACATAACTGCCAACTATTTTTTGTAAAGACAACATTGTTATCTGTTTAGTGGTTTTTAGAGCTACAATATTGCACCTACATAAAACAGTCATAAAGATAAGCATTACTAAGGAAAGTGTGATTTCAATGGTGTCCCATCAACTTCATCAGTCTTAAATCATGATCAGTAAAAACCAAGTCCAGATGTGCAATCATATCTGTAATTCCATGTGCTGTCCATGATGAGGGATCGCAGTGGCAAAGTGGTTAAAGTCCGCATTTTACTACCCTACATTTACTAAATCGTATTACTTCAAACTCACAAAATTTGAATCCCATGTTGTGTATTAGTTGCACCTATACTGGCTGAAGTGTCACCTTCACTTATACATAATGATACACACTAAACCATGTTGTGTGTATTATTTACACCTATAACCTAGAAGTGTCACCCTCACCTAGCTATGTAGTGAATATCACTTACACTAAACCATGTTGTGTATCATTTACACCTATAACCTAGAAGTGTCACCCTCACCTAGCTATGTAGTGAATATCACTTACACTAAACCATGTTGTGTATTATTTACACCTATAACCTAGAAGTGTCACCTTCACCTAGCTATGTAGTGAATATCACTTACACTAAACCATGTTGTGTATCATTTACACCTATAACCTAGAAGTGTCACCTTCACCTAGCTATGTAGTGAATATCACTTACACTAAACCATGTTGTGTATCATTTACACCTATAACCTAGAAGTGTCACCCTCACCTAGCTATGTAGTGAATATCACTTACACTAAACCATGTTGTGTATTATTTACACCTATAACCTAGAAGTGTCACCTTCACCTAGCTATGTAGTGAATATCACTTACACTAAACCATGTTGTGTATTATTTACACCTATAACCTAGAAGTGTCACTTACCTCACCTATAACCTGAAGTGTCACCTATATGTAGTGAATATCACTTACACTAAACCATGTTGTGTATCATTTACACCTATAACCTAGAAGTGTCACCTTCACCTAGCTATGTAGTGAATATCACTTACACTAAACCATGTTGTGTATCATTTACACCTATAACCTAGAAGTGTCACCCTCACCTAGCTATGTAGTGAATATCACTTACACTAAACCATGTTGTGTATTATTTACACCTATAACCTAGAAGTGTCACCCTCACCTAGCTATGTAGTGAATATCACTTACACTAAACCATGTTGTGTATTATTTACACCTATAACCTAGAAGTGTCACCCTCACCTAGCTATGTAGTGAATATCACTTACACTAAACCATGTTGTGTATCATTTACACCTATAACCTAGAAGTGTCACCTTCACCTAGCTATGTAGTGAATATCACTTACACTAAACCATGTTGTGTATCATTTACACCTATAACCTAGAAGTGTCACCTTCACCTAGCTATGTAGTGAATATCACTTACACTAAACCATGTTGTGTATTATTTACACCTATAACCTAGAAGTGTCACCCTCACCTAGCTATGTAGTGAATATCACTTACACTAAACCATGTTGTGTATTATTTACACCTATAACCTAGAAGTGTCACCTTCACCTAGCTATGTAGTGAATATAGTTTCACTTTACTTTTGTCATGTCTGCAAAAGAACCCTTCTTTTCCTTGCTGTGAATTTGTACTTCAGTAGCTTGTCACATATGTGGGGGGCTCTTGGAGAGCACTCAATTTATTCATCTTGTAATGTCAAGGTCAGTCAAATGTAATAATGTTCTTACGGAAAGTTTACATCACCTGATACAGAGTTTATCATATATCATCAAATTCTTGACAACAAGACATATCATGTTATCAAGCTAAAAATGGAAAATTATACCATGGTTGAAACACATTTTTACCAGCATATTGCAGCAAAAGAAACATGTATAATGAAGTATTGTTACTTACGATTTCTGATATTTCAACCCTCTTTTTCTTTCGTTGTCAAAGAGCTATGACCTGTTTCTAACACTTTTTTGATTTCCCTGTTTCCTCCAATCTAGCTCTTAAGTCATGTGGCCAAATATTTACAGACTGTTGGAAAAATATTTAACATAAAAATATAATTTAATACTATGATATCACACACATAGTTAAGATGTTTTAAATGTATTTAAATAACATATACATGTAGAAGAAAAGGGGGGAAAAAAAAACCCGATTCCTGTTGAGTGCTCAACCAGGAATCCAGTGTGATGCACTATCTTAATCTCTGAACCATGTATAAACTACACCAGCCCGCTCCTTAATTTTTACCAGGAATCCAGTGTGATACACTATCCAAATCTCTGTTACCGTGTATAAACCACACCGGCCCGCTCCTTTTACGTATGTAATTGATGAGGAATGATATTATCTTCAATTCCTGCAACATTTTTTTCTCATATGAATAATTCCATAGTTTTCCTTAATTTTATGAATAATGTTTTTTGATAAACATAATTTAATTTTACTTTAATGTACAGTACCGGTATTCTTCCATGATTAATATAAGCTTTAATTTTCAAACAATTGCACCATAGGGGGGGGGGGGGGGGAACTGAGTATTAGTTGCAGTTTATACTTTATAAAAAAATATATATATTCATACTAAGATCTACATTATCATAAATTGTAACCGTTAAACATGTAAATGTGTATATGCTATAATCATTGTAATTATAAATACCTTGTGTATTACCTATTGCATTCCATAGACTTAAAACAACTAAAGGATGATCTATGGTACCTGTGAATATAGATTTCTATCTAATTTCTCGTGTACCTGTGTGTTGCACTACAACTTATCATTACAAGGAAACAAACTAACTTATTTTATGAAACCGTTTAAGTCAGCATACCTTCACATGAAGTTGCTTTTTTGACTGGGTCTTCATCACTTTCGTCAGCTGTCACCGAAACGGTATTCAGAGATACCAACCATAGACACAGCAGAGTAAAAACTCGAATGTTGTGCATCTTGACAGCTAATATGTACAGCTAATCCACATGGCAGGGTGTATCTAGGAAGTTCACTCTGACCCCTGACCTTGCTGAACCCTACCGACATGATGCACTCGTATTCGTAATAACAATACTTTGTAAATATGATAAGAATTAATATATCTCATTTTAAATATAAATTAACGTAATGTAGGATTAAAACATTAACAGATTTATTATGAAGGAATATCGTTAAGAATTAGTTATTTTTTTACTCAAAATTCGGAGGAGATTTCCTAAATGTATACGAAGTCATCACATCATATACCGGGCGTGTTGCTTCCGCATTGGTTCTCGAAGATAATAACTTGTTGGGAGGAGATAGATTCGTGTCGACTGGCCAGAGTCCACGAATAGGAATACAGGAATACAAATTAACCTGGTTTCGGGTAAATTGATTATATATATCTGATTAATATGGATACTTATGTTTTAGCAAAGAATAGAATCCGTACAAACACAAAACATGATATGTTGTGAATGAATCATCGTAACGTTACTGACAGTAAAGGTAGCACTGTGTGTCAATCCAGGAAATAAATCAAAGTATATTTCCGTGTTAAAAACTGTGTATGTAGCCTTTGCTTTCTCCTTAGTATATTATCATTTTGTATCCTACTCATAGATTTATACGGTTATATCAATCTGTGTTGAAAAGATTGCATAGAAGTGACCTTTGGGCTGTGGCCTCGGAATCAGATGAATTATTTGTACTAAAATTCTATCTAGGTCTGTTAAATAATATTAATCACAACAGTTTCATAGTAGGCCTATTAAAATTGTTACTACCCCCTACCAATTTTGCCCCCTCTGGGTTTCTTCTGGACCAATAAAAAGGTAAAATCCTATCAATAGACACAATTTTGGCTGAAAAATTTGATTTCAGGGTGTAAGTAACATTACTCGGTAAATACTCGGCCATGCCCCACAGGTATCGCTGTTAACCCCTAGAAACTCAAGGACGAGTTCTGTCCTTGAGGGAGGAGTATGTGGTGAATACTAGCCACAATAAACCGCTCGGCTAGAGAGAACTTCTCTTTTAGCTCGATCGGTTGAGCGTCAGACTAGTAGCGATATATCCCAGAGGTCCCAACTTCCAATCCTGGCAGTGGCAGTGATTATGTTTGTATCAATTCATGTGCTCTGTTACATTGTGCCAATGTGACAAATCCCAAGTGTTAACATATTTGTTATAACTGGCTCGTGAAGTGTGCTCATTAACGCAAAATATAACGTTAACTCAGTTGTATGAGTTTAAAATATACACAAATGTATAAATATTTACAAACATGTACAAAATGTAACATTCTTTAATGGTAGAGATCTGTAACTGGAGCAGAGAAAATGAAACAACCAGATCAGCTAGGGTTTGAACTAGGGGTCACCTCCAAATAAATATATACATGTGCTAGCCAATTCTAGATCTACTGATCACAATTAAGCTTCCCAGACTTTTTCTTTACTACTTTAACTACTATGAAAAATAACATGGATAATATCGTTTGAAGCAGAGAGCTTTGTGAAGATGCCTGAGACGTTCAGCTTCGGTATAGATCCAGTAACTACTCATTCCTGGAACAGCAGTCATTCAGGTATGGAAAGTTTAAAAAGTATTCACAAATGTACAAGATGCATTTAGGTTCATGTATGGAAAGTTGCAATTCACAATTTTACATTACAGCAGTTTCAAGATCCCAAAACGACAATGTGAAAGTAAAATTTACCGTCTATTAGAGCCACCTTCTGGTGATTATATATATATGATATCACAAAATTCATATCAAAAGATGATGTCACGATCACCGGAATGTAGGACTAATCAACAGTAAATTGTACTTTACCCACATCGTTTTGGGATCTTGTATTGTATGAGCCTGTTGTATCTTTGGATTTAGATATTTCTGTTACAAAATATTTCATTTGTTTTAATGTCTCCTTGATGTTTCTAACCAATGAGTAACATGTCAAGCCTATATAAGCACTTTCCTAACAATTTAGGCTGAGTAAAACAGTACTGAAATGTAACTGTAAGATAATAAGATAGATGATAAAATGAAGTTTCATGGGCTAGATATTATGGCATTTTATGTCAGTCTTGATGGAAACTGCATGGTTGGTAGACGACACGTGCAATATATAGTTCCAGTGGAAATACATGTGATACATCTTCTTTGAAGCTTTGTCGTAGTATAAGTGTAAGTACTGAAACAAAGGGAAGTAATTGTGATAGAATAAGAATGTATTCTTATTGTTCAGATGCAGTTCAGATCAATATTTTTTTGTTAAAAACAGATTGATGTTTAATGGAGTGACATGAACCCATTTTTTTATATAATTTTTCTCTGTGCTCTTGTAGAGGTAGCTGTTTCCCTCAACAACCATGAGGTGAAGGTTTATAAGAAGACTGGCATGACCTACAACAATACCGCAACACTGAGTGAGCATGGACAGAGAGTGACCAGTATTGATTGGGCACCCAAAAGTAACAACATCGTCACCTGTGGGGCTGTAAGTTAAAATAAAGTAACAACATTGTCACCTGTGGGGCTGTAAGTTAAATAAAGTAACAACATCGTCACCTGTGGGGCTGTAAGTTAAATAAAGTAACAACATCGTCACCTGTGGGGCTGTTAGTTAAATAAAGTAACAACATCTGTCACCTGTGGGGCTGTAAGTTAAATAAAGTAACAACATCGTCACCTGTGGGACTGTAAGTTAAATAAGTAACAACATCGTCACCTGTGGGCTGTAAGTAAATAAAGTAACAACATCTCACCTGTGGGACTGTAAGTTAAATAAAGTAACAACATCGTCACCTTGTGGGGCTGTTAGTAAAATAAAGTAACAACATTGTCACCTGTGGGACTGTTAGTTAAATAAAGTAACAACAATCGTCACCTGTGGGGCTGTAAGTTAAATAAAGTAACAACATCATCACCTGTGGGACTGCAAGTTAAATAAAGTAACAACATCATCACCTGTGGGACTGTAAGTTAAATAAAGTAACAACATCATCACCTGTGGGACTGTAAGTTAAATAAAGTAACAACATCGTCACCTGTGGGACTGTAAGTTAAATAAAGTAACAACATTGTCACCTGTGGGACTGTAAGTTAAATAAAGTAACAACATTGTCACCTGTGGGGCTGTAAGTTAAATAAAGTAACAACATCATCACCTGTGGGACTGTAAGTTAAATAAAGTAACAACATCGTCACCTGTGGGGACTGTAAGTTAAATAAAGTAACAACATTGTCACCTGTGGGGCTGTAAGTTAAATAAAGTAACAACATCATCACCTGTGGGGCTGTAAGTTAAATAAAGAACAACATAAAGTAACAACATGTCACCTGTGGGACTGTAAGTTAAATAAAGTAACAACATTGTCACCTGTGGGACTGTAAGTTAAATAAAGTAACAACATTGTCACCTGTGGGGCTGTAAGTTAAATAAAGTAACAACATCATCACCTGTGGGGCTGTAAGTTAAATAAAGTAACAACATCGTCACCTGTGGGACTGTAAGTTAAATAAAGTAACAACATCATCACCTGTGGGGCTGTAAGTTAAAATAAAGTAACAACATTGTCACCTGTGGGGACTGTAAGTTAAATAAAGTAACAACATCATCACCTGTGGGACTGTAAGTTAAATAAAGTAACAACATCATCACCTGTGGGGCTGTAAGTTAAATAAAGTAACAACATCATCACCTGTGGGGCTGTAAGTTAAATAAAGTAACAACATCATCACCTGTGGGGCTGTAAGTTAAGTAAAGTAACAACATTGTCACCTGTGGGGCTGTAAGTTAAATAAAGTAACAACATCGTCACCTGTGGGGCTGTAAGTTAAATAAAGTAACAACATTGTCACCTGTGGGACTGTAAGTTAAATAAAGTAACAACATCTCACCTGTGGGACTGTAAGTTAAATAAAGTAACAACATCATCACCTGTGGGGCTGTAGTTAAATAAAGTAACAACATCATCACCTGTGGGGCTGTAAGTTAAATAAAGTAACAACATCATCACCTGTGGGGCTGTAAGTTAAATAAAGTAACAACATCGTCACCTGTGGGACTGTAAGTTAAATAAAGTAACAACATCATCACCTGTGGGACTGTAAGTTAAATAAAGTAACAACATCATCACCCTGTGGGGCTGTAAGTTAAATAAAGTAACAACATCATCACCTGTGGGGCTGTAAGTTAAAATAAAGTAACAACATCATCACCTGTGGGGCTGTAAGTTAAATAAAGTAACAACATCATCACCTGTGGGGCTGTAAGTTAATAAAGTAACAACAATGTCACCTGTGGGACTGTAAGTTAAATAAAGTAACAACATCGTCACCTGTGGGACTGTAAAGTTAAATAAAGTAACAACATCATCACCTGTGGGGCTGTAAGTTAAATAAAGTAACAACATCGTCACCTGTGGGACTGTAAGTTAAATAAAGTAACAACATCATCACCTGTGGGACTGTAAGTTAAATAAAGTAACAACATTGTCACCTGTGGGGCTGTAAGTTAAATAAAGTAACAACATCATCACCTGTGGGGCTGTAAGTTAAATAAAGTAACAACAATTGTCACCTGTGGGGACTGTAAGTTAAATAAAGTAACAACATCATCACCTGTGGGGCTGTAAGTTAAATAAAGTAACAACATCATCACATGTGGGACTGTAAGTTAAATAAAGTAACAACATCATCACCTGTGGGACTGTAAGTAACAACATAACCTGTGGGGCTGTAAGTTAAATAAAGTAACAACATCGTCCACCTGTGGGGCTGTAAGTTAAATAAAGTAACAACATCATCACCTGTGGGACTGTAAGTTAAATAAAGTAACAACATCATCACCTGTGGGGCTGTAAGTTAAATAAAGTAACAACATCATCACCTGTGGGGCTGTAAGTTAAATAAAGTAACAACATCATCACCTGTGGGGCTGTAAGTTAAATAAAGTAACAACATTGTCACCTGTGGGACTGTAAGTTAAATAAAGTAACAACATCGTCACCTGTGGGGCTGTAAGTTAAATAAAGTAACAACATTGTCACCTGTGGGACTGTAAGTTAAATAAAGTAACAACATTGTCACCTGTGGGGCTGTTAGTAAAATAAAGTAACAACATCATCACCTGTGGGGCTGTAAGTTAAATAAAGTAACAACATCATCACCTGTGGGGCTGTAAGTTAAATAAAGTAACAACATCATCACCTGTGGGACTGTAAGTTAAATAAAGTAACAACATCATCACCTGTGGGACTGTAAGTTAAATAAAGTAACAACATCATCACCTGTGGGACTGTAAGTTAAATAAAGTAACAACATCATCACCTGTGGGGCTGTAAGTTAAATAAAGTAACAACATCATCACCTGTGGGGCTGTAAGTTAAATAAAGTAACAACATCATCACCTGTGGGGCTGTAAGTTAAATAAAGTAACAACATCATCACCTGTGGGGCTGTAAGTTAAATAAAGTAACAACATCATCACCTGTGGGGCTGTAAGTTAAATAAAGTAACAACATCGTCACCTGTGGGACTGTAAGTTAAATAAAGTAACAACATCATCACCTGTGGGACTGTAAGTTAAATAAAGTAACAACATCATCACCTGTGGGGCTGTAAGTTAAATAAAGTAACAACATCATCACCTGTGGGCTGTAAGTTAAATAAAGTAACAACATCATCACCTGTGGGGCTGTAAGTTAAATAAAGTAACAACATCATCACCTGTGGGCTGTAAGTTAAATAAAGTAACAACATCATCACCTGTGGGCTGTAAGTTAAATAAAGTAACAACATCATCACCTGTGGGGCTGTAAGTTAAATAAAGTAACAACATCATCACCTGTGGGACTGTAAGTTAAATAAAGTAACAACATCATCACCTGTGGGACTGTAAGTTAAATAAAGTAACAACATCATCACCTGTGGGGCTGTAAGTTAAATAAAGTAACAACATCATCACCTGTGGGCTGTAAGTTAAATAAAGTAACAACATCATCACCTGTGGGACTGTAAGTTAAATAAAGTAACAACATCATCACCTGTGGGGCTGTTAGTAAAATAAAGTAACAACATCATCACCTGTGGGGCTGTTAGTTAAATAAAGTAACAACATTGTCACCTGTGGGACTGTAAGTTAAATAAAGTAACAACATCATCACCTGTGGGACTGTAAGTTAAATAAAGTAACAACATCATCACCTGTGGGACTGTAAGTTAAATAAAGTAACAACATCATCACCTGTGGGACTGTAAGTTAAATAAAGTAACAACATGTCCCTGTGGACTGTATAAATAAAGTAACACATTCACCTGTGGGGCTGTAAGTTAAATAAAGTAACAACATCATCACCTGTGGGGCTGTAAGTTAAATAAAGTAACAACATCGTCACCTGTGGGGCTGTAAGTTAAATAAAGTAACAACATTGTCACCTGTGGGACTGTAAGTTAAATAAAGTAACAACAATGTCACCTGTGGGACTGTAAGTTAAATAAAGTAACAACATCATCACCTGTGGGGCTGTAAGTTAAATAAAGTAACAACATCATCACCTGTGGGGCTGTAAGTTAAATAAAGTAACAACATCATCACCTGTGGGGCTGTAAGTTAAATAAAGTAACAACATTGTCACCTGTGGGACTGTAAGTTAAATAAAGTAACAACATCGTCACCTGTGGGGCTGTAAGTTAAATAAAGTAACAACATTGTCACCTGTGGGACTGTAAGTTAAATAAAGTAACAACAATGTCACCTGTGGGACTGTAAGTTAAATAAAGTAACAACATCATCACCTGTGGGGCTGTAAGTTAAATAAAGTAACAACATCATCACCTGTGGGGCTGTAAGTTAAATAAAGTAACAACATCATCACCTGTGGGGCTGTAAGTTAAATAAAGTAACAACATCGTCACCTGTGGGGCTGTAAGATAGTTAAATAAAGTAACAACATCATCACCTGTGGGACTGTAAGTTAAATAAAGTAACAACATCATCACCTGTGGGGCTGTAAGTTAAATAAAGTAACAACATCATCACCTGTGGGGCTGTAAGTTAAATAAAGTAACAACATCATCACCTGTGGGGCTGTAAGTTAAATAAAGTAACAACATCATCACCTGTGGGGCTGTAAGTTAAATAAAGTAACAACAATGTCACCTGTGGGACTGTAAGTTAAATAAAGTAACAACATCGTCACCTGTGGGACTGTAAGTTAAATAAAGTAACAACATCATCACCTGTGGGGCTGTAAGTTAAATAAAGTAACAACATCGTCACCTGTGGGGCTGTAAGTTAAATAAAGTAACAACATCATCACCTGTGGGACTGTAAGTTAAATAAAGTAACAACATCGTCACCTGTGGGGCTGTTAGTAAAATAAAGTAACAACATCATCACCTGGCTGGCTGTAAGTTAAATCAAGTAACAACATTGTCACTTGTGGGCTGTAAGTTAACTCACATGAAAGTTTTTTAGCCTGATATAGAGTGATGGCCCCTTGTTCATTGTGATTTTTCTTTGGGTTGAGTAAAGCATGTCTTAACATACATGAGAAAGAAGGCTAAAAAATGTTTATTAAATACACATATAACATAATTGGTCTTTTCTTGGGATGAAATATTTTCTAATACCATATTTCACTGCAAATAAGCCCCCCCTTTCAGAGAAAAATAAAGGTCAAAAGTGGTGGGGTTCTTATATGCTGACAACCTGCCTGATATCATTGATCAATGAGGTTGCTATCTGGAATTTTTTAGTGTCCTGTCATTGTAATAGCAAGAGGTTCAAGTATTGAAATTTTTCGGTTATAATGCATTCACTGTAGGTAGGTTCACTTACCTCCCCTTGAGTTTGGTTGAAAGAAGGGAACATTAGATACTGTTTGTATCCTCTTTAATTCTGATAAGGCATTATATGTTTGTATACTACAGGACAGGAATGCCTATGTTTGGACTCTACAAGATGATGGAAAATGGAAGCCTGTTCTGGTAATCCTGAGAATCAACCGAGCAGCTACCTGTGTACGCTGGTCACCTGACGGTAAGATGTTTTCTAATTTTGGAACTTACCTAGACATCCTTAATTAATTATCTATTTATCCCTGAAAATTATTTCTTGAGTAAGTGAAAAAATGTTTCCTTTAAATTTCTTTTCATACTTAATTGTTTTATACCTGTTTCTTGTTACAGAGAACAAATTCGCTGTAGGAAGTGGGGCCCGGATCATATCCATCTGCTACTTTGAAGAAGATAATAAGTGGTGGGTCAGCAAGCACATCAAGAAGCCAATCAGATCAACTGTTACATGGTAAGTCAGATTTGCCAATTAAATGAACTGTTACATGGCAACTCAGATTTGCCAATCAAATTAACTATTACATAATAATTCAAATTTACCAGATTAACTGTAACTTGGTGAGTCAGCTTGGATAATTGTAAACCTGGATCATTGTGACATAGTTTAGTCAGTTAATATTCCTGTTTTTTACAACATTAATATATTGTTGTGAATGATTTATAAGAATCAGGGATCACTGACTCTCGATCATATCTAACATATTGATCACATGCAATATCTGTAGATTAAGGTTTTATAGCTACAGTCAAGCCTCGATGTATCGAAGTTCAAGGGGCCGACAGAAAAACTTTGAAACATTGAGACTTCCAATTATTCATAATTGGAGTTAAACAGAGTTTTTTTTTACCATGACCAACTGTGGTAGTTGTGTACATGTCGTCTCCGTAAACTTTATAATCATTGTATTTACCACAAAAAAAAACCCAAAAAACCAAATTCGAATCATTTAGGTTTGACTCTATATGAACATTGCATTGTATTCATATGACATTTTTGTCCATAGCCTTGACTGGCATCCCAACAACATTCTGTTGGCAGCAGGCTCCACAGATTTTAAGGCCAGGTAAGAGAGAAAGATTATATTCAAAAAAGAAATAAAAAATTACTACTGTATCAAGACAATTATGTAAAAGTTTCAATGGTACTAAATCACTCAAAAAATTATATTTTATACAGGTTATTCAACATAATGGAAAATTATTGATGAAGAAGGATATCAATATATTATAATTCTACCATTACAGAAAATTGATTAGGTTTACTACATTGATTTATTTTGACTAATCATGACCAAGGTCACATTGAATTAAACTTACAGGTGTCTTTATCAACTGTAGAAACTTATGTAATGAAAATTTCACCCATTAGTGATAAAATGGTAACTTTGCCTTCTTCATGTGTCCAGGACCGAGAAATATTAAAAGGCAAAATGACGATTGTTTTCTAAATTTAGGGGAAGGAATTGAATTTATGATTTATGAATAGAATTTAAAGATTGTGAGATTAGATAAACTTAGATCAACATGCATGCAAATAATTCTACTACCTTTTTGTATTGTTTTAGAGTTTTCTCTGGCTATATTAAGGATGTAGAGAAGAAACCGTCTGCCACTAACTGGGGCTCCAAGATGAATCTTGGAAATCTCATGTGCGAGTACTCCAATGGTGGAGGTAAGATTTTGAGTACTTTGGGAAATGATTTCGCATACATACATTTACAAAAATTTGTGTCTTTGTTATTTATTACTTTTTTACATATTTGCAAGTAAATAAATTCATGATCAAGGGTTTATACTGACATTAGTGCATTAATGTACAATTATTTACATGAAATTTGAATTCGCATTTGAGCTCTCAATCAAAATTACACAAAAATTTATATGTGGTAAAAATATAGTGGTTTATAGTATTCAATAGCTTATTGTACGATTATTGACCAGTTAAAGATTATAGAACTTTATTATATGATTATTTCTTCCAGGTGGATGGGTCCACAGTGTGTCTTTCTCCCCCAGTGGAGAAAAACTGGCCTGGGTTGGACATGATGCTAGTGTGTCTGTTGCCATGGCAGGAAGTGGGGACCAGTGAGTATGATTTACAGTCAAACTTTGGTGGGACCATGATCAAATTGATCCCAATATTTTTCAAAGTTCAGTTTATCTTAAGTTATACTTTTTAAATAGAGACTTTGAGTCATACAAGTTAATTGAATTAGTGATATTTAAAAAAAAATAAAGTAATATAATAGAATCGAGTCCTGTTATTCTTTCATGGAAATTATGCTTTCATATAATAAATGTACAACATTCTATAGAAACTGCTTTTTTTGTTTTGTGTATTGATTTATCATTGGTTTTACTTGTAACATAAAGACTGTTGGGTATTAGACTAGTTTGGTTGTACTCTGGTGAATTTTGCTTATGAACAAATTACTAGTGAACTATTTTGTACACTGCTTACATTCTCCTTCTTTAAAAAAACCCATGAAATTGTAGATTTGTTTAAAGACTTACTGAGGTTTTCTCTATTCCATGTTTCTAGAATCGCTGTAGTGAAGGGGAATTTCCTGCCTTTCATGAGTCTGACCTGGGTCACAGAGAACAGCATGGTCTGCGTAGTGAGTATTTATCTTACTTTTCTATGTCCCTGGCGTTAATTTGGAAAGGAGGATATATAGTGTTAACCATATTCATGTCCATCACATCATGTTCCGTATTTGTATATAACAGAGTTATCTGCCCTTGCAAATAGGTATTGATTGTGATATCATGTAACTGCGAGCATAACATTATAATTTTCCAAGAAAATGTCATGAGTTTCACTCACAAAATAATGATATCATAATGGATACCTACCCATTAGTGAGGTAGCTCTGCAATATGAATTTCAAATAGAGGCTTGCAATTGGTAAACTGATATTGATGGTGGTATTTGACATAAGAATTTCATTGTTGTAGTTGTGGTTTCTTATGATAGGCTGTTACATTAGCATTTTCTGCATGACATAACATAGTATTTCTCTCGTCTCAGTATCTTTTACATATATGTGTACATGTTATATCTGTCTTCAGGGATATGACTGCTGTCCGAAACTGTTCAGTCACAGTGACGATGGACAAGTGACCTTCATTACTGACCTTGACATTCCACAGGAGAAGGACCAAATGACAATGAGGTAGGAGATACAGTTATATTTGGTTGTAGTTTAACATATTTGATTAACAGACATTGCTAGACATTACAAGCCATAGTTGTGTTTTAAGTTTGACACTCCATGAATGTAACAGAAAATAATTCTGAAAAGTTGAAAATGTTAAAAGTTTGCTGTACATCACATAAAATTGGCTTCGAAGATTTTCATTGAAACAGATATACCATAGATATGATGGAGAGTGATATCCGTTGTAGCTGGTTACAATAAAGATACAAACGTTTAAGTGATAACACATGTCCTGTGTATTATTTTCAGTGCTATGAATCGTTTCCGTCAGATGGATAAGACAGGAACAGCAGACAGTACTGGGGAAGTGAAGACCAAACATCAGAACACTATTACGTATGCACTCTATCATCTAAACTCCCCTCATATCTACACATTTAAAGTTGCCAGGCTCTGGTTTTTCTCCATGTACTGAGGGTGCTTTCTTCCACCTCCCCTGGCATGTACTTGAAAATTAAATTATCCTGGCTGATAAGGAAGGAAGCAAGGAAGTTTAATATAACGAACCAAGCCAAATATTACCCTTGGCCACTATTTCAACATCTTGTATCCCTTTACATAAACATTTACAGTACTACTTATTGGTTCTTTATCCTTATGAAGCCACTTGTCATACCTTGTAGGATAGCCTTACCTGATTTCCATTTTACCTTTCCAGCAAAGTGTCTGTGTTTGCCGGAACAAAGGCAGACTGTACTAAATTCTCTACCTCTGGGGCAGATGGTCAGCTCATCATTTGGGACTTTAAAGTAAGTTACTTAATATTTCAAAAATTGATCATAGATTAACAGTATGAATAAATAAATTTCTTATGAAAGGAAAGTGAATTTTGATAATAACAGATTATCTAACGTTACAAAGTACATTGTAGATTGATTTTGATGCTTTCTGATGAATTAACGAGGTGTTTTGTTTGATAAATAAAGGAAATATAATATATCTAAGCCAACTGCTTAGGATGTTTGCGAATGGTTACATTTGGTTTAATGTTTCAGTCCCTTGAGAAGAGTATCTCTGGCCTGAAGATCGCCTAGACATCTAAATACCACAAGTCTTTCATCAGGATGTGTACCATTATCTACTCAAATCTCCACCATCATAAACAGTATAGGAGACACCAGTATAAACAGACAGTACACCATTAACACCTATGCAATTCTGCATGTTTACATCAAGTCTTGTATACATGGACTGTATAGACAGTATGTCTAAAAGGGACAGTGATGATCAGGCTCCGATTTCTCGAATCAAAAGTGCAGACTTAAGTCAAAACTTAAGTTTTTCTCCTTGTGTAACTTATATGAAAACTCTTGACTTAAGTCAGTTTGGATCTAAAGTTTGTTTCGAGAAATCGGGGCCAGATATCCACAGCAGACAAGTCCCTGTGTGTTATCTTAAGACGTAATTAAGCATGTATCATATTCAATTGTTTTACTTATTTAACATGCTGATGTCATATTGATACCATGGTAACTGAAATTCCACATGCCATTCCATGTTTTGTCTGCCTAACATCAGTTATACATAATATGTGACACATAATCATGATATGTCTCTGTAATGTCTATTTAAGATTTGTATTTGCTGAAATAATTTCTACAATGAATAAAATGTTTCATTTTGATTTTTTTTTTTTTTTTTTTTTTTGTTAATATTTGCTATTTGGTATATTGTATACAGTGGAACTTGGTTGATACAAACTCGGATAATTCGACAACCCGGCTTAATACGAAGTACTTCGCCGGTCCCAGCAGAATTCTCTCTTTATCTTTGTTTAAAGAACTAGGATAATTCGAATTCCGAAAACTCGAAGAACTCGGATAATACGTAGTAAATTTTAGGTCCGAATGACAAAAATCATACATAAAATGTTCTAATAACTCGAAATGAGATTTTTTGGACAACGAGATCGCTGAAAATGCCAATATCTTTTTTATAAAACTGCCTTAGAACACCATTTCAAAATATATATCTTGGTTTTATTGTTATAATTTTGCAACTGCCATCGGCAATTTTGACATCTCCCTTGTTCACATCGTTTAAGGACATGGAACTAGTCTATATATACCAAGTAAAAAGATCGTCAGTAGACATAAGAACTCCCTAAATTCGAGCACTCGTATAACTCGAAGTTTTATCTTGGTCCCTTCGAGTTCGTATTAACCGAGTTCCATCGAATGTGCGATAATATGATTGATAGTGACAGCTTATATTTGAAGATAGATCTAACAAACATAACGTTAAGACTGGTTAGTCAGCGTGCAACTTACGAGTATTATTTCACCCAAAATTACCAGATTGTTAACGTCCCCATTTGTGTGATGGGGAAATTTATCATAATATATTTTACTGCAGGAAATCATTAAATTAACACCCTACATGTAGTGTTGGCTCAGGGCCAACTCTATTTGCGCTTTTCAAAAGAACTTCCAGCTTGTAAATGGAAGAGCTTCCAGAAGCAGAACAGCTACAAATTAAATTGAGTGATCAGATGTACAAAATGTATTCCAGAGGTGAGGCAATCAAATTACTAGACTCCAATATTGCTTTTCATGGTCAAAGGTCAAGGTCACTGTTACTAAGGCCGTTTTCCTTCATACAGATGGAAACAGGTTGGACCATATGTAAAAGTAATTATTTCAGGTGTAAATCCATATGAACCTGCAGACTTTGATACAGGCCTATGTCAAGGTTCTTCTGAAAACAATATAAAATCACCAGAACTGTTATTAAATCATAAACGAACATCTAGGTCCAACCAGACAAATGTATAAACGAAAACAACCTAAAACTATATATATTGTATAGACGAGATTGTTTTTGAGAATTTTCATTATGGTTCTTTTAAAAACATCCTACTGAGCTCTTCAAAGATCTGTATTACAAAGATAGCACTCCGTCTCATCAAGACCCACACAAAATCATCAGTGAGGTTTCATGAAATTGCCTTTAAATTTACTATATATGAGGTAGAGTTCTTGTTTCATTAACTGAGAAGAACACTGCATAGTAACCATTTTTAGTTGGTAATATATAAGACACCTACTAGGACTAACTTTTCTTGATGTGAAGCAAAATATAGGTCACAGTGACCTACGCTTTTGTACATGACAGCCTAATACCAGTATGTGTCCAAAGGATACATTTGAAAACCATGCAGATAAACGAAAAAGAAGACATAAGTAATATTAAATGGTTTATTGTCAATTACATCGACCAATCAGCTGTAAGTGATACAGAGACATACAATCAATATTTAGCAAGTACAAATCTGTCCCCATACATCATACAGGTTGCTTATCCTGGTTTTGGTGAAAGGTTTCTTCAATTTAAAACTTATTCAACCAGCAACTTCTGTTAAAACATCACAGCTGAAAGTTAAGTCCTAGAAAACACCAAAAATTGAGCTTTAATCTTTAGGAAACAGCAGCCTAACTCTGCATAACACTTCTAAATTCTACATGGAATGCATTAGAAATCAGAAGTTATCTAGGTACAGAGGTAATTAGGAGGGAAGACTATCTAATTAATACTAATAATTCCTGAGGCCTAATACAAAATTCTTGTTTTACTTCAAATTCTAAAGGATACATAACATTTCAATACGGCAATGCATTTACATTTTTCAAATTCAACCCAAAATATTGGAAGGTTTCTATTCACACAGTGCCATGTTAAATTCAAGTAATAAATATGATACTTTAAGCATTTATCAGCCGATAGCAAATATCAAAATTCCATATTTTCATGAAAGCTGAAATTCATGACAATTAAGTTAATGTACTGGTATTATAACTTATGCCATTATCTCCTGAAGTACTTTTCTTTTTATGGCAAAAATATCCTAGATGTCATGGTAAATCTTGTTCATTCACATAACAAAAACAAAATTCAATTAATCATTTTAGGAAAACAAGAACTACTTTATATCAAAAACTTGCCACATGTACATGTAAGACCAATAGTTAATGCTTATTGCAGTAGATTACTTCTACCATTTATGATATAAATAGATCTGATTCTAACTAGAATTTCCAAAAATCCAGCAAAACAGATGACATTCTCTACTGTTGAGTGTATTGAAATGATGTCCATACAGTGTGTGCATAATCCGAGTTAAACTGCATTGATGCTTGTAAAACTTTAATATATCCAAATTCCAAGCATATACACTACTCCTAATAAGTCAAAAAGACCACTATATGACCAAATTACAGTATATAGCCATTTTGGCTAGCTTTGAACAAATGATTTTGTAGTTAAACTAAATGTTTCAGACATTAAATTGCCTCAAATCACTTACACCAAATAACACTTTTGCTTCATGAATTTGCCATAGGCAAGACTTTAAAGGATTGCTAGGCAACATTATACATGTACATCTAATGACAGGGTCTTTAATAATGTCACAAGCAATATTTCCATCCTCCTGTTAAGTTACAAAATGGCCTACTTAAATAATCAGACTTTTAATTAGGTTACACAATATAAGGTAGAGCTGCTTTAACGTGTGACATCCAAAATATTATTTCAAATAATAAACCAGGTATCAACACAATAATTATGGCGGTTTCATACAATATTATATATATATATATATATATATATATATATCAAGCTTACAGTTTGAACAAATTCAAACAAAGCAAGGAGTTTATATACAACAGTAAACATCTTTTCCAAAATATTAAATAAAACAGAAGAAAACATCAGTTAATATGGCATACAGAAGTTATATACTTAAAACCATAAGAAAACATACAATTTTTTTTTTTAGAAAATTGAAAACAAAATCCACATTCCAAGTTAAGCCATTCCTAGTGACAAGACCTGAGGGTTATGAGTACAGATTTCTAAAACTGTAAAGATACCCCTGCATGACCATGCTTCCCTTGTAAAACAAAGTCATTCGATCGTATCAGTCAATGTAATTCTGGCTGATATTCAGTAGATAGACTTGTTTAAGGGTTCTCAAAATTTTGCATAGCTTCAATTTAGTGCATTTCCTTTGAACTATAGTATGATTCCAAATTTGTATATCAGCGCTTTTTATAATTTCAGTATGCTAACCTTTTGATAGATCTGCAAAACAATATTTTGGTCGAAAGGATTTGTAAATAGGAAGTATCACTGACTCAGTCCAATGGATTTAACATAAAAATACTGCATACAAAAAAGATTCCAAATATGTATCCTGACAGCATCTGGCCTGGAACTGTTGTTTTTGTTCGATTTGCATATGAATTTTTACTTCTGTGTAATTTTCAAAACAAACAAATTTTGTGGTTTGAACTCTGTAACAAAGGCTAGGGAAGTAGATTTACTGGAATAGCCACAATATAGGAATTATAATGTAGATATCTTACAGGAACAGTCATCTTAACATTCATTGAATGGAAAGGTTTGAAATGAGATCAAAGTTAGTGACATATGATATGAATATATATGATACATGAAAAGACCCATTACATGAGTATAGGTAGGTAAAGGTAGGTAATAGTAATAAAGTATAAAAAGAAATTAAGTTCCTGCCATGGCCTTAGCAACACACGATATATACAAATTCCTATCAATATTGAACTACATGTACATCCAAAATCAGAGACTTTAATTCATGTGTTTATCATTACATAAGTAATGAAAAAAGTTTACATACCAGTAAGATTATTTATCCTACCAGTACTTTACCAGATAAATCTTAGTCAGTAATCAAAACTTAAAAAAATACAAAAATGGTACTTTTCTAATTCGCTTTGTATTAAATAGTTCAATAAATATATCCAGATTGGTAATGTTAGGCCAACACAAAGCTACTTTAAAATATAGAAAATGGAGGTAGAAATAAGTTAATTGAAGCCAAATTCTGAAATGGGGTACCTCACAAAAACATCAATTAACTAACTGGTTGTCTAAGATATCCTTAAACTAACATTTCCAATTTCCTCAAACAGGCCCTTTTATTCTAAAATAATCTGTGCCAAACATGAATCTTTGCCAGTCTATAACAACATTCACCAACCTAGCATAACCTTTGTCTAGTTCAGTTATGTCAGTCCAAAGAAATGATCTGCAAGTCACAAAACAGGCCCTACAAGTCTGCTACAATTCCATTTCCAGCTACAAGCCCCGCCACTCTACAATAAAAACCTTACAAATCAACCATATTCATATCGAACCTCAAGTCCTAAAAGTCTTCCACTTTATATGTCCAAAAAGCATGCATATCCATGTCCAACAATAGGTCCTAAAAATCCATATCCAAATATATACAAGTCCTTAAAGTCTACCAACAGAGACTACAAAACAACTTCCAGTATATCATTGTCCAAATACTGCCCTACTAGCTCACCATATCATTGTCAATTTGTCAAACGATCAGGACAATTTGTCCTCCATATCAATGTCAAATGACCAGAACAACTTGTCCTCCATATCAATGTCAAGTGACAAGGACAACTTGTCCTCCATATCAATGTCAAATGACCAGAACAACTTGTCCTCCATATCAATGTCAAATGACCAGAACAACTTGTCCTCCATATCAATGTCAAATGACCAGAACAACTTGTCCTCCATATCAATGTCAAATGACCAGAACAACTTGTCTTCCATACCAATGTCAAATGACCAAATTACTAGTCCTCCATCTTAATGTCAAACGACTACAGTATTACTTGTCCTCCATACCTATGTCAAACGACCAAACGACCAAATTACTAATCCTCCATCTCAATGTCAAACGACCACAGTATTACTTGTCCTCCATACCTACGTCAAACGACCAAATTACTAGTCCTCCATCTCAATGTCAAACGACCACAGTATTACTAGTCCTCCATAACAATGTCAAACGATCAGGACTACTAATCTTCCGTATCAATGTCAAGTGACCAGGACTTACTGGTTCACCATATCAGCGTCCAACAACTGGACCAAAATTTCAACCATTTTCATGTCACCCATTAACAAGAAATTTAGTAACGGTATATACAATTTACCAAGGATGAAAAATTGTCCAGGACAAAAGCTTACAAATTAAATATCATCATGGCAAAGGATGCAAAACTTCATCAATCATGCTTTAAAAAAGCTTTAACATAGAGATCCATAATATAGCATTTATCAGAAATACTCCCGAATGAAAACACCAAAACAGAAATTAGAACACCAAGAAGACACCCCATTCCAGACAGTCCATGTCCGTGTATAGAACACCAAACCACAAGATCTTCACAAATATTTACAGTCGTACTCTTAATGTAAACCAACTTATTTTCATGGGAACTTAATTTATTTCACGTTTTCTTAAATAATGACTTTTTCACAGCCTCTAAAGTTCTGTTTTTTCTGCATTTGAAATATTTTTGCAGTAATTCATTTCAGCTATTTTTTTTATCGCCTCAGAAATATCCGAAAATTAGTCGCACACATATAATAAGTTGGTTTACAGTATTGAAATGAGTGTTACCAATACTTAATGATAACACAATATTTAGCTTTATACAAATTCATAATCACTTGAACATCTTATGCCTATGAAAAGTTTGTATATTTACTCAATTTTTATCAACTAAACATGCCTTATCAATGCCCTATGTCAGACACAATAGAAATATCAATATCTAGTTATGTTTTAAAAATATACATGAAAGATACGACACATAAGAGTTATTTGTGTACAGCAGAGTATAGTCTAGTACATAATGTATTGTACACCAATAAAGAAACATTTAATATCTACAACACGTTTTATCCATTATAGACTGAAACATCCATGGAGTGTAAATATTTGGTCACAAACACAAAATTACAATGTAGATAAGACATGTACACAGACAAGAAACCCTGTAGTCATTTTCCATCAAAGGAAACTTGAGTAAGGCTGGAGATCATGCTTAACAATTTAATTTAGTAAAACATGACATCATATTTCAGATAAAAATGACATCATCCTTTAAATCACTTTAAATCAAACATGACATCATCATTCAGTGAAAACAGAACATTATATCAATTAATCAGTGAACCATGTCATCGTCTACTTCTGAATCAGTTAAATATGGCATCATGTTCTGTAAAGTATGACATCAAGTACAGTATCATCATGTTTCTGCAAAGTATCACATCATATTTCTGTAAAGTATCACATCATATTTCTGTTAAATTTGACATCATATCTCTGTAAATTATGACATCATATCTCTTTAAAGTATGACACCATATTTCTATAAAGTGTGACATAATATTTCTGTAAAGTATCACATCATATTTCTGTAAAGTATGACATCATGTTTCTGCAAAGTATCACATCATATTTCTGTAAAGTATCACATCATATTTCTGTTAAATTTGACATCATATCTCTGTAAATTATGACATCATATCTCTTTAAAGTATGACACCATATTTCTATAAAGTGTGACATAATATTTCTGCATCTGTAAAGCATGTAATCACATTTCTGTAAAACATGGCATCATACTTCTATAAAATTATTATATCATACTTCAATCTGTAAAGCATGACATCATATTTCTCTAAAACATGACATCACATATGTAAAAATATGACACCACACATTTGTAAATCATGACATCATATTTCTGCCAAATTATGACATCATACTTGTGAACCTGTACAACATATCGGTATATTCAGTAATACATTCCACAATGTTTAAGATGTAAAACATTTAACTTTTTTTACTTGAGTAAATATTTGTACAAATGACATTCTATAAAATATCAATTTCAGCACAGTGGTTATACAAAAGATGTTTTTTGTGAACTTGATACATTGTAGACAACATAATGTACAGGTCACAGACAAAACCTTATGACATACATATACTTATGAATAATGAAGGCTATACGTCTAAATAATCTCAGTAAAAAAATAGTTTCATAAACTAATGACAAAGTCTAAAAGAGGGCATACCTTTTCAGTTATCAGACATGTAGTCCAAACGGGGGCATACCTTGTTTTAGTAATTAGAGACAAAATATTTGCCTTTGTTATATGTACTGGGAATTATCACAGAAATTATCACTGAAGGTTACTGCATTTCCAAGTCATATAAAATTTGCACCAAGTTCGTGCTGATTTAAAAGATAATCAAAAGTTGTTTTAACAACCTAGATATTAACTATAGAGTGGTGATAGACCATAGCTATTCCACCTCTGTATATTACAGAGTTACCTCCCTTTGGGCTTGGTATCCATTGTGACGTTTTTATTTTGTGGGCGAAGTTTGTTGTTTTCTCTGATAAGTATGATGTTATGCTCTCAAACTCATGCCGTCCCAATCAATACTTTCCTGTAAGGGCAGATAACTATGTAATATGCAAATAGAGTGTAGCATTGTGGGTGAGAATAGATTGAGATACACTTTACAACACAAACATCAATTTCTGTACAAGTGGTTTTCATAGACACTTAGTATCAACATATTCAGATAACACACATCCAACTTAAACTAGTATGTACAAGGTCTATAACCTATTGTAATGGGAGTGATTTGTCAGTATATTCTGTGTGTAAGGATACATCCAACAGGTCTTTGTAATGACTTAACAACATTATACACAAAATGTTCACCGACACCGATTTATTTCACCAGAAAGCTGCTGCATCATATCACACAACTTATCAAAAGTCTTTACAGCCAGCTAATATTCTTACTCCTTCATAAACCATTACCGTATTTTTGCGCGTATAGTGCGCACCCGCGTATAGTGCGCAGGTACGTTTTTGAGTTTTATTTTGGAAAAATTTTTTTTTTACAAAAAAATCTAATTTTTGCATCTTCATTCAAAACGTTTTGCATAGGCTCCAAACACTCTTATAGAACAAAATCAAACTCTTCCTATTGTTTATCAGTGCCTAAAACAACCTTCTGTTCATTAAAATTAACTGGCGAGAGGAGTTTGACACGATGATTGACACTTTGTTTACACAGCAATAGCGACAGGCCTAGTTAGCTTGTAAATTTCAGGTGACACTATAATGAGGTCTCAACAACGATGTTTTTACAATCAAATAATTAACCATACCTTGTGTAATTCCAAGTGGTATCAATCAAGTCTATTGTGTATCTGATGGGCATTTAGAATTAATCATTGTCAAAGATATTAGCTGGAAAGCCGACCGAGTACGCTAATCAACCACAGGTGGCCGCCATATTTGAGTACTGACTGCACACTTCCGTATTCTCAATTATTTCAATCAGTATTGAAATCAAGATGAGATTTTACAGAACCATTTCAACAGATGGTAATAAGAGTGTATTTGACAGCCATAACATCATTTATAGTACAGATTGGTCAGTTTTAATGTAAGAAGGTTTTAGTTTCGTATTTAATTTGCTGACTCTGCATGAAACCATTACACTCACTTCCGTAAACAATTGTAAGTTCAAAAGTTTTCACATGCTGGCGAAATTTATTTATAAGGAAATCAGTTTAATGTGACAAATCAATTACATACTTATACATCGTTTCAAGCTCCAGGCTACATTTATTAAGCCATTTAGATTTGGAGATATACCTTACTGAAGATTCACGATCGTAACATGTGTCCGGTCATGAACACGTGTGCTCCAAAATGGACTATCAAGAAATTAAAGATATAAATTTCAAGTGAGCTTTTCATTTCATATTGAATATATGCATTGAATATTGACTTAAAGATCCAAGTAGCATAACTCTCAACATGTACAAAATGTTAGGCTACTACGCACTTTAGCTTGGACTTGCCGGTCGGTCATCATGATTCAGGGCCTGTACTTGCGTATAGTGCGCACCCCAACTTTTCACTTGATAATTTATGAAAAAAAGTGCGCACTATACGCGCAAAAATACGGTATTGTATATAAAAGTAAAGTAGAAACAAAATCCTATTCAAAGTTTTTAAAAAAGAAAATGATAATACAGTCACATCAATATGAAAGTCACTTGAATATACACAGATCTTCAGAACACCAAAAATCATTTTTCTCTCAGAACACTTCATGATTTGCTATGTTTGACATCTGTATCTATTTTTTCTGGACTAGTCTTTATCTCCTGCACTCTTCACGGATCTTCCTCTCCCTCACTCTTCCTCTAGCTGTCGATCCCTCACTCTTCCTCCACCTCACCATATGCCTCCTCAGCCAAAGCGAAGTATTTGTTAGCAAGTCTCCCCTTCATGGCAGCCATTGCAGCCTCTGCAGCCTCATTGTATAAATCACCTATAACATATAACAAAAGATTCTAAAATATTTTACCTGGCATCCTCATTATTCATACTACATTAAACAAATCATTTCGGATACAATTACTTGCTATAACAAACTTATGTCAAATAAGCAAAGAAAGGATGATAGACTTGAATGTCTTTTATCAACATTATATTTCATTCTATTATGGTAACAAAATATGTCCCCATTCAATGAAAACAAATAAGCCATTGTTCATCCCATTTTCAATGCAATCAAATATATTACCTCCTCTAAATTTTTAGATTATCTTTCCTTGTAAGTAAAGATAATTTATGAATTTCTAAGGCCGTTTTCGATTATGCGGTTTGACTGGTTGGACCTAGTTGTTCGTTTATTAATTAAAGACGGACCTGCTGATTTATTGTTTTCAGACGAGCCTTGACAAAGCCCTCACAGGCCTGTATAAAAAAATGCAGGTTCGTCAGGATGTATACTTGAAATGATGACTTTAACCAAAGGTTCAAATGATTGTTCCGAATAAACGAAAACAGCCCTGTAGTAAAAGTATTGTGGATTGGTGATAAGTTATCTCCCTTTTTAAAAGTGATAAGTTTACGTACCTGCTTGAGAAGGATCCTTTTCCAGCCCGTGTCCTCCATTATGGAGTAATTCTGCCTTCTTGGCTATAAGGATATGGACTGGGTCCTCCATTGCACAGCTGTATTCGCCTCCTTCATCATGGTTGTCCGTCTCTATGGCACGCTCATACCACGACAGAGAATCCTCCCAGGAGATTGATCTGTGACATTGCAAGAAGCAGTCCATTATACACTTGTTCCTTTATCAGTGAATATTGACATCTGCATTTAATAGGATTATCCTGAATAAACAGCATATACGTGTACTGTAATATATCTGGACCCAAATATTAATGCCAGCAACTGTTTATCAGTGGATTAAAGTTTGATATGAAAAAAGAGAGAGTGCATATATATCCCTTTCAAATACATATTACCAAGCCCAAACTACGTAAGAGTACTATGACTACACCATACTGACCTTTTAGTGCCGAGGCCATTCCCAGTCTCGAATGCCTTGGCCATGTATATCATAGCTCCACGGTCTCCTGCCTCAGCAGCCTCTACCATGTAGTCTACACCAATGTTGAAGTTCTCATCACATTTCTGGGAAAAATAAAGTTAGGCTCATCATTTACTTCCTCTCATAAATGATCTTATACTTATTACAGTTAGGCTTACCTGATAATTCTTTAATGTTCTCAATCTTCTTGTCTGGTACTTCTATTTCAATGTTGATTCTTCTATTGTTATTTAAGATTTTATGTTTTGACAATATCTTATCAATAACCACTGTAGTATTAAACATTTTTCTATAACTTTGCTTAGCACTTGATGTTAATTGCAGTTTTGGTTTTCATATTCCATCTGAAATCCCTCAAACCAGTCAATAAAATTACTTCCCCTGAATTACAAACTATGTTTACCTCGACAACACAGCTGACCAGAACTTCCCTCTCCATGTCCAGGTACAGTTTAGCCAGGGTCAGAATGGCCTCCATTTCACCCAGCTCTGCAGCATGCTCCTCATGAAATATGGCTGATTCCCAATCAATGTCTGTCTCCTTCCTCTCCTCCCCTACTACAAATCTGCCAATTTCATGGTACTTAGCCATCTCATGATGGATCTGTGTGAGGAAAGTGAGGTAATATTGTGCTTTAAAACTTTTGTTGATGTTTTATTAGTGCAACAATATAAAGTTTTAAAGCACCAATATAGCATATTTTACAATAATTTGATCTATGGTTTTTTTATTACAGATATTTTTACAGATTTACAGCTTTTTCTCTAAATTGAAAATTGTTTTCCCTCAGCTCCCAAAGAAAGTCACACCTGTGTTGGGAATAAAAACTAATAATGCTACCGTTCAGGGATCAATCTAGGTTTTGGGGGAAACTATCCTTTTTCCAAATAGGGGAAAAGTTTGGCAAATTATAGGGGAATTTGAATCTTCTTATTTTATTCCAAAATTATATTCATTTTGATGAAAAAGTACTGCAAAACCACTTATTTTATTTTTAGATTTAGTAAAGCAAGATTTTAAGCTCAATAATGAAAATTTTGAGTTTATCATAAAATATGCAGTAGCTGTATGATAAATTTGAAGAAATTTGCAAACAAAAGCCTAAAAAAAATTGATGAAAAATAAGTCACAGGGGAAATTGTGTTACAAAAACGGTAATTTTTTAGCTTCAAATGGGGAATTTTTAAATCACTAGGGGAATTTTAGGCTAGAAGGGAATTCATTCCTTGAGGGGAAATTTACCCATAAACTGAGATAAATCAGAGCTAGAGTGATCCCTGACCTTTAGTTTCCTTTTTACACGTATTATCCACAGTCTCCAACCTTTATACTGATCAGTTTCCGTAAGTATATTTACCTTTCCTAATGTTGAATCTCCAACCTTAATATTCATTAGTTTCCTGAAGTCCACCTCCATGGCAACACAAGATGGCCGAGCTCTCTGTTGGGCCATTCTCTGGAAAGCCTCGCGTTCCTCCTAATGAAACAAGAATGAGAACCAGACTGATGAGTATTCTGACTATATCAATGTTAATGTACAGTAAGCAACCGAAGATTGAATACGAACAGGTAAGAATTAGGATCCTTTTATCAGATAAGAGATTATAACTTATAAACAACAAAACATTTATTTACATCATATATATTACTTCTTACACTTCACATAACAACAGGATTATTTTTGATTCAAAATCAAAACCTAATTAGGTAGTTTTTGCTATAGGCTACTTTTAACACAGAATGATAAAAAATATATATAGAAATGAAGATGTTGATTGCCAAATTCCTACTTAACTGGGGCTACTAAAAGGAAGTGAGCCTCATTTTAGACTTGATATACAGAAGGCTGAATAGAATACCGTACTAAAGGAACTTTTTTGCAATAGTAAAAGGTAATAGAAGGAATTACAGAGATCTCCGTGTGAACAGTAAGTCACATTATAAAAAGCCTATCATTTTACATGTTTTCTACTCTAGCTCAGATGTTCACCAGCTATAATTAGACCACACACACATAGAATATCACTATGATGATGAACTTTTAACTCATTCACCCCTGCAGACACAATTAGGCTCTTCTTAATCCAAAACTAGGCCAGTCCATTATGGAATTCCAGGGGTGAATAAGTTAAACACTAGCAAAGGACATTTTTGCTGGATAGGTTAAGCTGTAAGCATTGCTTGTTTTAAAATGTATTGTTTGCATGATAATGAACAGGACAAAAAGATGCATTCAGTACATTTTATTTCTTAATGATTCATATTGCCTTGGGTCATTTGTAAACAAATGTGTACCTGTATGACTTGAGGAATATATCTAATGTATCTGTACCCTGTATACCTACCATTGACATCAATTGTCAGCAAAGAATTATCACAAGGGTAAACAAATCAGTGAACTTGAAATCAAACTGTCCAAATGTGAAACTGTTACTAGTAAATGTTGCTTCTCAAACGTTAATGAACAGAATGTTAACTGAACATATTATAATTAATAAGTATGGGTCTCTGAACTGTATCAAGTATTAACTTTTTCATGCAAAATAACATCAATTCATACTGTCAACAATAACTTCTTCTGCAAAACATTTGAAATATTAGTAATAACTCTTGCATGTCAACTGTGAAAGCATATGAAAAGTTTGGTAGTTTGAAAGAGACAGTGTCAGGAAGAGCGTGCAAGTGACAAGGGGGGGTTTGGTATATAGTTTTTCCCACCTCATGAGTTTCATGTCCATCAATCTGAAGACAAACAGTTTTGTGTATCACTTATAATACTGTCTAATGATAATACTGTACAGTTGTTCAGAGAGTGTAAAAGTTTCATTTACAGTTTGTAACTTATTCCAGGGGTTTATTTTCGAAAATTATCTTTATTCTCTTTGAAAACCTCATTCAAACGCCAAGCAATATGTAAAACCATGATTTTGATAAATTTGGACAAATTAAGTGAAATTAAAACCCCGCCAATAACAGCAACTGTACAGTATGTATCAGTAATAGGATATTTCTTACTTTCCTATGTCCAGGTTCATTCCTCAAATTGTAATTGTCGACAGAACAAATATTCTGTTTAACATTATACAAAAATAATACATGGTTCATAAAGATTATTTTGTGTTCGATCTTCACACTGAAATCTTATCAGATACAAAACTCACTTTAACGCAATATTTCTATAAATCTATATCTAAGTACTCACTTTAACGCAATATTTCTATAAATCTATATCTAAGTGTTTACATATCTAGAGCTACGACTTGTTTTTTTAATTACACTATTTGTTTTAGAATTTTTAGATAGTAGACTTAATAGGCTACCATTTCATAGCCTTAATTTTAAAAGTTCAGAATTTTCAACAGATTCCTATAATAAAGAACAAGCAAGATTTTTTTTGTGTTTTTCCACACATATCGTCTGCCATTTAGATTTTGGATAAAAAAATAATATACAAAGCTTTTTTTCCCCTAAGACCTTTATCATGGTTAATTTTTAGATAATTATTTTTCTATCATATTTAAGAATATTTAAGTTTGAGAAAAGCACAGCAAAGAAAAGAACTGTACCTCTGCCGTCATTGAAGACTGACTGTCGGATTTATCCGATCGTTCTGATTCACTGATGAATCTCATTCGACTGTGTCTCACTCCAGGTGATGGACTCTCTAGACACATTCCTTCATCTGTATCCTCGTCTATCGCCGAGTCACTCATCATGGAGGAGTTGGATCGTTGGCGCTCCAAGAATCGAGTAATATCAACTTTTGTGTCAGGTGATGAAAGGGAAATACAGCGTTCCTCATCCCCTCTCAGCCTAGTCTTCATCATAGACTTTCTCTGTAACATGTGCATGACAGGGGAACTAAATTATTAAGATAATAGAGTATATAGTCACTGTTTGAATGGTATATACTTCAATCATCAATTTTCTTGCAGTCATCTGAAGAAAATACAGAATATAAACCAGGGATATGAGACTTAACTTATCCTTAGTGGTTTTTATACATGACTTTTGCACTGTGATTCCATTTCGTTAATTACAGAACCATATGTTGTAAAAGTCCTACTATAGACTATATATCGTTGGAAATATTCCACAGAGATTAATATTCACAAATATTTGAACTGCCTGTCAAATATGAAATCACATGTCAAGCTAAGTTGGTTGACAGAAATGCAGCAAACCCTTCAGTACATTACAAGAAAAAGTACAATGTAATGTCTCAACCAGATGTCACTGGGACCAGCATATTTGGCCGTTATAGCCAGGTTTCCCGATTATACAGGTTTTAAATGTTATAAATTAAGAAGGAAAATGCCATACAATTACGCTGGAGAATACAGGAATCTGGATTAGACAAGGGCCAGTTTACACAAGTTATACTGTATTTTATGACCAGATGTTCATACCTGATGACGGAGGAAGTCTTTGTGGGCGTTGAGCTCCGAAGGAGCGAGATCAAACTCTGTCAGATCCAGACTCCTACAGATATCGTTACAGATGTGCGAGTGGAAGAAGAGGGCCATGCCTTTAGCTCCCAGGTTACCATCGCCGTACTCATTACCCTCGATGGTGTGTATCTGGGGGTCAGTGTAGAGGTCACCCACTCCCTGGATGTCCACCACAATCAGCATGTGTCCAGACCGCTCAAAGGTGAAGTGGCTGAGAGCCTGTAGGGTACCACAACCATATTCATCTTGATTTAAAACTCTAATTATACAGCAGTCATAATGTAAACAGGGTATAGAGTAAAACACAGTTGTAATGAACATCTAGCTAGGGACCAACAAAATGGCTTTGTTATAGTTATAGTTTGTTATACACATATTACAAACATCTGATAGGAACAATGACAGGGAATGAAGTCTACTACAATATAACCAGGAATTTGTAATTACGGGTGACCATCTCTTTATTAAATGACTTTATTGTGAATGACCAACTACCTGTGGAGTGACCTAATTACAACTGACCACCAACCTGAGGAGTGAAGCGTGTGGAGTCCTCAACAAATCCGGAGTTGGAGTTGTACTTGACATAATGACCTTCAATGAAGTGCTCAAGGTGAAACAGTGGAGCCCCTGGCCTGTCCTTAAACTCCAAAATGTACATCTGAAAGATGTCCACCTGAAAAAGCCAAATCAGATTTATAATAAAAGGTCCTGTCATTTAATATAACAACACATGCTGACTTTAATAATCCAATACATGTATGATATCTAAGAACAAAAGTCAGATTCCATATTGAATATATTGGTAAAAGCAATCTTTTCAGAAAATAAAAATCTATTATTTTCTCCTGCCTCCCTCTCTAAGACCTCACAACTACCTTTTTAGGAAGTCTCTTACCTAGACCTACCTTTTTAGAGGGTCTGTGTCCCCTATACCTCCCTCCCCCATACCCACCTTTTTAAAGGGTCTGTGTCCCCTAGCCCCTCCCACAGACCCCCCTTCCCAGACCTACTTTTAAGGGGGTCAGTGTCTGTTGTACTACTCTGTCCCCTAGCCCCTCCCACAGACCCCCCTTCCCAGACCTACTTTAAAGGGGGTCAGTGTCTGTTGTACTACTCTGTCCCCTAGCCCCTCCCACAGACCCCCCATTCCCAGACCTACTTTTAAGAGGGTCAGTGTCTGTTGAACTACTCTGTCCCCTAGCCCCTCCCACAGACCCCCCCCCTTCCCAGACCTACTTTTAAGGGGTCAGTGTCTGTTGTACTACTCTGTCTGAGCCCCATACCCACTTTTTAGGGGGTCTGTGTCCCCTATACCTCCCTCCCCCATACCCACCTTTTTAGGGGGGGTCTGTGTCCCCTAGTCCCTCCAACAGACCCACCCCCCCTTTCCCAGATCTACCTTTTTAGGGGGTCAGTGTCTGATGTACCCCGCTGCCTCCCTCAGACCTCCCTTCCCCATACCCACCTTTTTAGGGGGTCTGTCTGTTGTACTCCTTTGTCTCCCTCCCTTCCCCATTCCCACCTTTTTAGGGGTGTGTGTGTCCCCTCTGCCTCCCTCCCCCAGACATCCCTTCCCATACTCACCTTTTTATGGTGTTTGTGTCTGTTGTACTCCTTTGTCTCCCTCCCTCCCCCATACCCATCTTTTTAGGGGGGTCTGTGTTTATTGTACTCCTCTGTCTCCGTCCCTCCCTCCTCAATTCCCACCTTTTTAGAGGGGTCTGTGTCCACTTTGCCTCCCTCCCTCAGATCTTCCTTCCCAGACCTACCTTTTTAGGGGGTCGGTGTCTGTTGTACTCCTTTGTCTCCCTCCCTCCCCCATACCCATCTTTTTAGGGGGGTCTGTGTTTATTGTACTCCTCTGTCTCCGTCCCTCCCTCCTCAATTCCCACCTTTTTAGAGGGGTCTGTGTCCACTTTGCCTCCCTCCCTCAGATCTTCCTTCCCAGACCTACCTTTTTAGGGGGTCGGTGTCTGTTGTACTCCTCAGCCCAGACTTTGGCGTCCATCTGTAGTTTGACGTCCTGGAAGTACACCTCTCGGTCCACAGGCTGTATGTAGTTTTTGGCCACATAGTTTCCAGCGTGACTCCAATCAGGGTGCTTCAGGAACTGAGACAGTTTCTTCCTGAAATATATAAAATAGTTCTTCTGAAAATGATATCCTTGTCAACATATTTAATATACTTTTATTCAAAAATTTCCACAATCACCCAAGATATTTGATGTCTCATCCATTTGTATTATACAATGAACAGTTTAAATTGATACAAACGAAGAGTTTAAGTGTTTCATTCCAGCATGAAACATCATGTCAGGACAAAATATGCACAAATATACAGATTTGAATGAATTGCCAGAAAGACACCTAAAACAGCACTACAGAACTAGACCAGGGGCTCCTTAGGAGTAAACATATTTTACTCTATCAATGATCCTAAATTTGATATCAACAAATTTAGGATCAAAGCAATATCACATATGAAAATCTGACAGTAATGGTCTACAAAACATCTACATGTAACAAGATGCCTATCACTGTAACCATTCTTTATGAATATAAATACATACATATGTACAATTGTCTCCCTGATGCAAAAAAGACAAACCTGTGAGTTTGTGAATTGTGATATGCACTATATTAATACATATTGAATTAGTGTACATGTATATCCTATAACAATAAGTTTTGATGGAATGATCTTTGATTTATTCATATACTGGAGAATAAATTACATGCATAGCTATACAAAGTTATGTATGAACAGGCAAAGCCAAAATTTTATATATGAATCAATCTTCTTGGTATAGGATCTGCATATAAAACAGGATTTATTTTAAATTAATCTTCCCATTTTGCCTAAAATCCATCCGACTATAATGTGCACTTGCAAAAATATATTTTAATGTGATTGATATATCATTGATTTAGATGTTCGTGTACGATATATGAAAGCTGTCCGAGTTCACTCTGCTTTCAGTGTAAAATCAATATACCCCCTCAAGTCTACTTATAGATAACATTACCATATCCTAACAAGGCCTTTACCCTACCATATGTCAGTCTAGGTGACATGTTTTTCAGGTGATGATTCATAAAATTTCGTCACTATCAGATGAATAATAATAATGTGAAAGTAAATGCGTATTTTGTGTGTCTAAAATGAACACTAGCATTTAGTAATTTTTCATGGTGATCAGTCAGAAAGTGACTTGGCTGTTCTCTATCTTAATCATATTAGTACCTTATCCACTGTAATTACATTGTGCTGTATTCATAATCAACTTACCCAAGTATATGTAGTTATGAACATACATTGTGTTATGCATTGTTAATGCATCAGTTAGAGATATAAACTTTGAATTTATCAATAACAACACCTTCATTTATCAATACTTAGAACACATGAATTTTAAATCTGAACTGCATCCACAGATATGGGACTATAGCTATTCCACTGCACTTGTGATCTATGAGAAACAAGTTTTTAGATGTATTTAACTTTTCATCTTATCATTTTATTAGGACATTTAACCAATAAAGACCTGTCACATTTCAAGTTCAGTTTAAATCAGTTATGACTTCTAAACTTTGAATGTACATACACATGTTTGATATATTTTCACCACAAGAGTTGCTACAGTAAAAGTCAAAAGGTGCTAAGCATGGAAAGTTTTCACAAGGGTAATATGTAACATGCAAAGAGAAAAACATGTCAAGTTGTGGTGTATATATTGCATTTACATATCTTAGGTAGTTTGATGTTATCTTCTGACGTCAGACAGATTATAACAGGTAACCCAGCCTCAGGTATGATATAGCTCATGAATAAGTCAGTATATTACTGTATGATAGGTGTACATGTCACCTTTGATAGCTCTGACGCAAAATTATCCTGGGTTAATTAAATTATAATGAATGTTTAAAAACAGAAGAATCGGAGTAAACTGATAAGTCAGCTCTTATGGTTATGCTTGCACAAAGTACTGGTAGACACAAACGTCCCTCAAATTTTTACTTAAATCATCTTATGTAAAGTAATTTCATTTCAAACATTTAATTGACAAGTTAGATGGTACAATCAATTTGATCAAAAATTGTTTCCATGTCATGTATACTCTGTATATGTGAGTGTGTCTTACTAATACATTTTTATCCGTTCAAGAAAGTCTGAACTTCTGAAAGTACCTGAATATGGCAGAATCTACTGCAGCCATTTACTACCAGTCTTAAAAGTCACGATAAAGATTGCCTTCTTTACCTTCGTCTGTTTTCTAACATCTTGAAATATAAATTTTTACAATCTGCATATATAATTTACCGTGTGGTCAGACATAGCCTCTAAACTTTGCCTGTACAGTGTGAGGGTTGTCTATCCAAAACAATGATTGTTTTTAAAGGACTTACTTAGTAAACCTCATTAAGCCAAGTACTATAGGATTGATTTATCACAAGCTAATCATGCATGGTACTTATGTATGTAAAATGATCCTTAAATAAATATGGATTGTTCTGTTAACATATCACTATCAGATCTATAATGGACATTCGATGACATTCCATAGTCTATATGAATACATATACAAATTGTAGATATATACTGGATAGCTATTTTTATATTGCATAATGAGCTAACATGTCCTCCAAATACAGCAGTGTCCTTATTAACAAACCTATGTCCTTTATTGCATTGTAAACATGTCTGTGACTGGTATGATTTAAAACACAGCCTTATCTTATAACTAATCACTGAGGATCAATGACACTGGTTGTTTATTTGGGTGAGTAACCTATGTAGTGCATGACCTTGGCCTTGGTATGTTCCAGTTGTCTTACTAACAGTTCTATATTACAAGAACTGTTTACCAAACACTACTGTGTAAGCAATAATATGTAACCTGCAGTGACCAAGAGGTTAAGAAGTCCCGACATATTACCACAAGCTTTCTACCTCTGGGTCACAAGTTTGAATCCTATATGGGGAAGCATGCAGTTGTATATAGTAAATTTCACATCCCAAATAAACAAGTCAATTTAGCATGATTGAAGCATTTGCACAGTTTTATTTTCAAACCATACCAGTTATTACAGCATGTGCTATATTGCAGCATGGCACTATACTGCATTGCAGCATGATTTCTACTGCATATAAGCTTTAAGCTTGATGCCAGCACACCACAAGCAACCATATTTCTATTTTATCTGCATGGTTGCAGTATGTTCTGTAATGTTAGGAAGCAATACAACATGCTGCAATTTGCAGCATAATTGAGCAGACATTTAAAGCTTGCAGCATGATGCCAGCACACCACAAGCAACCATATTTCTATTTTATCTTAATTTATAAAGCATGGTTGCAGTATGTTCTGTAATGTTAGGAAGCAAGACAACATGCTGCAATTTGCAGCATAATTGATGTTGCAGACATGCCTTAAAGCTTGCAGCATGATGCCAGCATACAAAGCAGCATGGTTTCAGCATATGCTACAAAAGTATAGGGTAAAGGGCAGTTGCCAGGTCCTGACTAGTGTCCTAGACTCGGTTATAACCGGAACAAGGACATTAAGCCACATCAATCAATCAAACAGGTACTGACTACTCAGGTCTTCCACCATGATCACGGCTGTTAGTATACATCAGAGTATATTAAACGAATCAAACCTAACACACAAAGACAACCCACAATCCTCCAAACAATATATTATGTAACCCACGTGCACTCTCCCAGTAACATATATCTCATTTCCCTACCCCTCCTCAATCTACCCCCTTCCTACCTGAAACAATAAAACACCATCTAATCCCTCCTCATTACATCTAATTCCACCACCCCTAACTGAAATATCTCATTCCTAGAACAAACCACCCCTCCTTCAAAATAAACAGTAAATTATTTTGATCCCCTTTCCAGCTGACACTCAGAAATGTTTGTTTGTTTGGAATGTGAGCTGCCTCTCTATGTATCAGATCTATTTATAGCAACCTCAACCTTCCTGTCCTACCACACAGAAGTTGTAAACATTTTACTAGTATGAAAGTTGTCCTGTTCATCACATTTTTCAAATAAATGTGGGTGAATTTACTTATCAACTTCCCCTTTTAACATTTCAACAGCCAAGTCCTTTGTACAAGTCCATGCATAAACAAAATCTGAATTTATATAGGTTGTTTAATTATGAAATGTAAATTTGTTTTTAAATGCTTGCATCTTATCATTTACATTTTTAGTAATTAACAATATCCCACACAATCAGCAATTGCTGTCTGACACAGTCTTTATCATCCTTTCTCAGAAGAATGGTGTAAACATGACACCATTAGCCACATGGACGGCATGATGCTGCACCATTACACAGATTTTGAGCGTCTGTACGGAAGATTCTTACAATTACCCAATGTTTACAACATGTCATTGCAATTTAGCACAATGTCTGTACCCACAATTGTGCATCAGTGCATCATAGCTGGGACTATACAATATATATGCCAGTATGATTATGTACAATTTGTAAGTTTGTCTGTGTGTATACATCTACCTGTACACAGTCACCTCGAAAGGAAAGTGACCTGGACCCCGGCTGGTATAAACAACATGCTTACCTCATGGAAACCTACACATTGTAAACATCTCCACATAAAAGGTCACAGTCCTTCAGTTCAAATTGATCAACAGTAAATACATATTTCATCACGTTTATAATTCAATGTTGATAGTGACATGTTTATGTGGTGTAAATATGGAAACATTTCACTTCTAATAATATCAATTTATTTAACAATGACTTTTGATGAATACTCAACTCACTGTTGTGTATCATATATCCTACAAATCATCAGCTGCTGTTCAGCATAATAATTTATATACATGCCCATTTGCAATGTAATGTTTCACAATTTACACACTATACAGCTACCATTACTTAAAGAATTAATGACTACCAGCTAGGCTAAAGTTAATTTATTTGAATAGGCTTATTCTATTTACATACCTATTAGTATTAAAACATGCTAGATTTGGTTAGGTAGAGGTAAGCTAGCGTACCTGGAGAAAAAACATTGACCTATGGTCAATAGGTCAGTACCTGGCAACTATACCCTGTTATATGTATAACCTGCATGGGTTTCAAACTCATAACAAAGAGTTGGAGGGCTAGTACATGTGTTCATTTGTCGAAAACCCTCAGATGGTTACCGTACATGGTTCCTATTTAATCTTTATAGGGAAATTAAGCAGGACTGACCAGTAGCCAGTGGTGTTTTTTTTTGCTTTCAGAACACAAACATTACTAGATTTTTTAGTGATACTGATAGAAGCCTGATTTCTGGGTGAATGAACACTGATGGATGGTCATTGGTCATTATCTGGTATATTGTGGCTCTAAACCTAAAACCATTGGAGGGTCAATGTAAGAATATCTGACACCTAAACCACTCTGCCACTCATATATGTCTGTCAAAGTTAGCTAGGTTATACTAGCTAATGTAAGATTGGGGGAAGGGGGAAGGCAAGAACATTTTTACAAAAAAAAAAAAGTTTTAATTCTCATTTTTTGGATCTCTGCTGATCACTACCATTAGCCTGCAGTTCTATTATGCTGGAATTTACCCGACACAGAAACTCTCAGAATAACGGTCTGAGAGGTATGGTACATACAGCATTTGATTTACACTGCACATTTATGGCAAGCAAAAGATACAACAAGCATAAACTACATTGTTTGCATGGAGAACAGATAAGGATGTACACAAGTTTGTAGATCTATATAATCTGCATTATGAAATAGGTTGATAAGTTGCAAGGCAGTCATCACATGATGTTTATTTGCTGTACATGACATTGTGAGCTTGTTCTTGAAAGAGAAAAAACTTTCATCTAAATCTGTAACTTTTGAGATAAGTTCAGATAACAACCTGACATTGTGATGGATACTGGACAGGAAAAAACATGTATATCATCATACAAACTACTTACTATTTCTTCCAAAATTGAAAATTATCATGAGCTTCATTTTTGAAAATTATCATGAGCTTCATTTTTATTTATTAAATTGTTTCAATAATCTACCCTGCATTTGACACTTACAATTCTGCAGCATTTTAGGGTGTATACGTACACTTTACAACTGTTGAATTGATCTGATCCTACTTTCGTTCATTCTAAATATTATCCAAGATGTTTGGAATTAATAAAGTTTCTCATTAGTCATAGAATTACCATATAAAGCGGCAGTTGGAGGCTGAATTAAAAATACAACACTTTTAAAATTAATTTAATTTTAAATTCAATATTTATTACATTTTTCATATGATTACTCACCTATAAACTGACAAAATATGTCATAGCTATATAGGTTGCTTATAAAAATGATTTAAAATCAGTGGTACAATTCGGTAAACAAGGTCATAATGACACTCGGCAGAACAAATTTCCACATAATGATTTGATGTAGCATTCACTTGTGGCCATGCATGACTAAATGCTAGTCGACCTAATAACACACTATGAAGCCATCACTAAAGACCTTCACCCCAGACTGAGCAGGAGATGCTATCTTACAGGCAAGAGACTCTAGATCTGCTATCCTGATTCACAGCAAATTTTTTTTTTCATAAACAACTCTTAACAGTTGATGTATGAAATTAAAACACAATCTCATGAATCTTTTTTTTACTGGCTGTTGAGGTTTGACGCATTTTGTAGGCTAAGACTTGCAATCAGTCAAAAAACATGTTGACTACCTCCTACAATGTACCTATAGCCTCATGCACACATATGCTGTTGTTTGACACACAATCGGCATGACTTTTAGTCATCACTTACGCTGGCCCATCTGTGCACCATGTGCAATGCATTATCCCCGGCCAGATGATTTGAATTTTTGTCAACATGTAACTCGTCAAGTCTATAAACCATCCGACTTCATGAATTACTCGTAATAAAACTGCAGGCATCAGGTTAATTGACTGCAGCTTATCAGTCACAAAGGTCTAGACCTTTGTTTGAAAACTTTGTAATTAGTAACCCTATAGACACAAAGACTCTATAGGCAGATGAAATGGGTAAATGTACATGTACTGTTTTAAAAGAGAGAATGTTTTATATGGGTCTAAATCATTAATAATATAATTCCTACTAGTACCAATTACATTTTAAAGATGCTCCACCCTAGCATTGGTATTTTTTCTCTATCAAAAAGCAGACGATTTTGTTTTTTTCTTCAGTTACAAAAGTTACTTACTTTACACCATTACCACCATTGAAAAGTTGGAGCTTTTAATTTTACTTCAAGATGAAAATATAAAAGATAATTAATTGCATCCCGGAAAAATTCCATGGCACTATGTCCTATATGGAATGAAGTTCTGATTGTGGATGCATGTAACATAAGTTACATCTAGCATATGTTTTGGAAAGTATATGAAATTGATAATGTAACATGCATGAATTGATTGGACCCATAACTGCTAATTGTTGCTGGAGTGATTTAATGTTTACAATACATTTTACTTGGGAATAAAGTTGTTTACTTCAGGTGTTAGGTGTCAACAATGAGATTAGATTTCAGTGAAAGGTCAGGACATCCAGAGCTTACACAGGTCACTACTGGACAGCTGTGGCTGTTTACTAGGTCACTGTCTGGTGTCTGATCAACATCAATAACACAGGTCACTAGCACGCCTTTCACATCATATCACAAAGAAAAACACTAAATATATGTATATTTGCTATAAGTACAATTACTATAAGTAGGTCAGACGATGTAAAGGGCTTATATTACACCAAAGGTCACAGGTGATAAATCTACATTTCGACAAAATATATGCATAGAATTTTTCAAAGCTCCAATGAAATTTTTACAATTGAGTAATTTAACATCATGGGACTAAATATTTTTGGCAATACTGATGATAAGGTCCAAGCTTGAAAAATCATTATAGATTGATCAATGGTCATGATAAGTGGACAGTGTTAATTATTAGGTCATCATCAACATCAACACACAGGTCGATAAGTCATTACATTTAAACAAATACTAAATGTATGCTATACATGTATATATGATTAAATTGGCAAAATTTTACTAACTTAAAGATGCTCAACCGCCGACAGAGCATAAACGATACTCATCATTTGAACAATAACTGGTGTTTAATCTTGTATATATATATACATGTATATACACATATGCCGAATAAACACAAAAAATAATATAAAATAATTTATTTTGCTTTTTGTGCATGCACAATCAGTACTTCACTCAATATATGCCAGGTAATTTTTTTGGGATGCAATCAATTATTTTTAATATTTTTATCTTGAAGTAAAATTAGAAGCTCAAACTTTTCAGTGGTAGTAATAGTGTAAAGTAAGTAACTTTTGTAACTGAAGAAAGACACTAAAATCGTCTGCTCCTGTTTTTGATAGAGAAAAAATACCATTTGTCAGCGGTAGAGCATCTTTATGTAAGTGAAATGAGCTAGAGTATTTACTGCATGATGATGTTGTAATAACCATACTGTTATTGTACAAATGAACTAAATAGCTATAACATTTTGCTTTGTTTATATTAACTGAAATATTTAATTATCATACAAATATCAGTAGTAGTGTCTTTAAACTCATCACAGAGCTAGATGTTTTTAATTATTGTTGACATTTTTTTTTACTTTCTTAAAGTTTTTTTTAAATCAAACAGATACATCTTTCGATATTGGATTATCAATACTTCAGCAAATACATTTACATTAGAATCAATAAGCATTATCAGGTGTTAATTACGTGTAAAAATACCTACATTGAAAACACAATAATGAGGTCATTAGTATATAAACAGTGTATTTAATTATTTGTTCCATACAAAGTACCATCCATCACTGTATGGGCAAATTAATCATACAACAATACTTTATATTTCAATGTAATATTTTAAATATATATACATGTAGATTTCCAAAATTCATTATATACACAATGTACATGTATTTGTATGCCTCTTTCCTGTACTGTACAATGTACATGTATTTGTATGCCTCTTTCCTGTACTGTACAATGTACATGTATTTGTATGCCTCTTTCCTGTACTGTACAATGTACATGTATTTGTATGCCTCTTTCCTGTACTGTGCAATGTACATGCATATACATATATGCAGGCCTGTTTTTTTCTATAATCAGAGAAAGGTCCCTAATGTGGCTATATGTATAACTCGCATATGGCCTCCCTTTTGTTCTTTTAAGAAATAAACAAGAAAATGTATGTAAGGTATATATGCCTGTCTCCATTTGAATTCTTTTGTCGGGGGCAGGGGTGAACATGAGTATCTATCCATCACCTAGCCCTCCAACAACTGTTAAATTGTGAAACTAACAGAAAATTCTGAGATAATAAAGTGTGTTAATCTGTATGGCATTTTAAAATGAACACCATGATTTCCTTATTATTATGAAAGTTTCTTTGCGCTCCCAGGAACATACAAATGTACATGTATGTTTTTCTGGTTAATTACCTAGTATCATGAAAATACTGATGAAAATGAAATATGACTTACAGTCTGTAGCATTTTCTCATTGCTCCTCTGTTGAAGGACTAAAAACAAAAAGAAAACCTTGGAGTGTTTAGATGAAAATGGAATTAACTCGAATTTTACAATACTGTACTAATAAAGCCTTGTTCTTTAAAATAAACAAACTTAATGTACATGATTTGTTATTACTTAAGATCCAAATACAGTACACATTAAGTACTATTTTTTTATAATTATTAGAAAAAGATATCAATGCCTACCTTGGATTCCATCTTGACCTTAACTTCATCTGTTAACCATGTTTTCTTATGTGGATTATAGCGATGCCGAATACAAATTTCAGAATCAATGTCCTCAATATGGAAAGCTTTCCATGGATCATTAAGCAATTTTGCCTTTCTAATGGCTAAAGCCCAATTGTATTTTGCTCGTGCACGTGCAGTGTTCACATTCAATTTCAGTTGGTTTCCATTAATATTTTTTCCATTAATATTCTTTAGATTATTCAAGGAAGCCAAAGCAACAGATTTACTTAATCTTCTTTGTCTGAGTGTCATTAAAGGTGGAGGCATTGCAGGTATGTCACTATCACTTTCTTCTGTATCTTCTCGTTCATCATCTGCTCCTGTGTCGTCATCATTGCTGGAGTCTGGATCAGCTGTTGGATATAACTGCATATCCCACTCTTCATCACTATCATACGATTCAGATGTTTTAGTTGACATCTTGATATAGTGTTAGTTGTTAATTATACTTCAACTTGTAATGTTAAACTCCTGTGTTCCCAAACACTCCAGGATGTTGGAATTTATAAATTCACTTTCATCCTTTTCCCCTGAGTATGCTATAGATGGCTTTGATCCACTTCTCAACAGACTAGTTGATTATCACAGGGAATACCCCAAAGCAATCTGAATTTATGCATCTTCAAATTGTTGTGGGTTGTTAACCTGTAAATATTAGAAAATTTATCAAATATCACTTGTATGTCATTAGTCTATACATCTTACAGTATGCATGTAAATAATATTTCCTGGTCTCCCAAATTAAGTGAATTTGTTGACATTTCTTGGGGCATGGAAATAATGAGGATGGTTACTTTATTGTCTAGCACATCATTCCCAACACTGTCAAAACCATGTGGTGGACATATTTACAAGTTTTCAGACAATGTCTGAGACATTTTATGTTAGAACCACAGTGACATAGGGCAAAATAATATCATGTCAACATGTTCTTGTTCCAAAATAACACTTACGAAATTAACGCTTTATTACGGCGACATGCCGTTGTCTCGAGTAAATAAACAATTCTTACCTGATTCTTACAACTGCCAGTCTCGTGCGTGCTCTCTCGTCTGCGAACGCGTCATGCAACGTTGTTTTCTTGCTGCTCGAAGAGCCTTGACTTCTTGTATCATGAGAGGTCACGTTTGCTGTTTACCATAATCAAATTGTTAAGAAAACATCAGATGTGTTCCGAAAATGTATTCCGAATGAAAATAAATTTCACAATCGTGAACCACCGGTACTTTCCGTAAATGGGAAATTTATTTGTTCCTAACAATCGCCTACTTCAAAATTGAAAAATCAGTTATAGAGGTCTCTTACAGATAAAAGAGGATTTCCGATAAAATTGTAACAATATGATTAATATAATAGAAAACATATGCAAAACGCCGACGTGATTAGAATTGACTATAAATTCTAGTTATTTTTGCTGTAAATGGAATGAGGTAGCGTGGCCGAGTGGTCTAAGGCGCTGGTTTTAGGCACCAGTCTCTCTGAGGCGTGGGTTCGAATCCCACCGCTGCCACTGATATTTTTTTCATTTATACACTTTATCAAAACATACATAAAATGCATTATCATATGGTATTTTTTCTCTATCAAGCAGCAGCAGATTTAGTATTTTTCTTTAGTTACAATAGTTACTTACTTTACACCATTTCCACCTTTGAACTACTGATTGCGCATGCACCAAAAGCAAAATAAATTATTTATGTTACTTTTTGTGTTAATAAGACACATATGTACAGGATCTAACACAAATTATTGTTCAAATGATGAACATCGCTTATGCTTTGTCGGAAGTGGAGCGTCTTTAAAAATAGGAAATGCAAACAAGACAAGCATTATTACACTGTTAGTGAACGCAATAAACATTTTGGGGGATGGAGACCATGTTTTTTTTCATAATACTACAGTGCAATGCAGACAATTGGCATTTAATTCTATTCATTGTTAATGGTTTTGAATGGCTTTTTCAAGCATATACAAAGACCAACCATTTTCATTACATTCTGATGTAATAAAATTTCTTTTACATCAACTTTGAGTAACAGGATTAAATTATTTGATTTTCTTTCTTGCCTGGTATATTTTTAGGGGCCGCGGTGGCCGAGTGGTTAAAATGTCCCGACATATTACCACAAGCCCTCCACCTCTGGGATGCGGGTTCGAATCCCATGTTGCCAGGTACTGACCCCTGGTCGGTGGTTTTTCTACGGGTACTCCGGCTTTCCTCCACCAACAAACCTGGCACGTCCTTACATGACCCTGGCTGTTAATAGGACGTAAAAATAAACAAACCAAACCAAGGTATATTTCATTGCTAAATCATTGACAGAGTAATTGATTTTTTCGAAATTTACTGAATCTTCATGTTCCCAACCACGTAATTACTGAAGACAGCTGTTAGACTCTCTTTTGCAGTGCATAGAATTTGATATTTGTTCAACTTTTGGAATGAACAAAATACTATAATAAATAAATGTCTAGTCAATCTCATCTTTCCTTATTTTGCAAAACTGAAAATCTTGAGCACATCAATATGCTAGAGATTATTAATGCTAGCTTTCTTGCATCTCCCTGGATTTGAGAAATAATATATTATTGGGTTCACCATTGACCTTCGTAGAATTTTCCAGTGATCTTTTACCTTGGGTTCGCCATTGACTCAAGGCCGATAGTATTAGGTTCATAATCCCATGTAAAGGTCACCAGAAAATTCTACATAAGTAATGTAAGGTCGGTACTGAAGCCAATATTATCAGTTACTATATGTCAATGCCAAACCTTATGGTATCAGTCCAAGTACTGCTGAACTTGCACCATCAATCCATGGTTGGTGGTAAATCCATACATTGTCAACTCCAAGGTCACTGGTGATACATACATTTTCTGTCCAAGGTCAGTGGAGATCCATACATTATCAGTCCAAAGTCAGTGGTGATCCTTACATTATCAGTCCAAGGTCAGTGGTGATCCTTACATTATCAGTCCAAGGTCAGTGGTGATCCTTACATTGTCGACCAGTCCAAAGTCACTGGTGATACATAAATTTTCTGTCCAAGGTCACTGGTGATCCTTACATTATCAGTCCAAGGTCAGTGGTGATCCTTACATTATCAGTCCAAGGTCAGTGGTGATCCTTACATTATCAGTCCAAAGTCAGTGGTGATCCTTACATTATCAGTCCAAAGTCAGTGGTTAACCTTACATTATCAGTCCAAGGTCAGTGGTGATCCTTACATTATCAGTCCAAGGTCAGTGGAGATCCATACATTATCAGTCCAAAGTCAGTGGTGATCCTTACATTATCAGTCCAACATCAGTGGTGATCCTTACATTGTCAGTCCAAGGTCACTGGTGATACATAAATTTTCTGTCCAAGGTCACTGGTGATCCTTACATTATCAGTCCAAGGTCACTGGTGATACATAAATTTTCTGTCCAAGGTCAGTGGTGATCCTTACATTGTCAGTCCAAGGTCACTGGTGATACATACATTGTCGACTAGTCCAAAGTCACTGGTGATACATAAATTTTCTGTCCAAGGTCACTGGTGATCCTTACATTATCAGTCCAAGGTCAGTGGTGATCCTTACATTATCAGTCCAAGGTCAGTGGTGATCCTTACATTATCAGTCCAAAGTCAGTGGTGATCCTTACATTATCAGTCCAAAGTCAGTGGTTAACCTTACATTATCAGTCCAAGGTCAGTGGTGATCCTTACATTATCAGTCCAAGGTCAGTGGAGATCCATACATTATCAGTCCAAAGTCAGTGGTGATCCTTACATTATCAGTCCAACGTCAGTGGTGATCCTTACATTGTCAGTCCAAGGTCACTGGTGATACATAAATTTTCTGTCCAAGGTCACTGGTGATCCTTACATTATCAGTCCAAGGTCACTGGTGATACATAAATTTTCTGTCCAAGGTCAGTGGTGATCCTTACATTGTCAGTCCAAGGTCACTGGTGATACATACATTTTCTGTCCAAGGTTAGTGGTGATCCTTACATTATCAGTTCAAGGTCAGTGGTGATCCTTACATTATCAGTCCAAGGTCAGTGGTGATCCTTACATTATCAGTCCATGGTCAGTGGTGATCCTAACATTATCAGTCCATGGTCAGCGGTGATCCTTACATTATCAGTCCAAGGTCAGCGGTGATCCTTACATTATCAGTCCAAGGTCAGTGGTGATCCTTACATTATCAGTCCAAGGTCAGTGGTGATCCTTACATTATCAGTCCAAGGTCAGTGGTGATCCTTACATTATCAGTCCAAGGTCAGTGGTGATCCTTACATTATCAGTCCATAGTCAGTGGTGATCCTTACATTATCAGTGAAAGGTCAGTGGTGATCCTTACATTATCAGTCCAAGGTCAGTGGTGATCCTTACATTATCAGTCCATGGTCAGTGGTGATCCTTACATTATCAGTGAAAGGTCAGTGGTGATCCTTACATTATCAGTGAAAGGTCAGTGGTGATCCTTACATTATCAGTCCATGGTCAGTGGTGATCCTTACATTATCAGTGAAAGGTAAGTGGTCATCTACACATTCTTATATTATAAAGTCAACAGTATTACTGAGAATCGGTGAAGGCTCACTAGAGAACCTAACATATCAGTGATATTATTTTCATGGTGGACTGGAGGCAAACGGTTGTGTAAAAGGTGACTAATATTGCGTCACACTGTTATCTTGCTGAGAACTGTATAATAGATGAGTTAGACGTCTGTAATCTTGTACACATTGAATTTTATTCATGATCTGATTTAACGATGGCAAGGACACAACAAAATCTGATTAAAAAAAACCCACATCTTACAACATTAAATGACCACAATATGTGATGATAAAGATTAACATTTACACTATGAGAATGAAAAGATGCCACAGGAAAATTTCTAAAGTGAGGTTGCAAAGCAGGTATGCTATTTAAAAGTCACATGACAACACTGATGATTCCAATAATCCGGCTGAGTGACAGACAATGTTTCACAATAAAAAAACTCTGTAGATTCTAGAACAGTTGGTAGTTATCCATCCTTGTGGAATTTGACATGGCTTTAATATCGTCCACCATAGTTGTTATATTGACCTATAACAAAATAAAACATGCGTAAGTTACACATAGAACTTAAAACAGAGTAGTGATGTCATCTACTGTTGTTTCTGTACTTTAACACCCGGATTATCAGACAATTACCTGTAACTGTCCTATATGTTACCTTTTACTGTCTTATATGTGACTCTTATATAAGACAGGTACTTATAAGACAGTAAAAGGTAGTATATGGGAGAGTTACACAATACGGGTGAGTATATGTCTCCTGGCTTGTCTCCTGGCATAATCCCATAATTATGTTAACACACAACACACAACCTGCCAGAATATTCCATTATTTTTTAATCCAAATGACGAAAAAATCCCACACAATGAATATGAAGAGAATTCAATCATCTATTGATGCAGAATTAAACACATCCACAGAATATCAGATAGAGTTTTCCTCCTTATTATGAACTCATCTACAGCATTAATTCTAATTTCTGCTTTCTGAAACCTTGTTGTTTTTGTACACCACTTTTGATTTTAAATTTCCAAATCATCTACACTGTAGTTTTACACTTATTTTGGTGTTGTTTCAACAACATTTCAGAATTTCACCTAAATCCCATTGGCTTGTTGAATGAAATTGCACATGGTATAAATAAATCCAAAATTATCTCTAGAGAAGTCAAAATTTTTGAATTCTCTGAATTCAATGAAAGTTCTGGGGGCACTGACTGTTTTGAACTGGCTGAAAATCACTGTTATATGCGATCATTTCAGCAAGACGCTTTCAAACAAACGCCTAAATTGCATGTCTACTTTCATATGTCTTTACCACATTGGAAAAAAATGTCCTTTTAGCAATAAAAGTCACTAAAACCGCCTTAATATATCGCTTAAATTGAGAAAGTAATATCCAGCCATCACTTTTGGCGGACATGGTGAAAATGAATTTACAGATAGTTATCCAACCCAAAAGCATGCTTCATGTATTCCGTTCATGAATGGTATTCGTCACATATAACCAAGCAAAGGTAATTCTATGATGCCATTGTCTATATTGGATTTGTCATGGTTGAATGCACATTGGTAGAGTTACCTGAGCTCATAGACAAAGGCAAAAAAAACTGGCTTATATTAAAAATGAAAATGTACTTTATAAGCACGAAGACTTGCTATGTTTTAAGTTAGAGATAAGCCTCAAACTATATATATTGACTATCTACAGAATTGTTGCAGTCTACAGTTTCCACGAACATGACTGCAAAGACTGTATTTCCCTTTAATAGTTTCACACAATAAATTTTTCTTACATAACTCAGAATGTTTACAATAACCTCTCTACAAGTTTCTCTTCACACACAATACATTTAAAATGCACTCTCCTATATCAATAATATCTTATTTCTCCCATACTTCACAGGAATATCTTGTGGTTGTTAGGGAAAAGATAACTCTATCTTACACAGGGGGTGGGGGGGGTGGGGTGGGGTGTAAGACAGCTCACACACGCGCTAGACAATAACGTGACATCATCAATACATGCGGCGTAAGACAGCTCACACACGCGCTAGACAATAACGTGACATCATCAATACATGCGGCGTAACTGCTGCGCGCATTGTAGATTACGTAATCAATTTTGACGCATAACGACATTCCTGCGATAATGGCGCGATGAAAAAGCTGGAAATTAAGTGGAATTTCATCGTTTTTTTCTACTAAGTATGGGAGAAAAAGAATCTTACATGGGTCTGTGAAGTGCACAGGGATATCTCAACCCATGTGAAAGATATCACGTGGCAGGTCTATCCGAGGCTTGCCGAGGGTTGACGGCCAAAATCTTTCATGTGGGTTGAGATATCCCTGTCCACTTCACAGACCCATGTAAGATTCTATTAGTCATGATTCCATTAATACCATTACATATAATTTATTTTCCTTAACTTCAGATTAAAATTTACAATATTGTAGAGTTGATTTTATCTGCAGAGAATAGAGTTTCGCTGTATTCACATTCAACTTAAATTCCGCTAACCTCAATGCTCTCGTGAATAATAGAGAAAAATGATATTTTTAGAGATAACCTGCATACAATTTAACTCTTAGAAATTGGTAAATGCGTGAACTTTCCTCACCACAAAATAATATCAATGAGGTGATCGCCAAATTTTTTCCATGATAGTTTTTTGCCTAACACCTGGGACCAAGGATACTGTCTGCCTTACCTCCGTAAGCACCACCGTAGTTTTTGCCAGAATTACGTCCTGAATTTCCCTGCTGATTTCCTGCTTGTGACCACACTCCAAGTCCTTGTTGCTGACCTCGGTTTCCTTGGTTATCTGTAAAGGAGAAAACAACAAGGACATAGTCATTCAGATCCCCCGCCAATGGAGATATCAAAGCTGAAGTAAGTTTGATTGTGGAGACTTATGTGTATGGAAAAAAAAACAGGAAAAAAGAAGTTGAGCTAAAGAAAGAGGGAGTATAATTCAAGTTGAGCGGGGCTGCAATTGTTGAATCAGGTGTACAGCCTTGACATTTATATTAGACTATATACACAAAGATGGGTGGAGTTTTGCAAAGTAACATTTACCATGATATTTTCAGCAATGTTTCCATGGTAACGGAAAAAGTGCAAAAAATGAAAACCTAAAAATAGCAAAAGGTACTACTAGACCATAAGAACAATGTGCCTATGAAGTTTCATGGAAATATCTCTGCTGGTTTTAGAGTTGTGCTCCGGAAACGATTCCTACACAAAAATCTGCCATTTTCAGCAATGTTTCCATGGTTACAGAAAAAAGTACAAAGAGTGAAAACCTTAAAATAGCAAAAAGCACTACTAGACCATAAGACTAATGTGCCTATGGAGCTCTGTGCATATATCTCAACCGGTTTTCCAGTTATGCTGCGGAAACGAACCTGGTACAAAAATATATTTTCAGCAATGTTTCCATGGTTACGGAAAAAGAGCAAAAAATGAAAACCTAAAAATAGCAAAAGGCACTACTACACCATAAGAAAAATGTGTCTATGAAGTTTCATGGAAATAGCTCTGCTGGTTTTAGAGTTGTGCTCCGGAAACGATTCTTACACAAAAATCTGCCATTTTCAGCAATGTTTCCATGGTTACAGAAAAAAGTCCAAAAAGTGAAAACCTTACAATAGCAAAAGGCACCACTAGACCATAAGACCAATGTGTGTATGAAGTTTCGTGGAAATATCTCTACTGGTTTTAGAGTTATGCTCCGGAAACCATTCGTACGGACGGACAGACGGACGGACGGAACCCATTTGTATATCCCCCGCCAACTTCATTGGGCGGGGATAATAACAAAACATTCTTTTCTAAGGATGCAGTAAGTTTATACAATTACAGTAAGTTTATACCGATACTTGAGAAAATAACAACAATTTCAGGAAATAAACACCCAAAATCTGAATGGATTATTGACACATATTTCTAAGTCAATAGAGTGTCACATGAGTAACATCTTTGTAACACAATAGAATGTTCCAAACGGCTTAAGTCGTTTACAAAAAATTATCCAGTATAATTTCTTATGAAATAGAAAATAAAAATTTCCCATCAAAATTGCTCTGCATGCAAAGAAATTAATTCATATTATAGGAAGCGTAAAACGTCCTCCCTGCTGGCTATATCTGTGTTGACATTCCCACGCAGCCTTGATTTCAGCACTTAATTTTAAAGCTGTGCTAAATTTACACGGGGCTTTACCATAATTTCAATGGTCAAAACATAAGCAGAATTTGACTTGTTTTGATATGTAAGGACTTTTTGAAGGCCAATGAACGCATTAAGACCAGTTGTCATTGCCAGACTATTCAATGTAAGTACTTACTTCTAGCACCAGATCCCCAGTTTCCCCCTGCAGGAGTATTCCAGTTATCTCGTCTCCTCTTTGGTGTATCCTCAAAGCCTTCATACTGGCTGTAGCTGCTGTATCCACCGCCACTTCCTCCCCAGCCGTCTCCACCCATATTAGCACTACTAGTAAGGTGAAGAAAGACTTCTTAGTCAATACATCTGGTACATATACATGTACTATCAAATATTAGGCTAAACAACATTAAATCTACCTAAAAGATTAACAGAATCTTTTTCTAACTTGAGGGTGAAACAAGGAAATCACAACCCAAAGAGTGTTTCATGAACATCAACCAAGGCTTGCAGAGGGTTGGATATTCATTTATTATCCTAAGTATTGGAAATTCATGAAATACACCAAGTATTGGATGTTCATGAATTACCCCGAGTATTGGATACCGGTATTCATGAATTACTCCGAGTATTGGATAATCATGAATTACCACTCAGGTTGTGATTTTGTTGTCACACTATCAAGGTAGGTCCTGATCAATTCTACACATATTTATAAAGATTAGTTATTATCCCTAATAAAAAGGGTTGATAACAATAGATCCCAGATTTTGTTTTTATCATTCAATGACCTTCTTTCAAACCTGCATACAGTTGAAAACATGTATCGACTGCAGCATGTCATAGAGTTTCTCACCTCTTTTTGTTTTTCATCTCCATGATAGCACATTGTAAGAAGTCCAGCATGTTATCATCATCATTCATACCACCATGGCCACCTCTGAAACAACATATATGCATACTGAGTATAAAAGTATATATAGAAATAAAAGAAATTGGTGGGTTTATCATTTGAATCAATTTTTACACATATACCAGAATAATAATGAAATACAAACTATTTGCACACATAAAAAGTAGAAAACTAGAGCTAATGTTTCATGCCCTTTCCTAAAAACAAAATGTAAAATTGTATTCTATACTTAAAGATCAGGGAATCTACCCTTTTTTTAAAATTACATATACATTTTTCTATCAAATCACAATTGCACTACTGAAGTAAGAATTTTAGGATGACAACATCTATATAAGATCTCTTTAGAAATAGAAACATAAAATCCACCAACTTAAGTATACGTAGCCACTTACCTATAATTGTCCTGCTGAAATAGGCAACAGAAAAAAACAAAATTACTTCTTAATTTAATCTGTATGCAGTAGCGGTGAAATTACATCGTTAAAAAACACATATGGTAGTTTATCTAACATAGCACATATACATTATTATAATAATTGGAATTTTGAACTTAATATGTATTTTGTGATTTAAAACAAGAGGCCCATGGGCCTTAACGGTCATCTGAGTACCTTGGCAATAATCATATAGGAAATTAATTAGATATAGTGTCATGGTTGCCATCTTCGATTGGGGATCAACCAGAGGTGTAACAACACTTTGTTGGGACCATGTCAGGCTCCTTTCATGCAAGTTTCAGCTAAATCGCACTGGTAGCACTTGAGAAGTTCAAAATGTGTTTTCAAGATGGCGGCTGTGGCAGCCATCTTGGATTTTGGATCGACCCGAAAAATAAGAACACTTTGTCGGGACCATGTCAGGATGATTTCATGCAAGTTTCAGCCAAATCGCACTGGTAGAACTTGAGAAGAAGTTCAAAATGTGTTTTCAAGATGGTGGCTGTGGCGGCCATCTTGGATTTCGGATCGACCCGAAAAATAACAACACTTTGTCGGTACCATGTCAGGATCATTTCATGCAAGTTTCAGTCAAATCGCATCGGTAGAACTTGAGAAGAAGTTCAAAATGTGTTTTCAAGATGGCGGCTGTGGCGGCCATCTTGGATTTTTGATCGACCCGAAAAATAACAACACTTTGTCCGGACCATGTCAGGATCATTTCATGCAAGTTTCAGCCAAATCGCACCGGTAGAACTTGAGAAGAAGTTCAAAATGTGTTTTCAAGATGGCGGCTGTGGCGGCCATCTTGGATTTCGGATCGACCCGAAAAATAAGAACACTTTGTCGGGACCATGTCAGGATCATTTCATGTAAGTTTCAGCTCAATCCCTCTGGTCAAACTTGAGAAGAAGATTGAAATGTGAAAAGTTTACGGACGGCGGACGGCGCACGACGCACGGCGGACGGTGGACGGCGGATGGCGCACGACGACAGACGAAGCATGATGACTATAGGTCATCCTGACCCTTCGGGTCAGATGACCTAAAAATACTGATGCATACCTATATTTCTATACCATGTAAATTTCATTGTAAACTATATACATTTATATTTCACATATTGAAATGAAAAAGGAAATAAAACTTCAATGTGGAAAAAGGTCTAGTACACAGAAACAATTGAAGATGAAGTATTCCAGCGTTACATTTTCAATAAAAACCTCAAAGGGTCAATCGGTCATCTGACTGCCAAGACCATATTTTTAACTTACAAATGATAAGCTGATAACTTCTCCATAGTTACTGATATGGCATAAAAACATGCATTTCAGCAAAATTTGACAAATGTATCTGTAATATATTGATCAAAATATTGTGAACACCAAATGGATAAATACTGTATTGTATCGGCGATAAGCCCTTCTACCCTAGAAATAAATGATGTGAGTTTAACTGAAGGTGTCTTATTATCAAATATACCAGTAGGTCTAAGCTTGTTTTTGCCCAGAGTTATGAATATAAGGAAATGGCACTGTATATATATCGATGGAAATTTTAAAAGTTTAAAATAAATAGTTTCATTATTTACTATTCTTAAGATTGTAAAATACCTTTAACTGATTATTTTAGTTTTTATTTTACTACTTAATCAGGACGTCTGTAACCTTGGCATGGGCCTATCACATGTGGTTAATTATATTTTACAGTGCCTTTATAACTTATATATGTAGTATGCTTCAGTGACACACTCCTAGTATGCTCTTGATAAAGACTTAAATGTCAAATGCTTAATACTTAAGGTACTTTTCAAAACCGTGCCAATTCATATGACGCTATACCAGAAGCTGCGGAGGTTGTTTTGAATCCTAAAATGGTTTCCGATAGGCTACGACATTCAACTTAGATATTTTTTCAATAGGTGAAAATTGTCTTCATATAATATTGAATGTTTAAAATCATTAAATAAATCAAATAAAAGCAGTGAAGTGAAAATTAGATGCTATCTATGAGGTTTTTGCAGTCCCTGTTGGAAATTGGGAATGGATTTTCAAACACCGGATGTAACGGTTGTCACTATAAATGATAAGAGGGGACCCGTCCGGACTGGAATTCTACAAAAAAAGCCTACGGATTTCCTTAAAACACAAAATTTGGAGAAAATCATAAAAATAAACTGACATAAAATAGATACGTTATCACAAAAACATATGAACTGATGTGGAATGTTTTTTGTGGCATGATTTTAAAAAAAATAGTAAAAAATGACCCATCTTAGCCCTGGATGAAATGGGGGTAGGGTTGCGAGTTACAAACTTCAAGCTTACAAAATTGTGAAAATTTGATCGAGGACCCCATGTTTTTATATATTTGAAAAATATATTACCTTGGGCATATCATATACAAATATTGTAAAATTGACATGGATTTTCATTTCCTTCTTTGCCTATTCATTGATTTTTTAGGGGCGATAATATGGCACAACATAATGTAATTATGTATAGAAACGCTCCTCGGAAATAACGAAAAATGAGTTAGCATTTGTAAAAATACAACAGTTTTGTAAATTTTTCTATCGTTAGAAATTAAGGACAAACAAGCAAATTTGTGGAGTTTCCATCCCCCGCTTTCAGGACATATTGTAGGTAAACATTATTGAGGTTAGGTTTAACCTAAATAACATCCGCTGAAACAGCTGATCGAATCTGGCCAGGCACTTAAGGAATTCAACCTTGTTACCAAGTTTGAAGAAAATCGGTAAATATTTATAACAGTTATTGTATGTCAGTGGCAGAAACTGATTTTTTTTCAAAATTTAAGCAAAGGGCCATAACTCCACTAAATAAGGTCCGTTGAAAGTCTCAATGGAACTTGGCCAAGTCCTTAAGACATTTAATCTTGTTACTAAGTTTGAAGAAAATCGGTTTACATTTGTTACACTTATTGCATGGAAATGGCAGAAAATTACGTTTTTAGTAATTCAAAGGGCCATAACTCCGCTAAATAAGGTCCATAGACAGCCGCATCGAACTTGGTCGAGCCTTTAAGGCATTCAACCTTGTCACGAAGTTTGAAGAAAATTGGTTTACATTTGTTACAGTTATTGCACGGAAACGAAGTGTTACAGACACATGGAGAGATAGACAGACGGACAAACCCAAATGAATATCCCCCGTTTCGGAGAAAGCGGGGAATAATCAACAGTATTGAGACTAAATTCATTCTGATATTACAAAAAAATATTTCAAAAAGTAGTTCAAGAACAGCCATTTTTGATACAGTTTTGAAATCTGCATGAAAAATGCAAGAAAATAAGACCTGTTAGAAAAAAATGACATGGGTTTTCCCAAAAGTATGGAGCTATCTTAATGCTTATTTTCTATAGCAAAATGCTAAGTGAGGATTCAAAACTTACCACATCATATCCTTGTTGGTAACCCCAATCTGAAAAGTTCAATGAATTTTCAATTACTATATTATGAAATAACATACCTTAGAAAATTAAAGAGTTCTTGTTTGGGAGACTTTGCATGATGATCTACACATAAGTATAAAGTGGAGATTATTTGAAATTCACAAAATAATGTAAACCAAATTTTTTTCGCCTTTGATTTACTTTCGTGAATTTTTGCGATCATTTTTAAACACCGGGCACAAAATGCTTTACCTTGGTCTCCATAACCCTGGTTTCCGTAACCTTGGTTTCCATAACCCTGGTTACCATATCCCTTGTTTCTTCCATATCCTTGGTTGCCATAGCCTCGGTTTCTGTTACCTTGGTTACCACTATACGATCCCTGCTTTCCATAGTTCCCAGCTGTACTCGGTCTAGGTTTATTCCCCCCTTTTGGACTTCTTGTATTTCCCTGCATCAGTGGACGAGGCCCTTGCATTCCGGGACCCTGGTTCCATTGTCTCTTTTTGTCCTTAGAAGGTGTCTGGCCGACCTTCTTCCTTTTAAGGGGCTTGTTATTATGAGTCTCTTTGGCTAAACAAAACACAGATTTTTCACAAATTTAAAATAGTCAACTGAAAAAGGAGGGATATCCTTTCAGCCATTTCATGCAAAATATTTTGAATGAAGATGCAGTGTATGCTATTAAAAAACATTCAATTTTTACTGGGCTAATGGTCAAAGATGAAAATTGATGTTTTCATTGATAGGCGTAATTATTTAAATATTTAAATAGAAATGATATTTTTTGCAGATATTCCTGCAAATCATGCACTTGTGAATTTCAATTCATAAAACAGAAGAAAAATTGAAGATATAGGTCACAGCATTTGTTTTATTTCAGCATTAAAAACTTTCACATGTGTGTGGTGATGGTGAAAATTTAGGTCAGGATATCAATCTATCAACTAACATGTACATTATAACCCTTTTTACTTCAAATCCACATTCCTCGAATACCCCCCATTCCTCGAACTGATCGCATGGTCCAGACCATGTCCCTATATATTCCATGTAACAAAACCCTGGATAGCTGGAACAGCTATTCGTTGAATACCCCTTATTCCTTGAACAGAAACGTATTCCAATTTCATCAAATGAATACTATTACACCATGTATTCGTCGAATAGGTGTTTGGCCCTTGGAAAATTTTTCAAATGCTCATTTTATGTAATACATGTTTTTTTTCAATTTTATATTTTCATCAAAAATCACTTTCATAACAGAGGGATCTTGGCTCCCACCAAAGAATGATCTCAGAGGGATCTTTTCTCTGCTTTTCAAACTTCAACTTCCAAAATCAAAGATGGCGGCCGGTTGGCTATCTTGTCGACCGATCAATCCAAAAATGTAATAGGCACATTTAAAGCCCTAGGGGAACTTACAGATGAAATTTGAGACAGATCCCTTTTTAATAGTATTTTCTGAGAAATAGCGGTAACAAACTTCAACTACTAAAATCCAACATGGCGACCGGTCGGATGAGTTGAATACCCTGTATTCCTTGAACTACTGATCTGATCCCTTACTGTTGGAGTTTTAGGAGTTATACTGTACTTTCTATCAAAGTGAAGACACAATGGATGATAATTTTCTTACCTTTTTCTACAACAGCTGGATCAGATGATTCAGCACGACTGATGACTGCCTTGTTATCCGATCCAATCTCAATTTCCTTGACAGACTTCATACACTCATCTGCCTCCTTGCCGTTTCTAAACTCCAGCACAGCCCAGCTGTAAATGTATTTAAACATTGTGTTTTATAATTGCAAGAATTATATACATACTTTTGAATGCTTTTTTTGTCTGTTTTTTTTTTTTTTAATTATAAAGCTTTATAAATTCAATAATTACCATGATAAATTGCAAATAACTTTTTCAACGAATTTAATTTTTTCTATGAAATAATTAATAAATTTTAGAGTGTTTTCTGGATATCAATTCAACTTTGTATAATTTTTACATCCACAAACAATTGTTTGAACTACTACATTATAAGTATAAGTTAACTTAAGCTTGATATGAATTGTTTACCTTGTACTTTTCTGTTTTAATATAATAATTCAATGCTGCAAGATTTTAAGAAAGATTTGGGAAATTTTTTACATGAGATTCTTATAACAATGTCAGACATTGAAAGTTTTTATTAAAACATGTATGGTTCTCTTAACCGCTTTTATTATGATGTAGAAATCACAGTGTACCTAAGGATGATAGACTGATTTTACAAACACACACTCAATTCGAAGGAAACCATCAACATAAATGAAACAATTTTCTTTGCATACGTTACAGTGTTTTTACAAGACAGTCGGTCCACCAAGTTTGGAGGGATACTTACCCACGTTTGTTGCCCTCTGAGTCTACAGGAATATGAGCTTTGGAACAATCAGGCACTAAGGCCTTTAAGAATTCTTCTGTTGTTGCATTTGTTATGTCGTTAACATACAAAGTTTTATCTTTAGCCTGACCTGAAATTAACAAACTAGCTATATAGACATAGTGCTTCTAACCAGAGTAACCATGGTTACTGTGGCTGGAGAGGTGTTGCCCCGACAATATGACCAGTTGTCTTGTTACGTCACATGTTTTTATCTGCTGGCTCAATACCAGGTTTATAACAACATATAGATCCGAGGATTTTGTCCTCTTATGTCATGAAGTTTAAGATCAAAACAAATAAAGTTATTTGCAAACAAATAACTTTCACATTAAGATTTTGAATGTATCAATATACATGTACAATGTATATGATGATCATCACAATCATCTATACAAGCAAATGTAAACCTCTGTGGTCCACAGTTTTGCCTATGAATTGCTGGTCATAGTGAAATCAAATGCATACACATGTATGCCTATGGACAATTCAACATTTAAAGCTCAATGCTTTCATATGCTATTACATGCATTGCTAGATTATCAAATATAAAATCGATGAATCATGAGCATCACTGAAATGGATGTCAGTAACTAGATCACAAACTCAACAGAAAGCAATGCTGATATATATGTAGATACAGATCATCAATCTGTACTTCTCATTAAACATAGTATTTAAATGACTTAAGTCCACAATGAACATTAGATAATATACAACAATGACTTTAGAATGTGAACAACATATGAACACATTCTCAATGCTACCTGTCAGTAAATGCGCAAATACCAAAAGCATTTGCCATAATACTGGAAATTGACATCACCAGCAGGAAGACTGTTGGGTATTCGCTGACACATTTAAGTTGTGCGAGAAACGACCAGCTTTACGTTTGGCAGACCAAACGCACTGCACAGTTCAAAGTTCCATTTCAGTGTATCCATAGAGGCTGACCAAAGTCCTCTAGAAGGTGTGACAGGAGGCTAACCTCAAGTCATTTTTCAGGTCAATGACTGTAATTTTTAGATACGGCAGATCCTAGCCCCTAATAAAAGTTTATGCGAGCTCATCCTCCTCCTGTCCTCCTCTTCTGTGGCCAATTCAACTGTTGTCAGTTTACTCCAACATTTAATACCTAATGTCTACCATGTAGATATATCAGAGTGGAAAGTTTTGTTCCTGTGTAGACTATTTACTTTTTAGTGTTGTGTTGAGGTTTTTTTTTGCATGTTTGATATTTTGTTAAAAACATGTTTCTATTTTCATCAGGCATTTGATTTCTTGGCTTCAAAAGTTAGTGATTGCAACAAAGTTCATTTTATTTTTAATCAAGAGAATTTTTTTTCAAAAATAAACATAGAAAATAATTTGATTTCTTTCAGAAACGCATGAAACAATGATATGGTATTTTTTTTCTTTGTTTTTTCTTTCATTCTTTTTTTGTTTTGCTTTTTTTCATTTGATTTTTATGGGAGATTACTTTTCTATAATGCATGATGAAACTTTGTTATGGGTTTTGTGCAAACATGTAAACATTGTGTCGTAACTGAAAAGTTAGAGATCTGGAGTGACACTGTATGTAATACAAACAATGTATACTAAATAGTACATACTCATCAAGGATCTTCTTGCTCCATAAAGTTCAGCATCTGTTAAAAGGAAAGAAAAACATTATACTTTCAAAATATGTTAAAGTTTTATTGTACAAGATACCAAGTTGTTTGAATTCTGTATTGGATATGTAATATGCTCAATGTAATTAAAATCAGTGGAATAGACAATCATAACAAATCGTTTTTTGAGAGGATTGGCTCCTTTATCATAATAGAAAGAATATACAAATTAAATGGCAAATTATTGGGTTACGTCACAACAATATGACCTTTTTATTTGTTGGACATTCTCTGTCAAGGCATGGTATAGCAAAATTGGCACTTTAAAGTACACTAAATTACATAAGATTCTACTAAAACTCTAACAATAACTTTAATATTTAGATTCACTTACCCAACTCAGTCCTTATTGACTCTGGTGCAGTAATTTCAATTTCTGGATTAAAGTCAACCAGGTCAGCCAGAATGTTGATAATTGATATGGCCTTGAAGTCTTTTTTAGCACTATACGTCAATTTTAATTTTCTGTAAATCATAACACAAATATGAGTTATCACCAATGTGTAGGAAATTACTATAAATGTAGCACGACAATATATGTTGATTTAAAAGTAGTAAAGAAAACATATATTTCTGTTCTAATCGTCCTAAACATATTGGACCTATGGCAATGTCTGTGACATGCTACATTGCTCATATATCTGAGCATCTGCATCATCAATACATAATGGTTGCTTTACATCTAATAGGCATTTGTAGCTAGGTTAGCTTCTACTCTAAACGAACTAGTAACAACAAATACATACCCAAACCTAAGTTGCTTGTCATCGTCAGTTTGAGAGCTGTGTGTGTTTTCAGTGTTGTATTCGAAGACAAAGCTATCAGCTTTATTCAAGATAGTCAAGAAGTCCTTCATCTTGGCATCTCTCATTCTAAACTTATCAATGATCACATCACCATGAATAGCTAAAAAGACAAAGGCACTTTTTCAGAAAATTGGTAGCTACAACAGTTCCACAAAAAACCAAATCTATCAAATAATTTTGACACAATAATACCACAGCAAGCATGGACTACAAGTATGATCAACAATTAACCTGATTGCCAAAAGGAATCAAAACAAGAATTATGTCTGTTTGATATGAAAGTCACCCTTAACTGTAAAATGATTACTTATCTAAATTTGTTTCTTCTCTTAAAATATTGGCTCAAAATCATCCAGAAATGATTGTTATCAAAATCATCATTTTTGGTAGAATGTCTGCACCAAGCATTTTAGTGACCCTTGATACCAAATATATAATCTTTGCAATTCCAATTCTTTCTATTTTGAATTACCACATGAAATATCTTCAATAAGTTTAAATAGACTACTTTATGTTTTACATGATCACCAATGTGGTATACACTAATAAACAAGTGAAATATCAGCTGATAATGTAGGCCACCAACTCTGTGACAGAGTCAAAAGACCAATATTTAAAATAAAGGTAGTTTCTTTTTGACAGCTAAAAATTAGGGTTTCTATGTATCTTAACATAGCTTTGTTACATTGGTTCCCAGATATAGATGACTATCAATATATATATATATGTGATGATTGGGACTACCTCTAACTAAAGGTGGTCTTTCTGTTTTATCAATAACTGTTTTTTTCTTTTTCTTTTTCCCGCCACTGGTTTCTTCTGATGGTTCCTCTTCCTCTGCTTTGGCATCTTCTTCGTCATCTTTTTTCTCTGTGGAATCATCCATGTTTTCATCGTCTTTTGATTCTTTATCTCCTACCACAGCATCATCCTTTACCAATTCAGACAGTTCATTTATTGTTGCATCAATGTCTTGGCCAATATCCTCACTTGTGTCCATGGTTTCTGTTGTTTCAGCCATTTTAATAATAATAATCTAAATAAAACAATGAAATAAATAATATATAATAAAATATTCTGTATATACAACTATACACGTAAAGGTCAAGGTAAAAACAAGAAAACGGTTTTACAAAATAAATCTAGATATAGTTGTAATAGTACTACCTCACTGAATAAGTACAGACCATAGCTACTCTACAGTACAGATATAGATTTGACATAGGACGATCGTGATAGGTTGGGCCTGGCAATCACCATTTAATTTGACATCAGATCTCCGCTTAAACTTCAAAGGGTCATTTCAATATAAATTAATGCATATCATACACAGTACTTTTAAATAATGACTTTAAACCCTAGCCTTCTATCCCCTTAACTTCCATCAATGAAACAAGAGGCCCAAAATTTATATAAGTTTTGTTCCCCTTCTCCCAAGGATGTTTGTGACCAAATTTGGTTAAAATCCATGCAGAACTCTAGAACAAGTAGCGATTTATAGGATTTACCTATATTTCCCCAATTGGGCCCTGCCACTCCTGCCCCCGGGGGGTCAGAGCCAAAATTTATACAAGTTCTGTTCCCCTTCCCCCAAGAATGTGCCCAGAAACAATTACGTTGCGGCACGTAAAACTCTTCAATTCAATTCCCCCAAGGATGTTTGTGGCCAAATTTGGTTACAATTCATGCAGAATAGGCCATTCATCATCAACAAACAAGAAATATAACCACCACTAGGAAAATCTGACCACGACATAGTTTATACCGAAATTGACGTCAGACTAAAAAAGATCAGAAGACCATCTACAATAAAGCCAACTGGTACAACATAAAAACTGACTTTGAACAATTAAATACACAACTGGACGAACTATCTAACGACAACATAGAGGAGATCTGGCACTCTTTCAAAACAACACTTAACAAATCCATAGACAAAAGCATACCCACCAAGCACATCACACAAATCCAAACTCCCTTGGATAACCAGCCCCATCCGCCAACTCTTAAACCAATCCAAACGCTTACACAAACAATATAAATCCAAACCAGAAATCAAACATAAATATAATGCAACAAAATCAGAACAACAAAAACAAACCAGAAATGCATACCTCAACTACTTAGAAAAAATGATAACAGACATACCAATAGACGAACCTCGATCCTCACACCCTAACAAAAAATACAATCCCAAAAAACTTTTTTCGAACATAAAAACAACTAAGAAAGAGAACTCTGACATCACAGCCTTATGGAAAGACGGACAGCTGTTGATGGACACAACTGACAAAGCCAACATCCTAAACCAACAATTTCAGTCTGCTTTCACACAAGAACAGAATACAACCATACCTGACAAAGGACCTTCACCACACCCAATTATGCCAGACATCCACATAACACAACAGGGCATACATGAACTACTGAACAATATAAACCCGCATAAAGCAACTGGCCCCGACAACATTCATGGCAGGATATTAAAAGAACTCAAAGACATCACAGCTCCTATCCTTACAAAAATATTAACATACTCACTCACCACAGGAACACTTCCCCACGACTGGAAACATGCAAATGTCAATCCAATTTACAAAAAAGGCGACAAATACAATCCCACATACCACAGACCTATATCACTCACATGCATCACATGCAAATTAATGGAACACATCATCACCAGTGCCACATCTGAAAAACAACAACATACTATACGATAAACAACACGGTTTTAGACCTTCCAGATCGTGCGAAACCCAACTGGCCACATTCATACATGGCCTTACACAAAACCACAACGACAACACGCAGACAGGCATCATAATATTAATCAAGGACTTTGCAAAAGCCTTTGACAAAGTACCACACAAACGCCTCTAGTACAAACTCAAATACTATGGCATCACAGGTAACACACATGCATGGATTATAAATTTTCTTTCACACCGCACCCAGACACTAATACTTGAGGGCAAACACTCATACAAAATACCAGTAACATCTGGAGTCCCTCAAGGAACCTGTCTGGGCCCCATACTCATACATGTTAACCTTTGGAGACCAAAAAGAGGTAGATTTTTTACTCAAAAGCGGTAGCATTGCACGCAGCATTTTTTCGCGGCGGTCAGAGATATATAAATATCAATAATATGCAAAATAATTACAAAAACATATTTTGTTAACAAATTTGGTTTTAACTTTGATTATAACCATAGGCGTTGGTGGCTCATTTTGCTTTTTTTTAATGTTAATTAAGGCTTACATTACATTTAGAAGATGAAACAAGAGGCCCATGGGCCTTAACGGTCATCTGACTCATGGCACAAAACAACAAAGTCCCAGTATAAAATATTGGTTAACGATTAATATAAACAATACAAAGAAGTCCTTAGTTGAATATGTAAGTTTCTGAAATAGGTAAATATCATTTGTTGAACAAACTTGGTAGCCCTTCATCCATATATGGTTGAAACCCATTCAAGGATTTATATGAGGAGTCGTCAGATTTTAAAGCCAAATTTCAGCAAAGCTCCCATTTTCGACCTCCGCCGTACTATCCCCATGGGTCTTAGCTCGGTCCTTTATAAAATATGATTGTCCTCACCTAAAGTTCCCCCTTCTGAATCAATTAAAACCCCTATAGACCAATTTTCATTGAGATCGGAGACTGAAACCTGAAAACAGGAAGTGGGCCAGTGGCCATCTGGGAATACCAAAATCTTAACGAAAATGTTTTCATGTTGTTCGGCATCAATTAAAACCCCTATAGACCAATTTTCATTGAGATCGGAGACTGAAACCTTAAAACAGGAAGTGGGCCAGCGGCCATCTTGGAATACCAAAAATCTTGGTATACAAAAATGTTGTATGTTGTTCGGCATCAATTAAAACCCCTATAAAATCATTGAGATCGGAGACCGAAACCTGAAAACAGGAATTGGGCCAGCTAAAATTAAGAAAATTTGCCCTTTTGGGGCCCCACCCCTCAGCCCTAGGGGTCGGACCAGGCTCATTTATATAAAATATGATTGTCCATCCACAATGATGTTTCACACCAAATATGGATGAAATCCATCAAAGGATGAAGGAGGAGTAGGATTTTAAAGCTAAAATTAAGAAAATTTGCCCTTTTGGGGCCCCATCCCTCAGCCCCTAGGGGTAGGACCAGGCTCATTTATAAAAAATTTGATTGTCCTTCCCCAATGATGTTTCACACCAAATATGGATGAAATCCATCGAAGGATGAAGGAGGAGTAGGATTTTAAAGCTAAAATTAAGAAAATTTGCACTTTTGGGGCCCCACCCCTCAGCCCCTAGGGGTCGGACCAGGCTCATTTATATAAAATATGATTGCCCATCCCAAATGATGTTTCACACCAAATATGGATGAAATCCATCCAAGGATGAGGAAGGAGTAGGATTTTAAAGCTAAAATTAAGAAAATTTGCCCTTTTGGGGCCCCACCCCTCAGCCCCTAGGTGTCGAACCAGGCTCATTTATATAAAATATGATTGTCCTTCCCCAATGATGTTTCACACCAAATATGGATGAAATCCATCCAAGGATGAAGGAGGAGTAGGATTTAAAAGCTTAAATTAAGAAAATTTGCACTTTTGGGGCCCCACCCCTCAGCCCCTAGGTGTCGAACCAGGCTCATTTATATAAAATATGATTGTCCTTCCCCAATGATGTTTCAAACCAAATATGGATGAAATCCATCCAAGGATGAAGGAGGAGTAGGATTTAAAAGCTTTAAATTAAGAAAATTTGCACTTTTGGGGCCCCGCCCCTCTGCCCCTAGGGGTCGGACCTATCTCATTTATATAAAATAGGATTGTCCTTCCCCAAGGATGTTTCACACCAAATATGGATGTAATTCACTCAAGGGTTTAGGAGGAGTATGCTTTTGTATAAATAGTTTTACGCACGACGCACGGCGGACGACGCACGGCGCACGACGACGGACGAAACACGATGACAATAGGTCATCCTGACCTTTGGTCAGATGACCTAAAAACGTGAGTAAATCATTTCAATTATCAGAAGTGTTTGGTTTTGAAATGATGCTAACTAATTTTAGGCACAAAATTTATTGAAAGGCCAGATGATTGCTTCCTTAGGTAGGCCTACATAATACACATCGTTAGATGCACTTAGACATGTGAAATAAGTGACACAACCAAGCCAAGGTGGAACTAGCCCCATGCTGCTAATTAACACCAGTGGGTGTTGGTCAGGGAGTGTTCACACCTCCTTTGTTTACTTAATTATCAAGCCAGTCCCCCTAATCTGTCTGGTATGCATAATGCATACTGAAGCCGCCATAGCAGACCAAACGTCTACAAAAAATGTACATAAATTTCAGAAATGTTTTACAGAAATCAGAATATTTGGATAGTAAAGCCGTAGGCGGAATATCAGCTTCAAAAGCGGTAGACTTCCGCCTGAATCGGTAGGGTTAACATATCTGCATACTTTACTTTATATATATCAACGACCTACATGAATACATGAAACACAGCACCCTTAGACTCTTCGCAGACGATAGTATCATTTACAAGACCATACATAAACAAGAAGACACATTGAAACTACAACACGACCATGACAAAGCAGGACAATGGGAACATGACTGGCTAATGCAATTCCACCCCGACAAGTGCAACGTCATCTCCACTACCACCAAACGCAACAAAATCCACCACAACTACACTCTCCATAACCACTCACTTGAACATGTCAAACAAATAAATACTTAGGCCTCGCATTACAAAACAATCTCTAATAGGACAAACACATTAACAACATCACCGCAAATGCAAACAGAACACTAGATTTCCTAAAATGAAACCTCACAATCAATTCACCACACCTAAAAAACACACATACAAAGCACTTATCAGACCCAAACTAGAGTACTGCTCCTCTATCTGGGACCCACACAATAGTGACAATACTGGCCAAATACAACAAATAGAAAAAAAATCAACGCAGAGCAGCACTATATGTACACAACAGATACCATAACACTTCTTCAGTCTCAGATATGTTATACACACTCCAATGGCCAACACTACAAACATGCTGTCTACAATCACGACTCATCCTCCTATATCACACACTGGAATCTCCTCCCTGTGGTAACAGTACAAAACACTACACTGGAGGGCTTCAAGGCAAACATAAACAAAGTAGCCCTTGAAGCCCCCACCCACAAATAAACACCTCATTTTTATCATGTGTTTAACCTATCTACTTTTATCTATTTCTGCACCAGAAAAGAAAAAAATGCACTGTATATAACCCCCTCCCAGACCCACACGCCACAGAGCCGTATCACCTCACCAATAATCCTCACTGTACTATTGACGGATGGTGTCAAACCAAAGAAGAAGAACTGCATGACTAGTAGCGATTTAAAGGAAATGTTGACGGACAGACGGAAGACGGACGCTGCACCATGACATAAGCTGAAAAGCAGAAATTACGCTTTCACGTCACTTTGTGAAAGATGGCAAAATGTTGGGGGGGGGAATACAGTGTAACGTTACCGAGTAATAATATCGAGAGTGATAACCCGAAAGCATATTCGTTTACCGAGGTAAGATATATATCTTTTCATATTAATCAAATTCAAAATACAATAATCTTATTGTTTGAGATTGTAAGTATTTGCACCCTATCAATCAAAGTGTACCTGCAGCAAAGCAAAGAGGAAGCCTTTTTACACGTGACCCAGAGTTTCAGCCTAATTTTAGAACCGTTTCCGGTATGTAAGTAAGTCCGGACACATGTGTTCAAAAATTATTTCTGTATTTTTTTTGGCCATTTTTCTTAGTTATTTTTGTTGTTGAAAATGATGCCTTAAATAAACTTTTAAAAGAAAATAATGACTTTATTTTTTGTTACATTAAATTGGATTAAAACAAAAATGATTCTTTTAAAAGCGACCTCTATTGTTAACAAAGAGGAGGTAACTTTCCGTTAAACCTGCTTGTGGTTGCATTTTCAGAAGGTAAAATACTCACGTTGTTATTTAAATTTCGTTATTTTGCAGTAATATTTTAACATCAAATTTCATCCTCCATATCTATATGTATTAAATAACATGCTAAGCGTGTTTATTTCAGAGATGGGCTAACTTACTTCTTAGTAGTACACAATGTAATGTCAGGTTGGGCACACTCCCGCCAGTCCCGGTCCTGCATTTGAGTAATCATTTGATTACCAAAATGCAAGACTCTGTGAAATGAAAACACGGGTTTTAAACATTTTATCACAAATTATTTATATTTAAATTTGTAAGGTATTGGACTAATACTTGATATAGGCTAGACGCATATATATTGAACAGACATTGGAAAAAACATAAATATCAAATAAACCCAAACTGCAACTGTATGCCACTACTGACAAGGTTTTAACAACCATCCATCCATCCTCATGCACTACAGTATTATAAAAATGGCACTGTAGGTGATAGACTGCATATATATATATACAAGTAGAATTACAGTAACCTTTGGGAAAAATTCAGAAAATGTGAATAAATCTTAAGGATACCAAAAAGAGAATTAAAGCTTAAAGGCCCACTACCTTTCCGGAGCAAAATTTAAAGGTTTCTTAAAAACATTAATAACAAAGGAAAATATATATCAATGGCTTAAGATGAGGTTACAACACCAAACAAATGCAAGATTTCCTGTCTAATGTACGATTACAGTGGAGATTCATTTCGCTGTTTTGCCGTCTGGCGCAGTGATAGTCAACTACCGCGCGGCATTTAGGACGACGGCGGGAAACATAAAACGACCCGCGTTATGAAAATTAACATTTTATTTATTCTAATTAAACAGTTCTGAAGGTGATGATAAGTGTGCTAGTAAACGTATAGTTAATAACTTCTGCGACTCTACAAAATTATTGATCTCGTTTTACATTCCTATTTTAAAAATTAAAGGGACAATTCAGTCTAAGAGAACATTAAAATTTGTACATATATCGGAAAAAACCCAGTTCTAATGGAAATTATATCAGTCGGTTTTACTGTGATATGCCTGAAAAGCCCATGGTGGTGACTTGTGTGTGAAATGTTCAAACTCGCTCGCTATCCGCCATTACACGCTGAGGTCGAAATTCTTGTATGCCGAACCCTGTCCCTTGCTCGTAGAGTAATGCAACTTTTGTCCAGAAGTGCTCAAATCGCTCTGACAGTTGTGTGTTTACCTTATTAGGTGAATTGTCTTGCCTAAAAAAACCATTTTATCACCTCCTCAGTGGTTATGCAGTTCATTTGTTTAACGTGCGTGACTTTGGCTCGGTATGGGTACAGCGTCCATATTGTACCTGCTTAATCGTATTGATCAACGATTTGATATTTCAGCGATATTAATTAAAATACTTAACAATGTCATGGAATTGGTCAATGTTTTACGTTAAATGTTTCATAAGAAATGTAGAACAATACATTTATGCTATATTTTGCTTCTTGGTTATGTAAAAAAAATTAGCCTGAGTGAATTGTCTCTTTAAAAGCCGTTTCGGAAAGGTAGTGGCCCTTTAAATAAGGCAGACACTGATATACAAGATATAAATATTTGATGTATTGATTATTTCAGAATAAGCATTCGTTTAAAGAATGTCAACCCCAGCAGAAAATGCAGGTGAAGAATCCACCAAAGCAGATCAGGTTGAGCAGGAAACAACTGGTGAACACGAAGAATCTAGTGAACATAAAGAAGCCAAAGAGGAGGTAGGAGAAGAACAGGCAGAAGAAATGGGCGATGAAAATGTGGAAGAAATGGAGGAGGGTGATGAGGAACATGGTGAAGAAATGGAGGATGAAGATGGTGTAGAGATGTTTATGACTGATAATTGGGATGTTGTGGATGAAGCATCTGGATCTGAACATGAGGGAGAAGATGATGGTAGAGAGATGGATCACGACCTTCAGATAGAAGATAGTGATATGCCTACTGGTCCTAAGTATGAAGGAGAGGAAGGTGACTTAGAAGAAGATCTGGAAGCCAGTTATGAGGACGAATTCATGGAGGGAGAGGAACATTTACAAGAGGAAACAGAAGGAACTGCCGAAGGTGACCAGAAAGACGATTCAACTTTATCAGAAAAACAAACTGATGGTAAAAGTTTATTGATATTATACATGAAGGTTTTTGGCCTGAAAATGTAATAATTGTTTTCAATCTTTGAAATGATTTAAATTCTTCAAGATTCACAATTATTCAATTATATGATGTTTAATATTTTGTTCTATTTGATATCTGTTTTGTAACTCTTGAAATGAAAGTTTTCCAGAAACTATTAACTAGCCAATAGACCATCGGGTGAAAAATGTTTCTAGTATAGATAGATTTGTAACACAAAATTAAATCATTATGAAAAGTAGTATGCCTTTGATTTTCACCCCAGAAAATGAAGATACAAAGAAAGAAAAGGCAAGCTCTAATATTGATTCTAAAGATGCTGACTCTTCTAAAGATAAGAGTGATGTGAAAACAAAAACAGAAGAAAATACTACTGAAAAAGATGCTGAAGGCAATAAGAAAAAGGATGATGATGCTAAAACTGAGGGAAAAGGTGAAGATGAAGACAAAAAAGAGAGTTCTGATGTTAAAAAGGAAGGAACTGATGAAAAGGAGGGAGAGGATAAAGCAGACACAAAGGAGAAAAAGGATGCTAATAAGTCGAAGAGTGATAAAGAAAAAAGGGAAGCTGCAAGAGCAAAAGCTAAAGCTGAGGCAGAGGCTGCGGCTAAAGCAAGAGCTGAAGCCAGGGCCAGAGCTGAAGCTAGGAGAAAGGCTGACCATGAAGCCATGACCAAGGAATGGAATAACCTAGGTAACAATAGCTCAGCTAAAGTGGTTTTTGGTACCTTGAATGTCCCCTTCCCCATATTGATCACTCTGGCTATATAATGAGGCATTAATAAATTTCTTTATAATGAATATTGATATATATATATACATGTATATAGCTGGACATACATTTATGTTTCAGTTTAAGGTAGTTCATCTTAAAAATGAGGTTTTATACAATCAGTTTAGAAATTGCTGATATTCAGTAAAAGCTAATGCACATGTGTAATAATGTTAATGTAATATGGTCCCTGCTATGCAGCAATATTGTAGCTCAAAAGACTTTTTGACAGATAATGTTGTCCATCGAAAGGTACAGTAGGTCGGGTATGTGTATGACTTTGTTCTAGGCCCCTGCATACCTGCTTCTATCAGACCATTTGTGACATTTAAATGTAGAATTCAGTCTAAGAGTACATTTAAATTTGCACATATATCGGAAACAAACTAGTTCTAATAGAAATAGGATTAGTTGGTTTTAATGTGATATTGCAGAAAAGCCCACTGTAGTGAAATGTATATGAAATGTTCAAACTCGCTTACTGTCCATCATTATATATAGTGGTCAGATGTCTTGTATGCCAAACCCTGTCCCTTACCAGTGTAGGAAAGAATTTTTTGTCAAGAACTACTCAAATCACTCTTACAGTAGTGTTTTTACCTTATTAGATGCATGTTCTTGTCTAAAAATAATTTCATCAACTCCTCAGTGGCTATGTATTTGTTTACCATGCGTGACTTTGGCTCAGGTATATGAGTACAGTGTACATGTTGTACCTGCTTAATCGTGTTGATCAACGATTTGGAATTTCAACAGTATCAATCAAAATAGTTAACAACATCGTGAAATTTGTCAATATTTCTTGTTATATGTTTCATAAGTAACGTAGAACAATACATTTATGTCATACTTTGCTTTGTGGTTATGTAACAGAATCAGCCTCACTGAATTGTCCCTTTAAGTAGATTTAATGCAACTTTTTTGACAAATGTTGTTAAAATGATTAAATTAATGATTGAATGCTATATGTACCAGGATAACCCGCTTACCTAATTTTTGTTTTTACCATGATTAGTTATCACTATGAGTGATGTCGAGGTGAGAAACTTTAAGGCAGATGACTTTTTCCTGTGCCTGTGTAAAGCAAAGGAAATCCACATTGATTTTGAAGATGATGGTGGGACGCGTGCCCTAGGGTAAGTACCATATTGGCTGTTACAATTATTATTATAACGGCAAATATAGTAATACTGTTATCTGCAAAACGTTTGATAACACCTCAATATTTGATAAATAGCAAGTTTTAAAATATATATTTCACAAGTAAAATACAGATGAATTACATCATTCTCATTGGAAATTTACAGTTACCCAGTAATATTCCATAAATCTGAACTGCGCAAACTTACAAGAAAAAGAAACATGATTGTAGATATGACACTATAGGAGATTTCAGAAAAGATGGCGTGACGTCACAGAAAGTTTACATCCGGGTCCTCAAAGGTACAAACACAGTATGGCGACTAATAAAAACAATAACAGATACGTACATCCCTGCTACACAATCGATACGTTGACAAAAGTATACACTTTCATACTTGCAAATTCTGATTTTAGAATGTTTTCTGATTGTTTCAGAGGTTGACAGACATTTATATTTTTATATTTACAATTGTTTATTGCTAAATATATCTGTAGATTTAGTGTTGAAGCCAGCTTGCGAAGCGGTGCCGGGCCGTCACAAGTACCCGTTTTTTGTTCACACGTAGAAATCCATGTAGTGAAAAAAGTTATGAATGGATAACTGATTTCAATGTATTTTGTTTCTGTTATACATGAAAAAGCTGTTCACAATACTATTTAATATAAATATAACGAATGTGAACCACCTGGCCAGACCACGGCCGCTCGTGCATGGCTTCGCTGGTAGATCACCTCGGGCCACAGCCCATAGTTGGGAAATTAATAATATTAATACGTAATTACCAACACATATCTCAATAAGTACTTGTAAAATATATATATTTCGTTATTTTCCATGTATATCTTGTTTTAAAGGAATGGTATAAGCCACTGTGTTACACGTAAATGCAGATCTATATGTACATGTACGTGCACGTACATGTACAGTATGGCTGCCGATATCTCGAAAAAATAAAATGGTGAAATCGTTCAATTTCATGCTGTAGAGAGTTTTTTTTTAAATTTTTGGTCACTTTTATTCCATGGGCTGCTATGTGAAGTCCCACATTGAAGTGATGTTACTTTTAAATAATTTGAATACATGTTAGATAGACTACAATATAGCTAGATCGTAGTACTGTAAATGCCGACCAGGACACATTGCGCACGGCTTCGAGAATCCTAAATTACTCGGAAGTTTTGTTTTAAAATATTATAAAAAGTAACTATAAACTGACTCATTTGTATGTCATTAACTAAATTCCAAAATTTCTGACGAAAAAGTTATCCAAAATACGTAATTTTGTGACTCTGAAAAATGACGAAATTCGGGATCTCGGCAGTACTGTACGTAATGGCTGCCGTGCGCTTGGGGTAAATTTTAGTTTGGTCATAATCACACATCGTAAGGTGTTTACCAAGTAAGACTTAGACAACAGTAATCGCTTATTAAAATGTCAGTATGATATTTCGGGAAACTTGGAATTAAATTTATAATTTCAAGCTGATATTTTTAATATTCTGTCAATGTTTATACGTAGGTCTAATGGCGACCTTGTTTTTTTCTCGTGGCGGTCGAAAATGGAGTATAAACAGAGTAAAATATATGAATGCCAGATGTTTATATTTATATAATATTGTTAAATATTATTATTTACACTTTTAAAAATTAAAATAACGCAATGGTTCTCGGATTGCCGTACTATTTATTACAATAAAATGTAAACAAACATCTCAAGCGGCTGTGTTCCCACATGTTTATGTGTACAGATATACGGAGTTGTACCTTTGAGCGCCCGGATGTACCTTTGTGTGACGTCATCGCCATCTTTTCTGAAATCTCCTATACATACCATCATTACCAAACATGATATGATATAACTGTGCACACAATTATTTCTTTTTAACAATAAATTTGTTTTTATGACAGCAAAATGAAAGTTGCTATTGATGCCTCAAGTGAAGCAAGGTATGAGAGCCTTATCAAAAGTCTGGCGAACATGAGGATGCTGGGAATAAAGATAAATGAATGCTCAGAACATCTTTTGAAGAAAACAAGTAAGTCTAAAAATTCTTATCAGATAGTTTAAACAAACAAAAATTAATCATGAATTAAATTGTAAAATTAAATCATTATGAAAAAGTCATGAAGACATGAAAACACAAGTATACCATTATAACGCAACATATTTTATTTAATAATACAATTCCAGATAAAAAAGCATATTGATAATACTTTTTTGTCTCTTTTAAGATGATTTCTGCAGAAGAATGGGCTTACAAGGTAAGATATTAAACTTTAAGCAAAAGAATGGGCATACAAGGTAAGATATTAAACTTTAAAAGGTGGACAAGCCAAAAGGGAAGACTTTTCTATATAAATTAATCCAAATGGTCTTCTTATTTATATGAAATTACTAAATATGGTAGATCAAAATTCATATAATTATAATTGTTAATTTAATTAAAAGTTCTGTAAATTTATTAATGCATTCTTAATATATTGTGTTATTGCTAGATAGTAATTTGTATCCTTAATCCAGAAGACTACAGAAGGTATATTACTGCAAATAGTTCCAATCCAAATGACATACAACTAAAATACAATACATATCTGGAATAAGGCACAGCAGGGCTAGACTTTGCCAAACATTTTCTTGGCCAGTTGGTTGGTAGGCAGATCAATGGAAGCAGAGTGACAGTCAAGCACTTGTACAACATTCCCGGTAACTACATCAGATTTAAATTGACAATAAGGAAGATGGAGTGTTCTCGTTATGCTTGAAGCTGGCATATCAAGTTTGTAGGACAACTAGTATGTCCAAATTTCCTGGTGTGACTCAAAAAGAATGTTTCACATTCTGATCTACAGTGTAAGCAATTGTGCAATGGTTTCTGCATCAGTTATATGAAGAGGAAATTTGTCATTTCAATCCTACGAATGCTGGAACATCATTGGTTGGAACAACACTTTTGACTTCGGGATATGTTGTCAATGTAAAAGATGACAGAATGTGCATGGTTCTGGTTTCATCAAAATCAAATTACCACGATATGACAGAAATTGCTGAAGAAATCATCGTTCAACTTTATGTTTGCATAATGAAGCTTTTGGAGTGAATGGGTAATTTTAAAGGAAGCTTAAACAAAAAAAACTGCTACATGTGTATGCATAACGCATGCATAACGCATGTATATATAGATAGCAGAATACCTGGAAATCAAAGACATCAAATAACAGAAATAGAAATCAGTTGGAACTGATTTCAAAAATTATCACTGCTGTTCTTAAAGTCAAAGAAGAGTATGTATTGGAGAAATGCCATAATCGTGAAAATTACATTGAATCATCCTAGTATACAAACATGGTCAAAATCAGGTTGACTATTTGACTTCATTCCTGTCATCTTGAAGAAAAACTGGATTGAAAATGCCTCAAATTGAGAAACTTATTGTACCTATATTGTGCACCAAAATGTGTCCGACAAAATATGTTAATCCAAATACTTCTCAGGCTGTTGGAAACATTTTGAAATAAAACTTCAGAGGATTCAATTGAATCGGGAGAAAAGGATGAGAAAAATGATAAAAATTAAGAACTACAAATAGTTGTTGGTTCAGTCGTAATGTAATCCGGAAAGACTCGATTTTCTGAGGAAAAAAAAATCCCAAGAATTTGTTTATGTCTAATAATTGTCTTTTGACACAAACTGTTGTGAACATTTTGTATACATGTATAATTAATTGATGTGATGCTCAATAATCATTTTGATTGAGATATGATGCATGTCTGAACATGAAAACATATTAAAAGGCTTATCTTTCCTAATATTGATTTATTTCCCATCTTAAATATGGCTTTGAGATCAAGCGAAAGTACTACTTCATGTTGATCAACAGAAATGGATATTTTCAGTAACCCTGAATATCACTATTAGAGGTTCCATTATGCTTTGTTCATTTCTGTATGCAAAAAACTACTTCATTGAATACTCCATGTCATTGACTCAGTGATTCACTGATAGACTGGATACAAGAGAATAAACAGTTCCTGTGTGGATGTTTATATATCTCGGAACGAAGACATGAGAATCAATGTCAATGTTTTTCAGTATATATCTTGATGAAGACTTGATTTTCAGCTTTGCGTGTTGTTTACAGAGAACCATCCCAGGGACAGGTCTTTGTTCCTGAAGAATTTACCAGAAGATACCACAGATTTATCTCTGAAGGAATACGTACCTAATATGGTCAGAGCTTGTGTAGCCCGCAAGCCTGGGGGCAAAGTTGTGGGGTAAGTAAGTACTGTGGGGTACTAGGAAAACTAGTCGGGCTGTTTGGGGAAAAGACAACACAGGTGAGGTGTAGCAAAGGTAAAAAAAAAGACTGCAGTTGTGTCTAAAACAGTCATCCCATTCAGAGAAATGAATTCATGTAGTGAATTTGAACTCTGTAGATGACCAGATAGACATTGGGACTTGCTAGTCCTTTTGTTATAATAGCCAACTTCGCCTTTATAAGGCTGATATAACTGGTAACAACTCCAAGTCATTGACAATTTATCATCAAAATGAAACCATGTGCGTTTATATGCAATGAAGCAGAAAGTAAAGTTTTAACATACAAGATATTCAATGTAAGAAAAATATATCTCAATACACAAAGTACTTGGCAAATAGTTTATAGTTTTGTATGATTCAAGAGCATTTAAAAAAGTCTCTCTGTAACTTAATTATGAAGTATGGATAGATACCACAATCGTTGGAAAAGACTCAAAATGTAAATTTGCACACCTTTATAAAAGCAATTCGGTAGAAACTGTATCCAGGACTAGGAAAACTCATGTGATTGGGAACTGAAGCCTGGCAAATTTTCTCTGGTTATATATTGCCTTTGAGGTACCATACAGGCCAATAACTGCGTGGTCACCAGTGGTGAATTGATACCAAAACAGGTGCCACTCTTGAGCCTTGCAAAGTGGGGGAAAAAAACATTTTTCACAAAACAAAAATACTCAATATCTGCCAAAGCAAAATGTATGTTTGATTCATTGTCCATGTACCATTCTCCATGGAAAAAGTTCACATGTGTATAAGTGTGTTTAAGAACAAAAAAAGCTTCATTTGCATAAAACTCATTCATTACTTGGCAACAACATTGCTGGAGAGAAAATGTTCATTTTGAAGTGAGCTGCTAATCCCTTCATATTAATGTCATTTGCATCAACCATGTATTTTTTGAATATTGGTTGTAACAAATTACCTTCTTCTTATTGCACTGCTACTCATTCTTAGCAATATAAGGTATTGTAGTAATGTGGTATAGCCAACAAAATATAAACAGTACATAGCTGGTAATCATCATGCCAGACACAAACAATGTCTTCATTATTATCTGCCCCTAATGTCCAAAGAAAGTAATATATCATCATTATGTCACCTGGCTCTGAGAGAGCAACATACCTTTCCTATATAGATTAACAGTCACATTGATATTTTCATGTTCCCAAATCTCCTTGAAACAGATCTTTTTTCTGTCTTTTAGCAGACAGGAACTGTATATTGCCCTATATTTCTATTCTAATTTCAGTTTCCCGTTTGATCTATATTAAACCAGATGGGCAATATCAGGCTATGAACTCCAATATGGTCAAGCGTTTGAATATTTAACATTTCTGCCACGTCACAGACAATGTATACTTGAGCCTATACATAACGACCAAATGATTTTAAAAAGTGGTTTTAAAGTTGTGCGGTCTTTGAAATCCAATAGTATTATCGTGTTGACAAAAAAGCATGTATTGAAAAATATGATCGCATACTTTTCATTTGTTCGCTTGTTTCATATCGTTTTGTGTTGAACAATATTCAGAAGCTGATGCTATGGCTGTTCCTTTTAATTGAACTTGGTGGCATCAACACTAGCGCAAGCGGAAAATTCAACAGATATACGTGTACAGTTTTGAATTTGATAAACTGTTTCCAGATTGGACATACAGTTGATATGAAGCCCATCCGTCAAAAAGATAAATATTCTTGGTGCCATAACAGATGGCATTCTATTTATTTTCCTTCTTGATGGGCTTCATATCAACTGTATGTCCAATCTGGTAACAGTTTATATCATCATGCCTGCTGGTTGAATGATTTAAAAATAGGTAGATTTTTGCACCATATTTTTTGAGAGATCTGTTCACCATCATGATGTTGATTTGCCAGGTTGTTTTTAAAACAAGCATGTGCATCTCTTAGAAATATGTGCATTTATTTACACTCATACATACAATAAGAATTTTATTTTTGAAAATGCAACACTGATATTAAAAGATATCTGAAACCTTAATTTAAATCACTTAGATTAATTGTACTGTTTAACACGTTTATAATGAAAACACTTGCAACAAATTCATGGTTATAACTTCGAATTCTTCTTTATTCCATGTTCCCGTGAGATGTTTGTAATCTTTGTATATATAGGATCTTACATGAGTGTTCATTTCATGTGAGATTTTATGAAACAAATTTTAAGAAATTTTTATTTTTGCGAGCTTTGGCGAGCAAAAATTAAAACTTCGAGACGAGTTTCATAAAATCTCATGTGAAATTATCACAAATTTAAGATGCTTTTTATCACATAACTACAAATACCTACATAACAAAAAATGTCTAGTCAAAATGTATTCTTAAAATCCAGCAAATGCCGCCATTTTGTCCCGCCGTCCTCGTAATCCTGATGTCATTTTATTGTTTCTGTCTGAAGTCACAATGAATTTCCAGCCAATGAAAATCGCTCCAGGTCATATTACACTGGTGACATATGCAAAAATATTACACGGGTGAAATCACTAGATATCGGGCGGATAACGTGGTAAACAAATTATGCTTATAAGTGATTATTTTGGTCCCCAGAGATTCGTCATACCATGTTTTACGGTAATTATATACTTTTTTACAATGTTCTTCATCTGTGGTGTTTTATTTTCTAGTTGGGCTGTGGTTGAAATGGAAACTAAAGCAGAATGTCTTAACTTTCTTCACAAAAACAAGTTTATCAAGATTGGCAAGCATCAAGTGAGAGTCAGCAGGATGACTGCAATGGGTAAGTTTTCTATATTACATGGACACAATAATGTACTGAGTTTGTTCTGTATTGCTGCAATGGATCAAATTTTCATGCTTAGTTAAAAAAGTTAAAATTTTCATTCTTTTTGTTGCAGTATGATTTGTTAAGCAAGCAATTTAAAAGAGGTGTTTATAGGGCTCTTCATTTTGTAGGACATTTGATGTTTAACAAATTAGCATTAAGCCATCCATAAAACATTTTTAACTACCAGACCTGTACAGGATATAGTCATATGTTCAGTTAGCTTTACATTTGTTAGGTCACCTGAGACGAAGTCTCAATCGCCTTTTGTCCGTCCTTTACATTTGTTAGGTCACCTGAGACGAAGTCTCAATCGCCTTTTGTCCGTCGCCGTGCGTCGTCCGTCGTGTGTTCGTAAACAATTTACATTAACGACTTCTTCTCAAAAACCGCCAAAGCAATTTCAATGAAATTTTGCACAAACATTCTAAGGCATAAGGCCAATCAAAATTGTGAATTATGTGACCCCCACCCTCCAGGGGGCTGTGGAAGGGGCCAAAAGGGGTAAAATTGACTAAAATTTCAAAAATCTTCTTCTCCACTCAGAGATGAGGTAGAATCAAATATTCTTCATAGATAGAAAGGTCTCAAGGCCCTCTACAAAAATTGTGAATTATATGACCCTGGGGTCTCCGGTTTCCCCCTGGGGAGGGGGTTAAGTTTACTATAGTTTATATAGTGAAAACACATTTATGAACATTATTTGCTTATTTTTCATAGGAAATTAGTCAAACTTTGTTAGAATTATTAGCCTGAGATGGCATTTTTAGCCCACCATCATGAGATGGTGAGCTATTCAAATCGCCTTTCGTCCGTGGTCCGTCGTCCGTCCGTCCGTCCGTCCGTCCGTTCACAATTCTTGTTACCGCTATTTCTCAAAAAGTACTTAAGGGATCTTTCTTAAATTTCATATGCAGGCTCCCCTAGGACCCTAGTTGTGCATTTTGCATTTTGGGACCAATCGGTCAACAAGATGGCCGACAGGCGGCCATCTTGGATTTTGATAGTTAAAGTTTGTTACCGCTATTTCTCAGAAAGTACTGAAGGGATCATTCTCAAATTTCATATGTAGGTTCCCCTAGGGCCTTAGTTGTGCATAATGCAATTTGGGACCGATCGGTTAACAAGATGGCAGACAGGCGGCCATATTGGATTTTGTTAGTTAAAGATTGTTACCACTATTTCTCAGAAAGTACTAAAGGGATCTTTCTCAAATTTCATATGTAGGTTCCCCTAGGACCCTAGTTGTGCATATTGCATTTTGGGACCAATCGGTCAACAAGATGGCTGCCAGGCGACCATCTTGGATTTTGTTAGTTAAAGTTTGTTACTGCTATTTCTCAGAAAGTGCTAAAGGGATCTTTCTCAAATTTCATGAATAAGTTCCCCTAGGGCCCTAGTTGTGCATATTGCATTTTGGGACCGATCGGTCAACAAGATGGCTACCAGGCGGCCATCTTGGATTTTGATAGTAAAAGTACAGAAGTGATCTTTCTCAAATTTCATATGTAGGTTCCCCTAGGGACCTTGTTGTGCATGTTGCATTTTGGGACTGATAGGTCAAGAAGATGGCTGCCAGGCGGCCATCTTGGATTTTGATAGTTAAATTTTGTTACCGCCATTTCTGAGAAAGTACAGAAGGTATCTTTCTCAAATTTCATATGTAGGTTCCCCTAGGGACTTTGTTGTGCATATTGTGTTTTGATACTGATTTGTTAACAAGATGGCCGCCAGGCAGGCGGCCATCTTGGATTTTGGTAGTGGAAGTTTTTTACCACTATTTCTTAGAAAGTATTGAAGGGATCTCAAGCAAATTCCATATACAGGGTCCCCTAGGGCCCTAGTTATGCATATTGCGTTTTGGGACCAATCAATCAACAAGATGGCCGTCTGACAGCCATCTTGAATTTTGATAGTTAAAGTTTGTTATTGCTATTTCTAAAAAAGTACTAAAGGGTTCTCTCTCAAATTTTATATGTAGGTTCCCCTAGGGCCTTAGTGCATATTGCATTTTGTAACTGATAGGTCATCAAGGTGGCTGCACAGCTGCCAGCTTGGATTTCATTGTTGAAGTTTGTTACCACTATTTCTTAGAAAGTACTACAATGTATAGCATTCTGTCTCAAATATTATATGTAGTTGTGTTTGAAAAAAGTTTGAAAAGCAGGGAAAAGATCCCTCTTTCCATTGTCAGACATAGATCATTCTTTGGTGGGCGCCAAGATCCCTCTGGGATCTCTTGTAATCGATCATATCTATATTGGTCCTGGCCGACCCCTAGGGGCCAGAGGGGTGGGGCCAAAAGGGGTCAAATAGGCTAAAACTTCAGAAATCTTCTTCTGAATTCACAGATTTGATGGAACCAGAAACTCTTCATAGATTGGAAGGTCTTAAGGTCTTTTACAAAAATTGTAAATTTCATGGCCCTGGGATCTCAGATTTTCCCTTGGGGAGGGGGTCAAATTTACTATAGTTTATATAACAAATACTCATTTATGAACATTATTTACTTTGTTTTCATAGGAAATTAGTCAAACTGGGTTAGAATTATTAGCTTGAGATAGCATTTTAACATCATATCTATATTGGTCCTTGTCGACTCCCAGGGGCCAGAGGGGCCATGCCAAAAGAGGTCAAATTGGCTAACTTTTCAAAAATCTTTCTTCTGAATTCACAGATTCAATGGAACCAAATACTCTACATAGCTTGTAAGGTCTTAAGGCCCTATACAAAACGTGTGAATTTCATGGCCCAGGGACCATTTCAAAAATCTTCTTCTGAATTCACAGATTTGATGGAACCAAATAATCTTCATAGATTAAAAAGTGAAATTTATAAAATCACTGACTGACTTCTAGTCTGGTTTTGTTGTTTAACGTTGGCAAAGCAAATTGGAATTTTAAGCATAAGGTTCGGTAACATAATACACTAACTTTCAAAATTAAAAACAAAAAATGAAAATTCTAATACAAAGGTTCAACTTTAAAGTTTATTCTATTTCGTAAATACTTTTTACAGATTTGAACCAACTTTGTAACGCTCTTTCTGTATCAGCACTCAGGTGACCGTCAAGGCCTCTTGGGCCTCTTGTTATAGTATATATACATCTACTGTCATTCCCACCACATTGTTTTATAAAGTGTATAAAGTATGGTCAGTAATTACCACCAAAATCTGTTTTATTCCAGGTAAACCTGAGATTCCAACAACACCACGTGTACAGCAGTGGCTGTGGGGAAAACTCTTCTACCTGTCTGACAGTAAGTTTTTTACCTGATATTTAGACGATAGACATATGATTAAATTAGCTTAACAAATCACCTCTTTAATTTGATGAAAGCAGTGTAGCTTCAACTAAGCCAATAGAGTATTCTCATTTCTGGTTAATACTGGATTATGAATTCAGCCTCTTCATTTTGTAAAGTTATCAATGATTCTCATGTCATTAGTTTTGGTGGGAAACCAATTTCTCACTTTAAAATATAAATAATATTACTCTTAGAAGAAATTGACATAGCAATCAATACCTATTCTGATTGCTCTTAATAAGGCCAAAAAAAAATGATATGTCTGTTTAGGGTTACATTGGTAAAGAAAAAATAGGGTCGGTAGTTTTGGAGGATTTTTTTTTTTAAGTGTCTTTCACACTAAAATAATGGCCGGAACCGCAGTCTGAGATCAAAATCCCAACTTTCAATTTTGTTTTCGTAGAAAAATGGGGGGGAAAATTAGGGTTGGGGGTACAGGGTTTTTGCCAGGCCTTTATAGGGTCCGGTAAACGGACCCATTCCCAATGGAAAAATAGCACTGTAATTTCCCAAATCAGTCACTATTTTCCCAATCATGGCATTAAGTTAAAACCGCAAATGATGTCTCAATATACCTTCGGTTTTGGTTATTAATATATAATGTCCTGTACGAGTCCATTCCACATGGGAAACATCATTTTTTAATAGTTTATGTTCGCGGAAGCATCCCGATTTCAGTGGCGAAGTTCCACAACTTTTTGGACTTTGCAATCAAACGCACCCGAAAAAATGGCGGCCATGACAGGTGAGTCGGCTGGCCAAGAGCGCAGGAAAACTAACCGGGGTACGGACGCAAAACATCAACCAGACATAAAAATAGGATTATAAATGGCAATCACCAATTAATTAACCCCTCAGGCACAATATCTTGGGTCCTGTCAGTTGGTGTTTTTGGCACGTGGCCCACTTTCAGTGTGGTAAGTGACAGTAGGGTTGAGCCAGATGTTTCGTCTGCTATTCAATTTGTTAAGTATCAGTTGTAAATTAAAATTTTTGTTTGAATCCATAGATTGTAGTTTGTGTATACATGTAGTATGTTTCATTGTCAAACGTCTTTGACAATTTACATAGACCTCATGTATTTGCATTTTACCATAATTTCTGCATTGATCAGTTACATTTGAACGTTCCAAGTGTTTTATTTTGGACGCTCCATCGCCGACAGAGCATAAACTACTCATCATTTGAACTATAATTTGTGTTTAATTGTGTATGTATATGTCTCATTATCACAAAAATAAATGAAATAATTTATTTTGCTTTTGGTGCATTCACAATCAGTACTTCATTCCATATGACTTAGTGCCACAGATATTTTTTGGGATGCAATTAGGCTAATTATTTTCATATTTTTATCTTTAGGTAAAAGTAGAAGCTCAAACTTTTTAATTGTGGTAATGGTGTACAGAAATTAAGCAACTTTTGTGACTGAACAAAAATATTTAATCGTCTGCTCTTTTCTTTTTGATAGAGAAAAAATACTGTTTGTCAGCGGTGGAGTATCTTTAACATGCAATAAAAATTACATACAGCATCAAAAATAATTAAAATGATAAATTTATAAAAAAAATTATATTACTGAATACTGACTCAATAGTTGATGAATATTTTGAGTCAGACTTAAATTAAAATGATGAAGATAATTTCCCAATTTTTTAAAAACACCGTCAATATTTTCCCAATTTTTGCTCAGGGTCCTTTTCCCAAAATAGCTGGCAAAAACCCTGGGGTAAAAAGAAATAGGGTCGGTCGGGTAACCTTGAACAGATATATTAATTTTTTTTGGCCTAATGACAGCAGGATACATAGAATATTACCAAATTAAATGTAGACAATTGTAGCTGTTAATGATTTTTTATTACAGAGAGAAGAGAGTACTGGAACAACAAACAGAACACTGCCCCAACCAGTCGGACCAGCTTAGGTATACGGCCTGTTGGCAGGTTCAGTCGTGGAAACTTCCGTGACAACAAGTTCCTGAACACCCGCGGCAGGAGACCGGGCATGAGGGGCACAGGTTTAAGGTCCAATATGAACATGGGAATGAGGACAAATTTGGGAATTCCTGGGCTTAATGTTAGTGTAGCAGCTGCCAAGATGGGTGGCATGGGCATGGGCCAATCCAATATGGGGAACATGATGGGACAAGGAATGGGAGGAAATATGGGGAATCTCAACATGGGGCTCAATATGGGCTCTGGAATGGGCATGGGAAATATGGGAAACATGGGAATGGGATCCAACATGGGGAATATGGGTACTGGAATGATGGGCAACATGGGTGGTTCAGGCATGGGAATGGGCATGGGAGGAAATTCCATGAACATGAACCAGAGGAACATGAACCAGAGGAACATGAACCAGAGGAACATGAACCAGAGGAACATGAACCAGATGGGATCAGATAGTCATGGAATGAGAACCAATGTCTCTTCAATGTCAAGGTCAAGAAGTCGGGATAGACTTGACAGAAGTCTTTCCCCAAACAGAAGTTATGGATCTGATAGGTCATTCAGTGATCAGCGGCAAAGAAGGAGCACTGGAAGTACCATGGATACTGGTCGCTTTAGCAACACAAGGGGTTCTCCCAGGGATGGGAGCACTAGGCGCTCCAGTGACATCAATATCAGATCATCCACTTCAACTCGGGGCATGAGAGGTAATTATAACCGAGGAGGTAGCGGTAGTTACTCTGGAGGAAGGGGAGGTAACTATGGAGGTACACGAGATAGTAGAAGTAACTTTGACTCTGGTAGAGATGGAGGCTACAATAGAGATAGGAGGAGCAGCAGAGATGGTGGTGACTACAGTCAAGACTACAAAGATTACAACAAGGGTGGAAATTACAGTGACCACAGTGATTATGAGGATGACTACAACAGGGGCGGATCTTATAGCCGTGATGACGACTATGACAGACCATCGAGGTCCTCTGATAGAATGGGAGGACAGTCGTCAGCGAGGAGACCGGTCAGCAGGAGGAGAGAGAAGAGTCCAATGTGGGATGATAGGGACTACGATGACTCTCCAAGTATGGACAGAGGTACATGTCGTTGTTTTATCATGCTGGTCTATAGACTTAATTTGAATTCTCAATTCTAGTGACTTAAACAGCTAGGGACTAATGAGATTTAGATAATGATTTCCATCTGTATTTTAAGAAGGATTACTTTCACTTGAGTTGCTTGTTTGAGCTTTCTACTGTTGAGTAAGAGAGTCAACTATTTAATGTAAAAAATCTCTGCAGTTTTAGGGCTACATATAGACTTAAATTTAAATGGTCGTCCCATTTCATGCAGTTATTTTATTGTAAAGATAATTAAGGTAAGACTAGAAACATAAATCATGAAAAAACAGAAGGACTGAAAATTCTGAAAATCAATTTCTTCAAATCAATATTTCTTTCGGTTTTGTTTCAGATGATGATATGATGGGAAGAGGGGTGAAAAAGACAGCTTCACGAAGGGTGAGTAGTGTTGTTGATCTCTTGTTGGTAAAGTGGTAAAAAAATAACCAATGATTGATTTTGAGCATTTCAACTAAGATCTCTAGGTTTTGGCATGGTATAGTAAAGGGAGCAAAAAAGGGGATGGTGAAACTACAGGAAATTTGAGGTTTATGGTTATAACTATTTTGATGCTGTCATTGTTGTGAATTAATCACTGTAAACAGGATGAGTCGTATTGAATTGAGTTAAAATAAGTAAAGGATACTGGGAATTTTATTTCAATAAATCCTCTACCCTACAATATTTTATTTTTCAATCACATTGAATATTGTCTGTGAACAGATTCACGACATGATGTTATTTCGGCCTTTTATTTCAGGACCTCTCTGAAAAGCTTGGCGTTGTTCTGTCAAATGAAAGGTAAGCATTGCTCCACTGGTACCCTTTGTACCATCAGTGTTCATTGACAATTCTGTCTTCAACAAGACAATCCAAAAGAACATGTAGAGAAGCTTGGTGTGATCAAATGAGTTCAAACTGCAAAATATACAGATACTGTACA